>NC_057798.1:772877462-773195591 GCF_018294505.1 Triticum aestivum | reverse complement strand
GCAGCGTGCTGGTCCAAGAGAGAGGACTAAGGAGAGAGATGTTTTGTGGTGGTGGTGGAGGCCGTGAGATGTGACAGCGGCTGGATGCGGTGGGCAGCGACGACGGCTGGGATAGGGAGTGACGAAGTGACGGCGATGGTGGTGAGCAGAGCGGCGGCGCGATCAATGGGAAGCAGCGGCGCGATCCATGAGAAGTGGCGCTGCGATGGTAGGCACCAGAAGGTTAGGGATACAGGAGGAGGGCTTCTTTTTTTAGCAACCGTGATGATTTGGTTTTTCTAGGTATAAAGGGGAGAAAGAGGACAGCTGAGTCCCGTGCTGCAAGAAAGAAAGGAGAGTCCCATGCTCGTAAGATACTAATACAATAGGAACGTACACTAAAAAAATACACGTTTATAGGAATTTTTAATTCTTTTTTCAGGTAGAATTAAGGGAATTTTGAGAGAGAGAAAAAATCTTATCTGGGTGGATCTCTACCGTAATAACTCGGTCCCACCAGATTAACGGCTCGTAAAATCTAATTAACGTGGGAATTTCTTGAAAGTCTAGAATTAGAATAGGTAGGTATAGAAGATAGATAGATTGATTCTCCCACATAAGCAGCATTGGAAATGTCAAACACAGAATGGAACAAAAACTACACAAAAGGACATCAACTCTTTACCACAAATAATAAAGATAACAAACCACTTCATACAATTCTCAAATTCTAGGAACCTGGCTAACAATGTAGCACTTGCATTGCATATACAAGTTTATTGACAGATACCAATATACTGCCACGAAAAACCAAACATTGAATGATTAAGCAACACGATAGATCACCAAACCACCTGATTGGACTGCCCTTATGAACAAACCGTTCCAGGACTGACTTATTAAAAGGCCGTAGGGTACCGAGAAGTAACAGTTCAACAGCCGAACGGAGAAGGATATGCTGTCTTCAGCCATCAAGGCTGGCCTAGCCGACGGTTGCCTGGACGAGAGAAAACAACCTGCATGCAGTATATACACGTCAGCATTTCAGGCATCACAATCAGTACCTAGAGCAAATACCTCCTTTCCCCAAAACGGCGAAGGTTCAGAGATGATTTGGTCAAAGTTTCAAAACTCTGACCAGTACAATTTTATTAAACATTTTGATTTGATTTGTGAAAATGACATTTTTTAGGTCTTTCTCAACAAAACATTTTTTATCATTTAATTTTTTACCATGTTTTATGATTTACTGCAGTGAAAACTAACGGTCGCTGATTTCCAAAATGTCATCCTTTTAAATCCGGATGGAGCATATGACTTGCATTTGTCTGGAAATAGCATAGGTAAATACTTATGTACATAGAGCATACCTGGTAATCTCCAAATGCTCGTGACTTGAAACCAGCCGCAGAGAATATGAGGTAGTACTCCCATATACGGAGGAACCTTTCATCAAAGCCCAGGGCCAAAACTTCACTGCAAGAAGAAGAAAGGGATAAGAAATTAAAACTAACCGAGCAACCAACTGTAACAATGTACGTATATGCGTATATAATCGTCACAACAAATTTACCTGCTCAATGAACATATGATATATAGTTATATACCCTAGTCTTGTTTTTACCAATTTTTTCATAATTAACTGTACAACAGTATTCTTGAATAGTGAATGACAAAGTGATACTTACTCTTTGTTGGCCATGAAGTTGTCCCTCCAATGCATCAGAGTTGTGTAGTAATTGGGTCCAATATTCTCGACATGCTCTATGCTACACCCAGTGCACAACAAGATCAGGGAGGTTCAATCGATGGAGATCCATCCATGGCCATGAAGTAACCAATCAATATTGATCAATTGATGTAAAACGTACCAGAACCTTGATGACGTGGTCATGGCAGACATTATACGGGCCAAAGAAGGAAGGCAACCGCCAGGGAATATGTATTCTTTTATGAAGTCTGGCCTTTTTCTGTATTGCTCATACCGTTCCTCTGGAACTGAGATGAACTGAACGCACATGTATAATGGTTAGTTCATGATAAACTAAGGTCTTGCTTGGATAACAAGGATTATCTTTCATTGGATTTTTCTGGCAATCCGACGAATAAGGCCTAATCCTCGTTCTTTTGCACCGAAAATAAGGCATATACTACTTGGTTGGTGTTCGTAGGGATGGTGGAATCCAGCTATGAAGTCGTTTGGAAATATACTTAGCTGTTGATGCACTAACCTGGAGGACCAATATCCCATCTTCAGCCAAGTAAGACTCACAGCAAGCAAAAAATTCGTCCATGTATTCATGGCCAACATGTTCAATCATACCGCTGATGTACATAAGAGGAATACATCAAGTACAACCACAAGCAAGGTTATCAAAGTCACAGCGCACATCTGTAATATAGTAACACTTACCAGCTTATGATTGCGTCATACTTAAAAGGTGGTATTTTGCGGTAGTCGCACAGCAGAAAATTTATGCGGTCCTGAAAATTAATAACAACAGATAATATAATTGTTAGCTAAAATTTCACCCTGCCGAAGCATATAAGCTGGGGCAAAACAATAGTAATTCAGCGTGCACATCTATATTTGTTCTGTAGTTAGGAAATTATAATATATGCCAATCCAAACTACTCGACTCCGAGATATGCCGCTGTAAAGTTCCACTGGTTGCCGTTGGCAATGTGGTAGTTATTTCACTCGCCGGGATGGGTATCGCCGCTGGTGGAGGACGGGCAGACGATGGAGGAGGCGGTGGAGTATTCCTTGCTGTCCCTGGCCTGGTTCAGTCGTGTGGAGGATTGGTGTTTTCAGGAATGGTGGGCGTACGAGATAATACCATTTCATTTCGAGTGGGCTGTGAGCCTGTGATGGACCGAGTTGGTCCGCTTCAGGGTAATATACCCGTAGACTACACTTCGTCAATGAAGACATATGGTGGAATGGTAATTACTGATAAACTATAAAACTGGACAGGTATTGCGTAAAAGAGGGAGTAATATAGAACTAACCTCTAAGCCAGCTTCTCTTACTTTTCTCTCAGCGTATTTATGCTGCTCCGCCGACAAAGTGACTCCAGTGTATTTGCAGCCAGTTTGCTTAACTGTTTCGATTGCTAAACTTCCCCAGCCGCTACCGATATCAAGAACATGATGCCCCCTCTTGACTTTAGCCTTTGGTTAAATGTGTATTTTGCAAGAATGAAGTACCATCAGATCATGTTCACAACATTGTCCAACTAGTAATCAATCTAATAATGCAATCTCTGGAGAAATGTAAGTACCTTGTTGATTAGAAGGCTAAGTTTACGTTGCTGGGCTACTTCTAAGCTTTCATTATCCTAGCAATTTAATATTAGTCCATGAATTAATAAAACTACTCTGCAACCAAGCCGCGGAAGAAAATCACAGGATTTACAAACCTTGAAAACTGCACAAGAGTAAGTCATTGATTTATCCAGAAAAAGCGAGAAAAAGTCATTACTCTGCGCACATATATAAGAAGAAAGACGGAACTATTAGTACTATTTGGTATTTCGACATATGGCAAGTAATGAATGATAACAAATCTTTTTTATAAGGATTGGAACACAAAAAAAATCAATCTCAATAAGATCTGCCATAATTCTGGTATTACAAATTGCCTAACCAGCTGGTTATCTTAATCCTGATGGAATGTATAATAACAAAAGAAGAGACATGAGTACTGACAAGATCATAGTGCTGAGAGATGTTTCGACGAGTTTGTGTCGCAGTGTTCTTCCTTGAGGTCTCGCGCAAAAAGTGTTTAGCATATGCCAATTGAGCTATTACATGGAAGGGTGACAACCAAAACCTGCAAACCAAAAAACATTATGTACATGATTAATCACAAACGCATACTCATAGGCACTACTTCATTTTTATCAAACAATTCATAGGAATCTAGTAGAGGAAGGTTTCAGAACCCTTTTCTAGCAATGCGGCGGTTCCTACGCTCGTCTCTGTTAGCAATGAGAATCTGCGAAGTAATTGATCATGGATTTGATCTGTAATGAACAGGAAATAGCTCTACCCATAAGCTCATGGACTATGATATAGTTTTACCAGGATAAGATTCAGAAGGCCTTCTCTCTTGTCAAGAACAGAGTAACAACCATCAATATAGGCTTCTGCCAAGCCCATGCCTCCTTCTATTGCAACCTGAAAGCCATGAGAGAGTCAGGATAAGAACACGTAGTTCAAATTCAAATAAGAAAGTTGTACAAAGCAATTGCAGTGGAGTATATAGGAAATTAGGAATCATGCATGGACACATCACCACTCATTTTTCTTTTTAAATACATGTGTAGTCAGAACAAGAAAAGAGAAGATAACCTTCCAATAGAACAAGGGGTCATGAACTTGGATGACAGATTTTACACAGCATTTGTCGCAAGCTTTACCAAAGCTGAACACACTACCTCCTTCTTCGACCAATCTGTACAAAAACAATTAAGGTGAGCAGAAATCATAACTAGATGTCACATAGTATCTCGACTTCATACGAGGACTCACATCAAGTTACCAATGGATACGTATTGGTTGAAAAATCTTATAACTAGAAGGCGCGCCCCAGCCTCAGTCCATGATGGAGACATCTTCTTTGGGTTCAGCAGAACATCACATTTCTTTCCAAGCAAACCTTGAGCTGCTGCTTTCCCGGACTGCATCGATTCAATATGTCCAACACAAAAAGACCTCACATAACTATTTCATGAAATGGTTGCCCTGACTTATGTGATGGAAACCAAAAGCATATATGTCAGGGTGGTGTAAACACCCCCCCCCCCCCCCCCCCAGATAAATAAAGGAAAAGCTCGGAACTAAGCAAGGAGATGGTTTGTTTTTTTGTTGGGAAGGATAATAGGATTAGTTATGTTTAGCTTTGCTGGACCCTCACCAATTTAGCATGTAACAGTATGGTTCATTATGCGAGGCAGGTCTAAAAGGAAAAATGGACAGGTTGTGCATGCAAATACCTTCAATCCGTCTTCGTGGAAGCCATGACCTACGATGCAATGCAGAAGAGACATTTGAGACCCAGTGCTCTTTAGATCATTTCACACCTAACTTTAATGTAGTTATAAGATATCTGAAACTGAAATTCATGAAACAAGTTACCGTTATATACCCCACAGAACCATATTCCCCTCTTTCCCTGGATCTGATCAAGCTGAAGATAAGCCTTCGCCGCGGCCACAGACGGAACAGGAAGGCTTGTATTCCATTTAAGCAGTACATGATCCGGAACACAAGGGGGGTTGAGTGTCACCAGGAAAGGCCTGACAGATTCAATTTTCTAGAAGAGCAAAAAAGAACAAATATGCCACAGTTAATAATTGAGTAATCCATTCATGCTGCTGGAGGGGTTAGGCTGAAGCTTCCGTTTTGCTGTTACTCTGTGAGCCTACTCTACAGGGTGTTCTGAGTTCTAAGTTTCTAACATGATGAAAATCTTTTTTTTTTCATGTGGTTTCTTCCTTTTGGCCGAGGAGGCATGACTAAATCCTGAGGACATGTAACACGCACAAAATGGTCTCAGCATCGTAATAAAGCCAGGGAAGGGTCATTTGATAAAAAAAAATATGTCATCTGTAAAACTAATTCATTATACCAAACTATACATATGAAAAGCACAGAACTTACCTGAATTTGGTTTAGCCAGTAAGTAACAGAAAAAACCCTGCTACTTGTCCCCAGGAAATTCCAGGCGCTCCATGCTGACGAATTTCGGGGCATCAGATTTTGATCGGAGTGAAGGTATATATCCCTGCAACATAAACATGTCAGACAACCAGTAGATCAGATCAAACTTCATTTAGGGGAAGTTCTGGTTGTACCCCTATACTAGTGTACCATCTATGCTCACCGTCCATTCTTGCATCAAAGTTCGTGCAAGCGAACTTCTATTTTTTGTTTCTCCAAATAAAAGAACATTTGAACTCGAAACTTTGCAGATCAACATCATACAAGTACTACCATGTGCAGAAAAGTTTACGGAGTTTTTGGCACAACATAAATTTTTTAAAATGATACAATTCATTCACAATTTGAAATTTGACAAATTTATGTTTCATCAAAAAAACCAAAAACATTTTATACAATGAGTGACATTTTGTACAATGATCTGCAAAGTTTCAAGGTCAAATGTTCTCTTGATTGGAAGAAACAAAAAAGAAAAAATTCTATATAAAGATAGCACAAATCTTGACGCAAATTGAATGGTCTAGATAGGGCAAGCTTTACCTATGGACATACTGACAAGCACCTAGAATTCTCCGTTCGCGATTTGTAGCTTCAAGTCCTAGTACTTTGAGAGCATTGGGTGCATGGACCCCAAGGATGACACTGTCGTATGTTTCCTCTGAACCATCCTTCTCCAAGACTCTGTAGCCAGCTGTTGCCAGTGCCAAGATACAGGATTATTTCAGTTAGTGAATCAATAAAATATATATGATGACACATTGTTTTGTACAGTCAATCAACAAACAATAACACGTATACATACCTCCACCAAGGCTTGAAACAGATTTGACCTGACAACTGGTTTTAATTCGACAGCCAATGCTCTCCAATTCTCCTTTTACCTGCAATAGTTCCATTGTTCAGTCCCTGCATTTGGCTGCAGCCAAAGCCTAAATAGCGTAATAAATATCATGTGTGATCTCTTTTGGGGCTGATGGATCGCATTGCATACCTTGTTTACATAGGACTGCGAACGAGGCTTGACAGTGGGCAACTGGGAGTGATGGAACAGCTGAGTGCAGAGATTTAGTCAGCTTTCAGATGCACAAAGACAAATGGAATGAGAAAGGAACATGCATAAGAAGTAGATAGGCACCTGAAGAAGGCCATGGTTACGGCAAAATGACAGCGCCAAGAAAGCAGACAAGCTCAAAACATCCTGTGATGAACATGACCACATGCCAGTGCAGACTGGAATCTGCACCAAATGTATATTTTCGTTTTACCAACTCAAAAAAGCATAAACACACATTCCTAATCACAATACAATGTGTGCATAATCACAAATTTTCTTTTCCTTTTTTGTGTGTGAAAATATAAACAAAAAATTTCTACAAGCTAATAGCCAGCCATACCGACTTACCGTCCCCTGCACCCATGTAGGTGTGAAAACTGGCCATTGAGGACTAGGCCCAGCTTTTATTTATAATGAATATTTCATCTAAATTTACCATGCTTATTTGAAAGTTATAGTTTCTCTACACAGTTTTACATGACTGTTAAAACATGAAAAAACAAAAACTGAATACAGAATTCTGATGTGAGATTTTGCCAAAATGAAGGGTTGCTGGTACACTAAAAGAGGAATAAGCAAGTAGATTAGATAGAAGTAGTACAAGATAAGATTCTTGAAACGATAGGGAATATCCATGCGACTGAATGAACTGCCCCAATGTCTCATTACGGTTCAGATCAGGGTTGTGTTCATGGTCCTCCAGGTACCTTCATTTCAAAGATCGAACCAGCGAATTAATTGTCATTGTTTAGTATAAACACCAGGCATCCAGCTACGAATGAAAGTATTATGTATGCACATGAGAACTGAGGGCCTTGACTGCTTACGTCAGAGCATCATTCTTGAACTTGAGTATCTCAAGGACCATGCGCCAAAAACTGGGTTTCAGTATGTTGCTTTTCTGCGCCAAGAGGCTTGAGATACCATTGCCATTTCCCCACTCACATCCTCCGACGCCTCCTTTCGATTGTGTGCTCACTGAGAAAGACATGTCCGATCTCTCCATGTCAACCCCGAGCCCTTCTAACCATTCCATCATGTGGGGATATGTTACCTACGTTGATGCATAGAGCACAACAAAAATCTTGGTGAGGAACAAATATATTATAAATCGTCAGTCCAGGGGTAGGAAGTCATATACTGATAACCAGAGCAAAAGATTTTTTGCAAAAAAACTCAAAGTAAAAGATAAATAGTACCAGATATAAATCATGCATATTTCCTTCGAAAGGAGCCACACACGTGCGCGCGCGCGCACACACACACACACACTATTTTAGTGTAATACTTTTCGAAATTTTCCTTATTCCTCAAAAAATCATAACGCATTCCTCTGAACAACAGAGAAATTTTCACAAGCCTTATAAGAATTCTTGTTGTGATGGCCGAACGTTTATTGTGTACTTTTCAAAAATCAAGCCAGGTGAACCATAACGAAGCAGTTGTGCTGGAAGAAACTAGTGCCGTAGAATCTTCCCACTCGCTAGGGAAGTGATTTTGTATAGATGGACATAAATTCAGAACCTAAATCACGGCCGGCACAAACACAAATTCACACGCCAAACTCTCCATTTAAGCTTGCTGGACCTGCTAACAGTATAATCTACTTACTTCCAAAGTTCCAATATCAAGATCCGGTACAGTGTGTCATTGTCATGAACTCGTGATGCAAAAGCAATGAGCACATGGAAGCAGACACCAAAATATGCTTATAAGAATGCAAAGGTTGGCCCGGAAAATGTGATGAATGTTTAGTGTAGAAACGCTAGATGATTTTTGTGCTTAGAAGCAATCCACCGAGCACCTTCCGTGCAATGAGCAGGTACGC
Organism: Triticum aestivum; assembly: GCF_018294505.1. Taxonomy (NCBI): domain Eukaryota; kingdom Viridiplantae; phylum Streptophyta; class Magnoliopsida; order Poales; family Poaceae; genus Triticum; species Triticum aestivum. Next base: position 773,187,003 of record NC_057798.1, on the reverse strand, counting down.
ACGAGCTGCACTAATCAGGGGGGAGGGGAGGTGATGAGAGCTATGGTGCCGATCAAGACTGCATTGCCTGACCTTCGAGCCCGACGACGCCGGGGCCTGATGAGAGCTATGACGACGAGCTCACGGTCACGGCCGAGGCTCCCTGCTGTTCTTCGAGCCCGACGGGGCCTGCTTCAAAATACGGGCGGCAGGCCGCTGCAGCAGGCGAAGGCAGAGGGCTGCAAGGGGCAACGGAGGGTGACCGGAAGCGCCTCGTTCGAGCGGCAGTCGGGACGCCGCCGGGCCGCCGACTGAGGTGGGCGAAGGCACAGAGGCAGCGGTGGGAAATCCTCCGCGGCGGCGGCTGAGGAAGCCGAAGGCGTCATGAGACTCCATGCCGAGTTGGCCGAAATGGTTTTCAGGAGGCGCCGGCGGCCGCCCCGCGGAGGACGGCGAAGTTGGCGGCCCCGGCGGAAGACCACTGATGGCCAGTCCACTGGAATGGTGGGAGCCAAACGCAAAGTGGATTTTCCAACGGCTCCGTGAATTGGGGAGCGTTATCACCCTTCTTTCGCGCTTTAAGATTAGTGCCTACTGCTAGCATTTTCTGCCTATACTTAGAAATGCATGTACCGGTTATTTTCAGAAAAAAAAATAGGAGATTTAATTTTCAGAAACTAGAGGATACCCCGCGCCGCTGCCGCAATTGGTCGAGGAAGAAAACTTGCTTGATAACATAAGAACCAAAATGAAACAAACATATGACTAACTATATTTGATTATGTATTGTTGTAACATATTTATTGAATATAAGTAGAATAATCGACTGGAAAGCATTTTCCCATGCATGGTTGAATCTTGTACCTGTTTTTTTTTACCATGCATGATTGCATGTTGAGGTGCGTCTTATCCTATTCATTATTGTATATGGTAGGGTGGTATTTTTGTGTGTTGAGATAAATAAGTTAGTGAGGATGAATCTTTTAGATATACAAGATACATGCAAAATACTAAAACAAATCCATCATTTCAATCAATTTAGAAACATTTTACTTTTCAAAAATACTAGTTTCATAGTTGTTGAAACTGCGAGTGAAATAATGATTGGATTGATTGATATAAGTGAAATGTATTTTTAAATATTGGAATGTTCGTAAAATTGCATATGGAATATTTTTTGAAATTGATTAAAATCTGTTTGTAATTGATTGATACACTTCATATAATAATGTGTATAGTTGTTATTTCTAGAAATACACGAGAAAGACCAAAACCAACACATTATTTCTCTGAATGTCAAAATAAATCTTCAAACAAAACAAGTATCGTAGTATTAAATAGATGACTAAATTATGTTGTAAAAACTGAAATTGTTGTGAAACTGCCTGGAAATATTTTTTTAAATTGATCTATATTAATTGATATATGTTCAAAACAATTGAAATTATTATTAGTTTCACTTGGAATATTTTTACTTTTTTTATATAATTGACATATGTATAAAATAAATTAAATACATGTGAAAACAATGACTTAAACCGAAATTTGTCTCTAAAATAATTACAATTGTAGAAATGTCCGTATAATGCTTTTCAAATTAATGAGATTTGTATGAATTATATTTTATAAAATATTGAATTTTACAATATGTGTAGAATTATTTAAATCTTTGTCTCTTAAATGTTGCTGAAATTACTTATGAAAATTTAAAAATTTAAAACATTACTATAATTCTTGGAAAGAATGCACTAAAATCCACCAAAAGAAGAACAGTTTTTGAATTTATTTTTTCTGGCGGAAGGGTGTTGAAAATTCTTTATTTTTTCGAAAATCTCTCTATTGTTTCGTATTACTGAAACAAATGCATCATTTCAATCAACTTAAAAACGTTTTCCTTTTAAAAAATACTAGTTTCATAGTTGTTGAAACTACGAGTGAAATATGATTGAATTGATTGATATAAGTGAAATATGTTTTTAAATATTGTAATGTTTGTGAAATTGCATATGGAATATTTTTTAAATTAACTAAAATCTGTCTATAATTGATTGATGCACTACATATAATAATGTGTATAGTGGTTATTTCAAGAAATACACGAGAAAGACCAAAACAAACACATTATTTCATCGAATGTCAAAATAAATTTTCAAACAAAACAAGTATCATATAGTATTAAATAGCTAACTAAAATATGTTGTCAAAAATGAAATTGTTGTGAAACTGCCTAGAAATATTTTCTAAATTGATTTATATAATTGATAAATGTTTGAAAATTTTGAAATTATTATAAATATCTCTTGGAATATTTTTAAATTATTTATATGATTGAATGTATAAAATAAATTAAATACATGTGAAAAGCAACGACTTAAACCGAAATTTGTCTTTAAAATAATTACAATTGTAGAAATGTCCGTATAATGCTTTTCAAATTATTGAGATTTGTATGAATTATATTTTTTAAAATATTGAATTTTACAATATGTGTAGAATTATTTAAATCTGTGTCTCTTAAATGTTGCTAAAATTACTTATGAAATTTTAAAAATTTAAAACATTACTATAATTCTTGGAAAGAATGCACTAAAATCCACCAAAAGAAGAATAGTTTTTGAATTTTTTTTCTGGGGGAAGGGTGTTGAAAATTCTTTATTTTTTCGAAAATCTCTCTATTGTTTCGTATTACTGAAACAAATGCATCATTTCAATCAACTTAAAAACATTTTCCTTTTAAAAAATACTAGTTTCATAGTTGTTGAAACTACGAGTGAAATAGGATTGAATTGATTGATATAAGTGAAATATGTTTTAAATATTGTAATGTTTGTGAAATTGCATATGGAATATTTTTTAAATTAACTAAAATCTGTCTATAATTGATTGATACACTTCATATAATAATGTGTATAGTGGTTATTTCCAGAAATACACGAGAAAGACCAAAACAAACACATTTTATTTCATCGAATGTCAAAATAAATTTTCAAATAAAACAAGTATCATATAGTATTAAATAGCTGACTAAAATATGTTGTAAAAAATGAAATTGTTGTGAAACTGCCTAGAGATATTTTCTAAATTGATTTATATAATTGATAAATGTTTGAAAATTTTGAAATTATTATAAATATCACTTGGAATATTTTTAAATTGTTTTATATAATTGAATGTATAAAATAAATTGAATACATGTGAAAAACTATGACTTAAACTGAAATTTCTCTTCAAAATAATTATAATTGGGGAAATGTCCATAAAATGCTTTTCAAATTAATAAACCTGCATCATTTAGATTTGTATGAATTATATTTGTAAAAATATTGAAATTAACAATATGTATAGAATAATTTAAATCTGTTTCTCTTAAATGTTGCTGAAATTACTTATGAAATATTTAAAATTTAAAGCATCACTATAATTCTTGGAAAAAATGCACTAAAATCCCCCAAAATACGTATAGAATAATTAAAAATGATTTCTGTGTGGTTAATCGGATGACACATGCTTGGTTCTGTGCGTATAGGCTAGTTGCAAGACGCACGTATGTCCAGATTTTTTTGCAAGTTATAAAATAGTCTGTACAACTACAATTACATTTTCAACATAAGCATGTAAATTGTTGAAACCTACTCGGCAGAAAAATGGTACCTCTGGACATGGACTATGTGAGCTTGAGCTCACAACATCTTGGATGAACAGTAAAATGCACAAAAAAGTGAATATAATAAAAAAATCACATTTTTTTTGCAAGAAACATTGAATTTTTTTACACGCATGCAATTTTTCATGAGGAAATCACATTTGTGATGGTGTGGGAAAAAAAACAAAGTCGATGCTCCAAAAAGAGTGTTTTTGGAAGCATTTAGGAGGATCATTTTTTTGTCCACAGCTCCACAAATGTGATTCCGTCTCAAAAATTTGCATGCATGTACAAAAATCATCAATGTTTCTTGATTAAAAAAATCAGAATTTTGTATTTGTTTACTATTTTTTGGATTTAACTTTTCATTTGAGATCATGTGAGCCCGAGCTCACAATAGCACTTTCGAGTACTTCTCAACTTCTGTATGGAGAAACGAGATAAAGGATCAAGCACTTCAACTTTTCTTTGTCCCTCGGGATCCACCAAAAATTGGGTTAGTATATCAAAATTTAAAACGTAACAGTACCTCCCTACAAAAGAAAACCATAACGGTCAACGTGGAACTAAGAAACGACACATGACCGCAAACATAAAAGGAAATGCATCATAATCTTAGAATAGCACCAAACTATCAGAACAAACAAGAACTCTGATTGATGAGATCAAGGCACAATATATATCTGCAAGTTCAGCCTACAGCCTTCTGTCAAGGGGGTTGTAAGGAAATCCTCCACCCCTGGCTAATGATCGGTGTGGGAACTACAGGTGGCGGAAACTCTTTTTTTTTTGCGGGGGAGAGAAAATTTTCATTACTCAAGGAGGCTTCTCAGCCATAGAAAGGTTTAGAACGAAGTCCATCCCAGAGTACAGCCACACTGTGATGCGTGGGGTGCTTCGGCCATACACGGCCAGCTTATGGCTAACTTTATACCAATGTAATAAATTCTACCTATAAACTGCGAGTAAAAAAAAATAGACGCACACAGACAAGACACCACGCACACATGCACTCACACCAACACACACGTTTAGACAACGGCTACTAAAGGCTATCTCTAGGACAAAGTATTAGGAGTAGTGGTATGGGTTCGATGATTTTTGTCCGACGTGTGTCCGACGCACAACCTGCACCATCCAACTCAGTTGGTCAGGGTCCGATCCATCCAAGTATGTACACATGTTTTACAAAAAGTGCCGGACGCTGAGTCATTCTGAAAATTTTAGTAGTATATACTACTCCCTCCGTCCCGTAATATAAGAACGTTTTTGATACTATACTAGTGTCAAAAACGTTCCTATATTATGGGACCGAGGAAGTAGTACATTATATTTTGATTTCTGTTTGCTTATATTCCTCCAAAAGCAGTGTTTTCGTTTGGGGGACACGTGCATTGTTGACCGTTCTGGTAGTGACAACAAATCATTTTTGTTTCCTTATATTCCTCCAAAGGCCGTAATGCTTTCTTCCCCGCTGGTGAATAACGGAGCAGTTTTCAGAAGCATGGCGAACATTGTCACTGCGACAGATGATCTATACTACTGTATATGGGAACATTTGGCTGAGTTTCACGCTGCCAGCACATGACACGGCCTCAGCCATGCATGCAATCTCAAGGCCAAGGGGCGAGTAGAACGGGAAGCTGCAGAGCAAAGAGCATAGCTCATGTACGGACCTGATTGAAGACCATGAAGCCGAGGTCGAGCTTGACGCAGCCGGCGCCGTCGTCGACGGCCACCGTCCTGGCGTGCCCGCCGAGGCAGGCCTCCTCCTCGTACAGGGTCACCCGCACGGCGTCTCCGCCGCTGGCGGCAAGCTCGTGCGCCGCCGCCAGCCCACTCACCCCGCCACCAACCACCGCCACCCTCATTCTGCTCGGTGCCTATGCTATGCTCTTCTCTCCCCGTCGCTCTGCATTGCTCTCTCGCCCGACCCCCTCTATTTAAGCCGGAGCGGCTGCTGGACCGCGCGTCACAACTTGCAGAATATTTCTCGTACTGAAAACGGAAAATCGGTATCATATATTTACGTCCGACGACGGCGCGTTACCATCGGCCGTCCCTCCTCAGATCGACCAACCACCTCTCTCTCTCTCTAAAGGCTAAGCCATTGTGTTTATTAGACTTGTACCACTCAGCATTACTGTTTTGTCGTAGAAAATGGGATTTGGTCACATAAGCTCCAACGTTCTGATCTTCACTGACTGAGGACGCATCTTCGTTCACGCGCCTTTGTGGTGCAACCGGCGACCGAAAATACACTCTACAGGGTTTTCAAGACTCTAGAAACAATTTGGCATGTAGATATAACATACAGCTACAGGGTTCCTCACCCCCTCCCCACCCTCCGCCGCTGCCGCCAGGCACAGCCCGCGCAATGTGGCCGCGGCGGGGCTCCTGCTGGTTGTGGCTGGTTGTGGCGGCGGCGGCGCCTGCTCCCACTCTTTCTGCTGCGGTGGTGCGTGGTGGCGGCGTCCATAGGTGCGGCTGGCGACTGGCAGCGGCGGCGGGGCGGGCTCAATCTACTCCCGCATGGGCCTGGCCGGCCCCCGATTTCGCACCCTGTTGCTTCCTGTCTATGGCATCGAAGGTCTGCCGCTCTACCCGCATCACTTGGGCACCGGGGCGGCGGCGGCCTTCTCCTTCCGCTAGAGGTGGGCATCGAGATGGTTGATCTTGGGATCTCATGTTTCGCAAAAAAATTGGCCAGGCGGTGGCCCTAGTGGTCTTCGCGCAAAGTCACGTTCCACCTGTGATTAGTCCTCTTTGATATGGCCATCGATGAGTTCTAGACTTCTCCTTTAATGGAAAACAAGGACTGAGATATATGACGCTCTTTGGACACCTTGATTGGATAGGAGTCGATCGTGTGCACCCGCAACAGCAGCATAACCAGCTTCACCGGGGTATCACGAAGCTCTGTTTTTGTTGACACATTGGGACATGTCTGTACCAAGATTTCCAAGGGATCGACACATGCGGAGAATGCCATAGCGTGATTGAAGGACTTGCACGTGGCAAAGGCGAGGTCTTGGATGCAATGAAGACTTTGCTTCACAGGCAGTTGTTCAGACTTGGCTTGCGGGATATGTTCGCGTCCAGATCGAGCACGAGTTCCTGTGAGCCTGGTGGTAGGTGATTTGTAGTAGTAGCCTCCGCAAGTGAGGGCGACGGTATTGGAGGACTTCTTTGTTGGCGGTGCTTCTTTGAGTATCAGGTCATGATTTTCAGTGTGAAAACTGAAGGAAATATGCCCTAGAGGCAATAATAAAGTTGTTATTTATATTTCCTTATATCATGATAAATGTTTATTATTCATGCTAGAATTGTATTAACCGGAAACTTAGTACATGTGTGAATATATAGACAAACAGAGTGTCACTAGTATGCCTCTACTTGACTAACTCGTTGAATCAAAAATGGTTAAGTTTCCTAGCCATGGGCATGAGTTGTTATTTGATTAACGGGATCACATCATTAGAGAATGATGTGATTGACCTGACCCATTCCGTTAGCTTAGCATTTGATCGTTTAGTATATTGCTATTGCTTTCTTCATGACTTATACATGTTCCTATGACTATGAGATTATGCAACTCCCGAATACCGGAGGAACACTTTGTGTGCTACCAAACGTCACAACATAACTGGGTGATTATAAATGTGCTCTACATGTGACCCCGATGGTACTTGTTGAGTTGGCATAGATAGAGATTAGGATTTGTCACTCCGATTGTCGGAGAGGTATCTCTGGGCCCTCTCGGTAATACACATCACTATAAGCCTTGCAAGCAATGTGACTAATGAATTAGTTGCGGGATGATGCATAATAGAACGAGTAAAGAGACTTGCCGATAACGAGATTGAACTAGGTATTGAGATACCGACGATCGAATCTCGGGCAAGTAACATACTGATGACAAAGGGAACAGCGTATGTTGTTATGCGGTTTGACCGATAAAGATCTTCGTAGAATATGTAGGAACCAATATGAGCATCCAGGTTCTGCTATTGGTTATTGACCGGAGATGAGTCTCAGTCATGTCTACATAGTTCTCGAACCCGTAGGGTCCGCACGCTTAACATTCAGTGACGATCGGTATTATGAGTTTATGTGTTTTGATGTACCAAAGGTAGTTCGGAGTCTCGTATATGATCGCGGATATAACGAGGAGTCTCAAAATGGTTGAGACATAAAGATTGATATATTGGACGACTATATTTGGACTTCGGAATGGTTCCGGGAGAGATCGGGCATATACCAGATCACCGAGGGGTTACCGGAACCCTATGGGAGGTATATGGGCCTTATTGGGCTTTAGTCGAGAGAGAGAGGAGAGTCCAGGGCAGGCTGCGCGCCCCCTACCCCTCTTGTCTGAATTGGACTAGGAAGAGGGGGGGCGGCACCCCCCTTTCCTTCTCCCCTCTCTCCCCCTTCCTTCTCTCCCAGTCCAACTAGGGAAGGGGGGAATCCTACTCCTGGTGGGAGTAGGACTCCTCCAGGGCGCGCCATAGAGGGGCCGGCCCTTCTCCCTCCTCCACTCCTTTATATACGGGGAGGGAGGCACCCCATGAAGACACACAAGTTGATCATTGATCTTTTAGCCGTGTGCGGTGCCCCCTTCCACCATAATCCACCTCGGTCATATCGTCGTAGTGCATACGCGAAGCCCTGTGCCGGTAGCTTCATCATCACCGGCATCACGCCGTCGTTCTGACGAAGCTCTCCCTCGAAGGTCTACTATATCGTGAGTTCGTGGAACGTCGCCGAGCTGAACGTGTGCAGATCGCGGAGGTGTCGTACATTCGGTACTAGGATCGGTCGATCGTGAAGACGTACGACTACATCAACTGCGTTGTCATAACGCTTCCGCTTACGGTCTAGAAGGGTACGTAGACAACACTCTTCCCGCTCGTTGCTATGCATCACCATGATCTTGCGTGTGTGTAGGAATTTTTTTGAAATTACTACGTTCCCCAACAGTGACATCCGAGCCAGGTTTATGCGTAGATGTTATATGCACGAGTAGAACACAAGTGAGTTGTGGGCGATACTAGTCATACCACTTACCAGCATGTCATACTTTGATTCGGCGGTTGTCGGTGTCAAAACCGGCGGATCTCAGGTAGGGGGTCCCGAACTGTGTGTCTAAGGCTAATGGTAACAGGAGGCTGGGGATACGATGTTTACCCAGGTTCGGGCCCTCTCGATGGAGGTAATACCCTACTTCCTACTTGATTGATCTTGATGATATGAGTATTACAAGAGTTGATCTACCACGAGATCGTAGAGGCTAAACCCTAGAAGCTAGCCTATGATTATGATTGTTGTTGTCCTACGAACTAAACCCTCCGGTTTATATAGACACCGGAGGGGGATAGGGTTACACAGAGTCGGTTACAAAGAAGGAGATCTACATATCCAAATCGCCAAGCTTTCCTTCCACGCAAAGGAGAGTCCCATCCGGACACTGGACAAAGTCTTCAATCTTGTATCTTCATAGTCTAACAGTCCGGCCAAAGTATATAGTCCAGCTGTCCGGATACCCCTTAATCCAGGACTCCATCAGCGGTATTGTTGGATGAAGCGGCCTGGACCGACATTACGCGTACGCTTACGCGAGACTGGTTCTACCGACGTGCTTCGCACACAGGTGGCTGGCGGGTGTCAGTTTTTCCAACTTTAGTTGAATCAAGTGTGGCTACGCCCAATCCTTGTGAAGGTTAAAACATCACATACTTGACAAAATACCGTTGTGGTTTTGATGCGTAGGTAAGAACGGTTTTTGCTCAGCCCATAGCAGCCACGTAAAACTTGCAATAATAAAGTAGAGGACGTCTAACTTGTTTTTGCAGGGCATGTTGTGATGTGATATGGTCAAGACATGATGCTAAATTTTATTGTATGAGATGATCATGTTTGTAAACGGAGTTATCGGCAACTGGCAGGAGCCATATGGTTGTCGCTTTATTGTATGAAATGCAATCGCCATGTAATTGCTTTACTTTATCACTAAGCGATAGCGATAGTCGTAGAAGCAATAGTTGGCGAGACGACAACGATGCTACGATGGAGATCAAGGTGTTGCGCCGGTGACGATGGTGATCGTGACGGTGCTTTGGAGATGGAGATCAAAGGCACAAGATGATGATGACCATATCCTATCACTTATATTGATTGCATGTGATGTTTATCATTTATGCATCTTATTTTGCTTAGTTCGACAGTAGCACTATAAGATGATCTCTCACTAAATTTCAAGGTACAAGTGTTCTCCCTGAGTATACACCGTTGTGAAAGTTCGTCGTGCCGAGACACCACATGATGATCGGGTGTGATAAGCTCTACATTCACATACACCGGGTGCAAGCCAGTTTTGCACACGCAGAATACTCGGGTTAAACTTGATGAGCCTAGCATATGCAGATAATGCCTTGGAACATTGAGACTGAAAGGTTGAGCGTGAATCATATAGTAGATATGATCAACATAGTGATGTTCACCATTAAAAACTACTCCATCTCACGTGATGATCGGACATGGTTTAGTTGATTTGGATCACGTGATCACTTAGATGATTAGAGGGATGTCTATCTAAGTGGGAGTTCTTTAATAATTTGATTAACTGAACTTTAATTTATCATGAACTTGGTACCTGATAGTATTTTGCATGTCTATGTTATTGTAAATAGATGGCCCGTGTTGTTGTTCCGTTGAATTTTAATGTGTTCCTAAAGAAAGCTAAGTTAAAAGATGATGGTAGCAACTACACGAACTGGGTCGTAACTTGAGGATTATCCTCATTGCTGCACAGAAGAATTACGTTCTGGATGCACCGCTAGGTGCCAAACCCGCTGCAGGAGCAACGCCAGATGTTATGAACATATGGCAGAGCAAAGCTGATGTCTACTCGATAGTTCAGTGTGCCATGCTTTACGGCTTAGAAGCGGGACTTCAACAACGTTTTGAACGTCATGGAGCATATGAGATGTCCCAGGAGTTGAAGTTAATATTTCAAGCAAATGCCCAGATTGAGAGATATGAAGTCTCCAATAAGTTCTATAGCTGCAAGATGGAGGAGAATAGTTCTGTCAGTGAGCATATACTCAAAATGTCTGGGTATAACAATCACTTGATTCAACTGGGAGTTAATCTTCCAGATGATAGTGTCATTGACAGAATTCTTCAATCACTGCCACCAAGCTACAAGAGCTTCGTGATGAACTATAACATGCAAGGGATGGATAAGACAATTCCCGAGCTCTTCTCAATGCTAAAGACTGCGGAGATAAAAATCAAGAAGGAGCATCAAGTGTTGACGGTCATCAAGACCACCAGTTTCATGAAAAAGGGTAAAGGGAAGAAGGGGAACTTCAAGAAGAACGGCAAGCAAGTTGCTGCTCAAGTGAAGAAGCCCAAGTCTGGACCTAAGCCTGAGACTGAGTGCTTCTACTGCAAAGGGACTGGTCACTGGAAGCGGAATTGCCCCAAGTATTTGGCGGAAAAGAAGGATGGCAAGGTGAAGAAAGGTATATGTTATATACATGTTATTGATGTGTATATTACTAATGCTCGCAGTAGTACCTGGGTATTTGATACTGGTTGTATTGCTGATATTTGCAATTCGAAACAAGGACTACGGATTAAGCGAAGATTGGCTAAGGACGAGGTGACGATGCGCGTGGGAAATGGTTCCAAAGTCAATGTGATCGCGGTCGGAACGATACCTCTACATCTACCTTCGAGATTAGTTTTAGACCTGAGTAATTGTTATTTGGTGCCAGCGTTGAGCATGAACATTATATCTAGATCTTGTTTGATGCAAGACGGTTATTCATTTAAATCTGAGAATAATGGTTGTTCTATTTATATGAATAATATCTTTTATGGTCATGCACCCTTGAAGAGTGGTCTATTTTTATTGAATCTTGATAGTAGTGATACACATATTCACAATATTGAAGCCAAAAGATGCAGAGTTGATAATGATAGTGCAACTTATTTGTGGCACTGCCGTTTGGGTCATATTGGTGTAAAGCACATGAAGAAACTCCATTCTGATGGACTTTTGGAATCACTTGATTATGAATCACTTGGTACTCGTGAACCATGCCTCATGGGCAAGATGACTAAAACTCCATTTTCCGGAACAATGGAGCGAGCAACAGATTTGTTGGAAATCATACATACTGATGTATGTGGTCCGATGAATATTGAGGCTCGCGGCGGGTATCGTTATTTTCTCACCTTCATAGATGATTTGAGCAGATATGGGTATATCTACTTGATGAAGCATAAGTCTGAAACATTTGAAAAGTTCAAAGAATTTCAGAGTGAAGTGGAAAATAATCGTAACAAGAAAATAAAGTTTCTACGATCTGATCGTGAAGGAAAATATTTGAGTTACGAGTTTGGTCTTCATTTGAAACAATGCGGAATAGTTTCGCAACTCACGCCACCCAGAACACCACAGCGTAATGGTGTGTCCGAACGTCGTAATCGTACTTTACTAAATATGGTGTGATCTATGATGTCTCTTACTGATTTACTGCTATCATTTTGGGGTTATGCTTTAGAGACGGCTGGATTCACGTTAAATAGGGCACCATCTAAATCCGTTGAGACGACACCTTATGAACTATGGATTGGCAAGAAACCAAAGTTGTCGTTTCTTAAAGTTTGGGGCTGCGATGCTTATGTGAAAAAACTTCAACCTGATAAGCTCGAACCCAAATCGAAGAAATGTGTTCATAGGATACCCAAAGGAGACTGTTGGGTACACCTTCTATCACAAATCCGAAGGAAAGACATTCGTTGCTAAGAATTGATCCTTTCTAGAGAAGGAGTTTCTCTCGAAAGAAGTGAGTGGTCGGAAAGTAGAACTTGATGAGGTAACTGTACCTGCTCCCTTATTGGAAAGTAGTTCATCACAGAAATCACTTCATGTGACTCCTACACCAATTAGTGAGAAAGCTAATGATGATGATGATGTATCTTCAGATCAAGTTACTACCAAACCTCGTAGGTCAAGCAGAGTAAGAGCCGCACCAGAGTGGTACCGTAATCCTGTTCTGCAGGTCATGTTACTTGACCATGACGAACCTACAAACTATGAGGAAGCGATGATGAGTCCAGATTCCATGAAATGGCTTGAGGCCATGAAATCTGAGATAGGATCCATGTATGAGAACAAAGTGTGGACTTTGGTTGACTTGCCCGATGATCAGCAAGTCATCGAGAATAAATGGGTCTTCAAGAAGAAGACTGACGCTGATGGTAATGTTACTGTCTACAAAGCTCGGCTGTAGCGATGCTTAAGTTCGTCTGAATCATGTTAGCAATTGTCGCATTTTATGATTATGAAATTTGGCAAATGGATGTGAAGACTGCATTCCTGAATGGATTTCTAAAAGAAGAGTTGTATATGATGCAACCGGAAGGATTTATCGATCCAAAGGATGCTAACAAAGTGTGCACACTCCAGCGATTCATTTATGGACTGGTGCAAGCATCTCGGAGTTGGAATAAACGTTTTGATAGTGTGATCAAAGCATTACGGTTTTATACAGACTTTTGGAGAAGCCTGTATTTACAAGAAAGTGAGTGGGAGCTCTGTAGCATTTCTAATATTATATGTGGATGACATATTGTTGAGTGGAAATGATATAGAATTTCTGGATAGCATAAAAGGATACTTGAATAAGAGTTTTTTAATGAAAGACCTCGGTGAAGATGCTTATATATTCTGCATCAAGATCTATAGAGATAGATCAAGACACTTCATTGGACTTTCACAAAGCACATACCTTGATAAAGTTTTGAAGAAGTTCAAAATGGATCAAGAAAAGAAAGGGTTCTTGTCTGTGTTACAAGGTGTGAAGTTGAGTCAGACTCAATTCCAAACCACTGCAAAAGATAGAGAAAAAAATGAAAGGTGTTCCCAATGCTTCAGCCATAGGCTCTATCATGTATGCAATGTTGTGTACCAGACATGATGTGTGCCTTGATATAAGTCTAGCAGGGAGGTACCAAAGTAATCCAGTAGTGGATCACTAGAGAGTGGTCAAGAACATCCTGAAATACCTGAAAAAGACTAAGGATATGTTTCTCATTTATGGAGGTGACAAAGAGCTCGTCGTAAATGGTTACGTTGATGCAAGGTTTGACACTGATCCGGATGACTCTAAGTCACAATCGGATACGTGTTTATATTGAACGGTTGAGCTGTCAGTTGGTGCAGTTCTAAGAAAAGCGTCGTGGCAGGATCTACATGTGAAGCGGAGTACATAGCTGCTTCGGAAGCAGTAAATGAAGGAGTCTGGATGAACGAGTTCATATCCGATCTAGGTGTCATACTTAGTGCATCGGGTCCAATGAAAATCTTTTGTGACAATACTGGTGCAATTGCCTTAGCAAAGGAATCCAGATTTCACAAGAGAACCAAGCACATCAAGAGACGCTTCAATTCCATCTGCGATCAAGTCAATGAGGGAGACATAGAGATTTGCAAGATACATACGGATCTGAATGTTGCAGACCCATTGACTAAGCCTCTTTCACGAGCAAAACATGATCAACGCCAAGACTCCATGGGTGTTAGAATCATTACTGTGTAATGTAGATTATTGACTCTAGTACAAGTGGGGGACTGAAGGAAATATGCCCTAGAGGCAATAATAAAGTTGTTATTTATATTTTCTTATATCATGATAAATGTTTATTATTCATGCTACACTACTAGAAAAACGGCTATAGCTAATATGGGCATTAATGCGCACCATATATAGGCACACCATTAGTGGTCATATCACTAATTACGCACCACACCCACGGTGCGCCACTACTAAGATTTTTTTTTTCAAAATTAGTAATGGCGCACCATGGGATAGTGTGCCATTACTAGTTTTAACTAGTAATGGCGCACCACACCCTCGGTGCGCCACTACTAACAAATTTTCTTTTTTTTTTCAAAACTAGTAATGGCGCACAATCCCCAGGTGCGCCATTACTAGCTAGTTTTAACTAGTAATGGCGCATCACACCCACGGTGCGCCATTACTAACTTTGAGCAAAAATTTCACCAAATGCACCACACCCCCGACCGCCTTTTCAACTTTTAAAAAATAAAATAAAATGATGGAAATGTCAAAAAAATAAAAGAAAATAAATTTCCATGTGATATGTGGTCTAGTTGTTGGGAAAATTTACAAATATGAATTTTGAATTTATTTGCAAAATCTCTCTGGAATTTAGTAAATTGGGCATAACTTTTGCATATGAACTCGGATTAAAAAGTTTTTTATATAAAAAATCATCTACTCGAAAAGTTACATCCGAATTCAACTGGGGAGCCACATTGAAGATTTTTAAAATCCCCAAAAACCTAACAAAAAAAAGTTACGATGCTTTTAAGATCTGAAGGCAAAAAATCGAAAAAAATAAAAAAAAATAGCAATAGTGCATCAGTGAATAGTGCGCCAGTACTATTTTCCCGCCTTCACAATTCAAAAAAAAAATAGCAATGGCGCACCAGTGTACGGTGCGCCACTGCTAGTTGGGCAGAAGTACAAAAGGGCCAGCCAGCCACTTACCCCTTCATTCTTCATTCTTTTCCACCTCTCCTCCACTCCATCTCCTCCTCTCCTCTTCTCCTCCACTCCATCTCCTCCTCCTCTCCAGCAACCTCCTCCTCCTCACGGTGCTCCTCCTTCGGTGACCTCCTCCTCACGGTGCTCCTCCTCCGGCGACCTCCTCCTCCCTCCTCTCCTCCTCACGGTGCTCCTCCTCCGGCGACCTCCTCCTCCCTTCTATCCTCCTCACGGTGCTCCTCCATCCTCTCCTCCTCACGGTGATCCTCCTTCCTATCCTGCTCACGGTCCTCCTCCTCCTCTCCGGTGACCTCCTCCTCCTCTCCGACGACCTCCTCCTCCTCTCCGGTGACCTTCCTCTCCTCCTCACGGTCTCTCCTCCCTCCTCTCCTCCTCACGGTCTCGCCTCCCTCCTCCTCTACTTCTGGCCACATCTGGAGCTCCCCCGGCACAAAGAACGTACCAGATCCAGGTCGAGAACGAAATTTGAAAAAATTCAAGAAAAAAACAAGCAAAAAAAAGCCAAAAAATGAGCCAGATCTAGATCCAAATTCAAAATTCAAAAATAGCAATGGCGCACGGTGGGGGTTAGACGGTGCGCCACTACTATTTTCCTGCCTTCAAAAATAAAAAAGAATCAAAAAAATTCAAAAAAAAATTACCAGTGGCTCACCTGTAGCAATAGTAATGGCGCATTACAGGTGCGCCATCTTACCTGCAATACTAATGGCGCACCAGAGGTGCGCCATGGTGCGCCATTAGTATTTATTACTAGTGGCGTGGTAATAGTGGCGCACCTATAGTGCGCCATTAATAGCAAAAACAGGTGCGCCACTAACAACCCTTTTTCTAGTAGTGCTAGAATTGTATTAACCGGGAACTTAGTACATGTGTGAATACATAGACAAACAGAGTGTCACTAGTATGCCTCTACTTGACTAGCTCGTTGAATCAAAGATGGTTAAGCTTCCTAGCCATAGACATGAGTTGTCATTTGATTAACGGGATCACATTATTAGAGAATGATGTGATTGACTTGACCCATCCGTTAGCTTAGCACGATGATCGTTTAGTTTGATGTTACTGCTTTCTTCATGACTTATACATGATCCTATGAC
Source organism: Triticum aestivum (assembly GCF_018294505.1). NCBI lineage: Eukaryota > Viridiplantae > Streptophyta > Magnoliopsida > Poales > Poaceae > Triticum > Triticum aestivum. Next base: position 773,170,675 of record NC_057798.1, on the reverse strand, counting down.
TATGAGATTATGAAAGTCCCAGATACCGGAGGAACACTTTGTGCGCTACCAAACGTCACAACGTAACTGAGTGATTATAAAGATGCTCTAAAGGTGTCTCCGATGGTGTTTGTTGAGTTGGCATAGATCGAGATTAGGATTTGTCACTCCGATTGTCGGAGAGGTATCTCTAGGCCCTCTCGTTAATGCACATCACTATAAGCCTTGCAAGCAATGTGACTAATGAGTTAGTTGCGGGAAGATGCATTACGGAACAAGTAAAGAGACTTGCCGGTAACGAGATTGAACTAGGTACTGAGATACCGACGATCGAATCTCGGGCAAGTAACATACCGATAACAAAGGGAACAACGTATGTTTTTATGCGGTTTAACCGATAAAGATCTTCGTAGAATATGTAGGAACCAATATGAGCCTCAAGGTTCTGCTATTGGTTATTGACCGAAGATGAGTCTCGGTCATGTCTACATAGTTCTCGAACCCGTAGGGTCCGCACGCTTAACGTTCGGCGACGATCGGTATTATGAGTTTATGTGTTTTGATGTACCGAAGGTAGTTCAGAGTCCCGGATATGGTCACGAACATAACAAGGAGTCTCGAAATGGTCGAGACATTAAGATTGATATATTGGACGACTATATTTAGACTTTAGAATGGTTTCGGGAGAGATCGGGCATATACCGGATCACCGGGGTGTTACCGGAACCCTCCGGGAGGTATTTGGGCCTTATTGGGCTTTAGTGGAGAGAGAGAGGAGAGGCCAGGGCAGGCCGCCCCCCCTCTAGTCCAAATTGTACTAGGAAGAGGGGGGCGGCGCCCCCCTTTCCTTCTCCCCTCTCGACCCCTTTCCTTCTCCCCTCTCTCCCCCTTCCTTCTCTCCTAGTCCAACTAGGGAAGGTGGGAATCCTACTCCCGGTGGGAGTAGGACTCCTCCAGGGCGCGCCATATAGGGGCCGACCCTTCCCCCTCCTCAACTCCTTTATATACGGGGAGGGAGGCACCCCATGGAGACACACAAGTTGATCATTGATCTTTTAGACGTGTGTGGTGCCCCCCTCCACCATAATCCACCTCGGTCAGATCGTCGTAGTGCTTAGGCGAAGCCCTGCGCCGGTAGCTTCATCATCACCGTCATCACACCGTCATGCTGACGAAGCTCTCCCTCGAAGCTCTACTGATCGTGAGTTCGTGAGATGTCGCCGAGCTGAACGTGTGCAGACCACAGAGGTGCAGTACGTTCGGTACTAGGATCGGTCGATCGTGAAAACGTATGAATACATCAACCGTGTTGTCATAACGCTTCCTCTTACGGTCTACGAGGGTACGTAGACAACACTCTTCCCTCTCGTTGCTATGCATCACCATGATCTTGCGTGTGCGTAGGATTTTTTTTAAAATTACTACGTTCCACAACAAAAACATATTGTATGGCCTTTATTGGTTGTGCCTGATAGTAGCCTTACTGAAGGTGAACATTGTTTTTGGGAACCCTATCTCTCTCCAAAGTGAAAATCTACTATCTTTGATCAGGCAATGACAACGCTTGTGCATTGTTTTCTTCCTGAAGACGTTGCCTTTTGGAGAATCTTCTTTCTATTCCAAGTTTTGTCTCTGGGGTGGTTATAGTGTTGCTACTATGGGTGATTGATCTCTTTTTTTTTCTCTTTTTTCCTTTTTTTTATTTTCTTTTTTTGGCTGCGTGCTTCCTAAATTTTTTAGCCATCTTGTTGGTGCAAAGCCTAGGTGTAATTGATATCTACTCGATATTAATACATTCCCCTTTTAAAAAAGGCTACAATGGCATGCCATAAAAATCCGAACATGATTTTGAAACACATCTTGTGAGAAAAGAACAACAAATTCAACATTGACCGCATTCTTTTTTACAAAACCTTGTCAGACGGCAAGGATCTCCCTCGGGGCATCTTCAACGCTGACCATCAAACCTCCCGCAACTATCTGGATCACGTTGTCTGGACAGAGGTAGCCATCCAATGCGGGCTTGAATCGGTTCGCGACGCGGTCCGGACGTATTTTCTCTTGCAAATTGGAGACAAACATGAAGGAACTTTGCAAGAGTCCGGACATCCGTCTGGCCAGTGAGAAGCCACCATGTATCCCATCCTCACTTCTATTTGGTGGAAGGCCACTAATGTTTTGCCGGATAGAGAGCAAATTAAATCACGCACGAATTGATTTCATTTAGTTGGCGGAAGCCATTGTAGGTCATGGCCTTAGTTGGCTGAAGGCTGAAGGTCATAGTTTAGTAGGTCCTTTCGTTTAGTTTAGTAGTTTAATAGGTCGTTTTTCTTAAATGGATATTATTAGTAGGACATGGCGTTGGTATTATTAGCTCATGGCGTTGGGGGAAGGCCACTCTAGGCCAAGCCTTAGAGCATCTCCAACAGACGCCCAATCCAGCCGCGCGCTAAAAAACTTTTACAGCGTCAAAATAGCGTTTTAGCACGCCGGACGACCGAGTATCTCCAACAGATGCCTAAAAATATACTGCCCAACTAGCAACAGTAGCAACTTCAATAGGCGCCCAAAAATAACCACGCGCGCCCGTACCTAGCTCGCCCCGCCGTGGCCGTGGCCGTGCCGCCCGTGCCCGTGGACGCGCTCCTCCCAGCCCCGCCACCGCCGTGGCCGCGGCCGTGGTCGGCCCGCGCCCTTGCGCTCGTGGTCGTGGCCGCGGCCCGCCGCGCCCGCGCGCTGCCGCTCGTGGCCGTGGCCCGCACCCCGCCCGGCCGCCGTCGCGGCCGCGCCCGCGCCCCGCCGCTGTCGTGGCCGAGCCCACGCCCGCTCCCTCCCGCTCGTGGTGGAGGCCGCGGCCCGCCGCGCCCTGCGCCCGCACCCCGCCGCCGTCGCGGCCGCGACCGCGACCGCGCCCTCTCGCTCGTGGCCGTGGCCGTGGCCCGCGCCCCGCCCGGCCGCCGTCGCGGCCGCGCCAGCGCCCCGCCCCGCCGCCGTGCCGGGCTCGCGCCTGCGCTCCTCCCGGCCCCGCGCCCCGCCCGGTCGCCGTCGCGGCCGCGCCCGCGCCCCGTCGTCGTCGTGGCCGGGCCCGCGCCTGCGCCCTCCCGCTCGTGGCCGTGGCCGGCGCCCCGTCACCGTGCTGGGCTCGCGCCTGCGCTCCTCCCGGCCCCGCGAGCGTCGTGGCCGTGGCTGCGCCCGCGCGGTGCCGCTCGTGGCCGGGGCCGGGGCCTGCCGCCGCCGTGGCCTTGGCCGCGCCTGCGCTCCTCCCCGCCCCGCCGCCGCCGTGGCCGTCGCCGCGGTCCGCCCCACCCGTGGTCGGCTGGCGAGCTGGCACGCGGATGCGAGGAGGCCAACGGCGGCTGCGGGCGCACGGGGCACTTTCCACGCGCGTGAAAAGTTCAGCGCGCTGGAGCTCGAGCGCTAAATATACGGCTTGCAATCCAGTTTCGTCCGGCGCGCTGAACGCTTTTTACAGCGTGCTCTATTATGCAGCGTCCGTTGGAGTGCTACTTTTAACTCCGCGCGCGCTAAACTTCGATTTTTTGGGCGCGTCGCTAATATTGGGCGTCTGTTGGAGATGCTCTTAGTTAGTAGAAGGTCATTTCTTAAACGGATATTATTAAGTCATTATGGTATAACTAGTATCACTAGGCCACGGCGTCAGTGGAACTCTAGATCAAGCCTTAGTTGGTGGAAGGCCACTCTAGGTACAACAAAATAAGTAGTAGAAAGAATACAGCCACTCTAGGCGATTTTCCTTTCCCAACCGGGTTTAGAGCCTCCACAGCCGCAACCTGCAAATCCGGCTCCTCAGACGCGGACATGCCCTGGCGCGGACGCGCACGGGCACGTCCACAGACATTGACCGGGAACTTTTCAAATTCAATTGTCCACATCTATGTATCTATATCCATACTAAAGCATGCAACATAGAACTAAACAACATAGGTCATAAAACAGAAATAGAATCAGACATATAAATGAACATTCCAATCACCAACGGATCTTCAAAAGATTGCCAAAATTCACATAATCGTCGGACAAGTTTAAACTAGACTACTAAAAGGGATAATTAGATTTATGCCCCTAGTTGTGTCACACTCATCTGTTTTACTTCTAATTCTCAGAAGTCACTGGTTCTGTCCAAGTCACTTTGCTCCTCTTATGCTTTTGCCCTTTGACCGTTTGACCATCAGTTTGAAAACTTCATAACTAATTCATACTAAATCAGAAAAATGCAAATAAGATACCAAAATGTTCAGAAAAACATCACCTATATGCCAGTGTCATTTGCATGCATGAAAAAAGTGTTGGAAAGTGTCCATCCGAGTTTTAGCTCTTATGCTACCACCATGAATAGTAAAATCTAAAAAAATTCAAAAAAATTCAAAAAAATTGGTGGCAAAGAATGACAAATGTTTTAAGTGCCTGTCAGGTTTCATCAGGGAATAACATTTATGGGTGGCGCGGCAAAAAAAAAAACAATCAGCACTCCAAAATAGATTATTTTTTGCCACGACTTCCACGAATGTCGTTCCCTAATGAATCTTGGCAAGCACTTAGAACGTTTGTTGTTCTTTGCCACCATATTTTTTTTGAATTTTTTAGAGTTCACTATTCATGGTGGTATCAAAAGAGCTAAAACTCGGATGTGAACTTTCCAACACTTTTTTCATGAAAGCAAATGACACTGACATATAGGTGATGTTTTTCTGAACATTTTGGTATCTTATTTGCATTTTTCTGATTTAGTATGAATTAGTTATGGAGTTTTCAAACTGACGATCAAACGGTCAAAGGGCAAAAGCATAAGAGGAGCAAAGTGACTTAGACAAAACCGGTGACTTTTGGGAATTAGGGGTAAAACAGACGTGTGGGACACAACTAGGGGCATAAATCTAATAAAAGCTTGAAATTACAGACAGAGACGACGGAGCTTCACCACTTCCTCGCCCGCATTTGCCCTTCCGGTCGCCGACGCAGCTGTAGGCATCGATGGCTGATTGAGGATCGCCCGAGTCGTCGAACGAGGAGCCACGGTCGTCGTCGTCGTCGGATGTGTCGGAGAGGATGATGAGCCCTTTCAACCGCGGACAACCCTGTCCTGCTGCCGCTTGAGCGTCGCGAGCCGAGCCGCCTCCACCACCGCCTCTGTCGCCTCACTATCGGACTTCTCAATGGCAATCCGGAGCGCCTTGCTGTTCTTTCGACGTAGCCTCCGTGCGTCCGTCTCTGCAGTCATAAGCGACCGGCGGTAGTCCCAATCGAGGAGCCGCGCGTCCTCGTTGGCCTCCGCCTGCATCCCGTGGCAGCGGCGCACGGACTGCTCCGCGTCCTTCCTTTCCCTTTCCCACTGCCTCTCGCGGCAGGCGGCGTGCACCTTGATTCCAGCATGCGCGTCCAGGCCAGTGGGCGTGCACGTGCACCCACCGCTGCCCACGTGGGGGAGCAGCGGTCGGCGCAGGCAGGGGACGGCATAGGGGAGGCATGGATTGCGCGGGCCTGTCGAAGCTGCGCACGGGCTAGGAGGGGCCAACACCGACGTCCGCGCTACGGCGACGGGGGAGCTGCGTCTGCGGCGACGCTGCAGATCCGGAGCTGCCCTCGGTCTCCACCTTGGACCGCTCCAAGGTGATGCGGAGGGCCCGCTCAAAGTCGGGATCCACTCGGAATCTGAGCGGCTGCCGGAGCTCGACATTGCGTCGGACTCTATCGAAATCTGTGCGGGAAGAGGAGAGGACGGAGCAAGAGAGGAGAGTGTGAGTGAGTTAGGGTCAGAGCGATGAGCCGGATGATTTTTTTGTGGGGCAATCGTGGGTTCGGTGGTGGGCCGGGCTTCTCAGACGAACGCACGCGGACGTGCTCAGGCTGACCCATATCCGTCCCATTTTTGGGCTGGATATGTGGGGCATCAGTCAACCTAGTACTTTGAGGACGGTCCGAGACACCCGGTAGTAACTGGGCGGGCAGCCCAGATGTTTGAGACTGTTTTGAGGCACCTCCGCTCCCACAATTTTTATGAGGTGGACCCCTCGCCAACTAACAGGCAATAAAAATCTACCACATTAAGTCAATCCGTAACAACCCTGTAAAAAAACCCCGTACGTGTACCATTGACTCCATTGTTCACCAAAAAATAGACCCTCGTTTACACTATGCCTGGATATGGGCGGTGGCCGAGGCTCGCGGAGGTCCTCAGTTTGCGGCAAATCGTAGATTGTTTCCGGGGAGGTATCCTCTTCATTGGTTTTAAACGATTTGGCCAAACGGTTCCTGATCCAGGCCGAAGAAAGTATCATTAAATAATTTTCAGATTTTTCTGCCGTTTAAGGTCACCGGCACATTGGTTGTGTCAAGTATGGATGCATCGGACATGATCTTTTTTTTTTTGCAATGTACAGACATAGATGCTCAGAGTATCTCTAGCAGACCTCGTATAATGCCTACCGCAAAATGTGTATACAGTTCGTGGAAAACGGTTTTGCGGGTTCGCTTTGCGGGGTTTGCTCGGCCGCCCTCCGCACTGGCCCGTAAATCAGTAATTTGCATTTCAATTTCGAGATGAAAACACCTTTGCTTATTTATTTTCTTCACTAGTAGAAAACAGGGCTTTGGTTGGGGCCTGGCCAGCCCATTAGTCCCGGTTCAGTAACGAACCGGAACCCATGGGGGGCATACGTCCCGGTTCGTGCGCCCGAGGGGCGGCCGGGTCTCGTGGGGCATTTGTCCCGGTTCCAGGCACGAACCGGGACCAATGACCCTCGCTCCTGGTCCACAGCCATTGGTTCCGGTTCGTGGCTGGAATCGGGACAAAAAGGTGGGCTTTAGTCCCGTTTCCGGCCACGAAGCGGGACCAATGTGTTGCCTATATATACCCCATCGCCTGCGGCCACATAAGGTGTTTGATGAAATGCCCGAGCCACACTATTTAAACTTTCTCCTCTCGAAGCTTGACCTCCAAGCTCCATTTTCCTCGAGATTTGTCAAGGTTTAGCGGTCCGTCACGTCCCGTCCCCGTCTTCACCGCCGTCGATCGCCTGCGCTGATTTCGTCGCCAACACCACCGCGGTGAGCCTCTTGTTCTTATCCTATTTCTAAAAAAATCTTAATTTAGATAGATACTTGTCTAATTTTCTTACTTTTATTATTGCTTGTTATTATATAGTGCAATGGTTTTGGTATCCGCCCCCGTTGGCCCTCGTCCTGTCTATGAATCGGATGTGGTATATATTATATTTTATAACTATTTGGTTCATTTATTGTTTATGACCATTATGCCAACCAACGTGACATAGATTTTATTTATCTAGGAGGTATGTGAACCGGAAATTCCAACCGACCCTGTTGTCGAGAGGTTAAATTTAGTTGAAGAAGAAAACTATTACTTGAAGAAAAAAATAAAAAAATCGAGGAGGAGAAGATGATATTGGAGTTGCATGTTGCGGATGTCATCGATGATCACAAGATCAAGATAGACGCAATGCGTTTGAAGATTAGAAAGATTAGAAAATATGCCATTCATACCGAGGTTTGGTATCATTATGCCGTTGGATCAATTGTTACCTTGGTTGCGATTATGATCGCATTTGTTGTTGCATTGAAATGTTTTACATAGTTTCAATGTATGGTTTAATTAGATGCTCTGGAGAGCTATATGTTGTTCAATGAGAACTATGTATGTACTTTGGTTTTAATGTGATGATGAACTTCTATTAATTTGGTCACTGATCTATCCATGATGTTTTGTAATGGTTTTTGACACACTTAATTATATATAATGCACGCAGATGAACCGGCGATGGATGTACGGTGACACACACACCTCCGAGTATGTTAAGGGCGTGCATAATTTTCTCGAAGTGGCTGAAGCAAACAAGCAGAATGGTTTTATGTGCTGTCCATGCCCTATATGTGGGAATACAAGTCTTACTCTGACCGGAAAATCCTTCACAGCCACCTGCTTTATAAGGGTTTCATGCCACACTATAATGTTTGGACCAGGCACGGAGAAATTGGGGTTATGATGGAAGACATCGAAGAAGAAGAGGACGATGACAATATGTGCCCCTGGAATATGGTGATGCTGCAACGGGGGAAGCTGCGGAAGATCGAGAGGAACCAGATGATATTGTGCCCGATGATGATCTCCGCCGAGTCATTGTTGATGCAAGGAGACAGTGCGAAAGTCAAAAGGAGAAGCTGAAATTCGATCGCATGTTAGAGGATCACAAAAAGGGCTGTACCCCAATTGCGAAGATGGCGACACAAAGCTCGGTACCATACTGGAATTGTTGCAGTGGAAGGCAGAGAATGTTGTGCCTGACAATGGATTTGAGAAGTTACTGAAAATATTGAAGAAGAAGCTTCCAAATGATAATGAATTGCCCGACAGTATGTACGCAGCAAAGAAGGTCGTATGCCCTCTAGGATTGGAGGTGCAGAAGATACATGCATGCCCTAATGACTGCATCCTCTACCATGGTGCGTACGAGGATTTGAACGCATGCCCGATATGCAGTGCATTGCGGTATAAGATCAGACGAGATGACCCTGGTGATGTTGACGGCGAGCCCCTCGGGAAGAGGGTTCCTGCGAAGGTGATTTAGTATGCTCCTATAATACCACGGTTGAAACATCTATTCAGAAACGAAGAGCATGCCAAGTTGATGCGATGGCATAGAGAGGACCATAAAAAGACGAAAAGTTGAGAGCACCAGCTAACGGGTCGCAGTGGAGGAAAATCGAGAAAAAGTACCGGGTTGAGTTTGCAGGTGACTCAAGGAACGTATGGTTTGATTTAAGCACGGATGGCATTAATCCTTTCGGGAGCAGAGCAGCAATCATGGCACCTTGCCCGTGACTCTATATATGTATAACCTTCCTCCTTGGATATGCATGAAGCGGAAGTTCATTATGATGTCAGTTCTCATCCAAGGCCCTAAGCAACCTGGCAGCTACATTGATGTGTACCTTGGGCCATTAGTTGAAGAACTTTTACAGCTGTGGAATGGAAACGCTGTACGTGTGTGGAATGAGCACAAACAGGAGGAATTTAACCTGCACGTTTTGCTATTTGTAACCATCAATTATTGGCCCGCTCTCAGTAACCTTTCAAGACAGACAAACAAGGGATACCACACATGCACGCACTATTTAGCTGACACTGAAAGTATATACCTGGACAAATGCAGGAAGAATGTGTACCTGGGCCATCGTCGATTTCTTCCGACCAACCATCAATGTCGAAAGAAAGGAAAGCATTTCAAAGCCGAGGCAGATCACCAGAAGAAGCCCGCCATGCGTACCGTGGTCATGTACTTGCTATGGTCAATGCTTTACACGTAATATTTGGAAAGGGTCCCGGCGGACTACCTGTTCCGAATGACGCTGAGGGACGCGCACCCATGTGGAAGAAGAAATCTATATTTTGTGGCCTACCCTACTGGAAAGACCTAGAGGTCCGCTCTTCAATCGACGTGATGCACGTGACGAAGAACCTTTGCATGAACCTACTGAAGGAAATATGCCCTAGAGGCAATAATAAAAGTTATTATTTATTTCCTTATTTCATGATAAATGTTTATTATTCATGCTAGAATTGTATTAACTGGAAACATGATGCATGTGTGAATACATAGACACACTAAGTGTCACTAGTATGCCTCTACTTGACTAGCTCATTAATCAAAGATGGTTATGTTTCCTAGCCATGGACAAAGAGTTGTCATTTGATTAACGGGATCACATCATTAGGAGAATGATGTGATTGACTTGACCCATTCCGTTAGCTTAGCACTTGATCGTTTAGTATGTTGCTATTGCTTTCTTCATGACTTATACATGTTCCTATGACTATGAGATTATGCAACTCCCGTTTACCAGAGGAACACTTTGTGTGCTACCAAACGTCACAACATAACCGGGTGATTATAAAGGTGCTCTACAGATGTCTCCAAAGGTACTTGTTGGGTTGGCATATTTCGATATTAGGATTTGTCACTCTGGTTGTTGGAGAGGTATCTCTGGGCCCACTCGGTAATGCACATCACTATAAGCCTTGCAAGCATCGTAACTAATGAGTTAGTTGCAGGATGATGCATTACGAAACGAGTAAAGAGACTTGCCGGTAACAAGATTGAACTAGGTATTGAGATACCGACGATCGAATCTCGAGCAAGTAACATACCGACGACAAATGGAACAACGTATGTTGTTATGCGGTTTGACCGATAAAGATCTTCGTAGAATATGTGGGAGCCAATATGAGCATCTAGGTTCCACTATTGGTTATTGACTGGAGACGTGTCTCGGTCATGTCTACATAGTTCTCGAACCCGTAGGGTCCGCACGCTTAAAGTTCGATGACGGTTATATTATAAGTTTATGTGTTTTGATGTACCGAAGATAGTTCGGAGTCCCGGATGAGATCTGGGACATGACGAGAAGTCTCGAAATGGTTGAGACATAAACATCGATATATTGGACGACTATATTCGGACATCGGAAAGGTTCCGAGTGATTCGGGTATTTTTCGGAGTACCGGAGAGTTACGGGAATTCGCCGGGGAGTATATGGGCCTTATTGGGCTTTAGGGAAAAGAGAGAGGGGAGGCTGCTTGCCCCCTCAATGCTTAGTCCGAATTGGACTAGGGGAAGGGGCGGCGCCCCCTCCTTCCTTCTCTTCTCTTTTCCCTTTCCTTCTCTCCTACTCCTACTACTTGGAAGGGCTTCTAGTTCTACTAGGAAAACGGGAATCCTACTCCCGGTGGGAGTAGGACTCCCCTAGGGCGCACCATAGAGAGGGCCGGCCCTCCCCCTCCTCCACTCCTTTATATACGGGGAGGGGGGCACCCCTTGAGACACAACAATTGATCATTGATCTCTTAGCCGTGTGCGGTGCCCCCCTCCACCATAGTCCTCCTCGATAATATCATAGCGGTGCTTAGGCGAAGCCCTGCGTCGGTAGAACGTCATCATCGTCACCACGCCGTCGTGCTGACGGAACTCTCCCTCGACACTCGGCTGGATCGGAGTTCGAGGGACATCATCGAGTTGAACGTGTGCAAGAACTCGGAGGTGTTGTGCTTTCGGTGCTTGATCGGTCGGGCCGTGAAGACGTATGACTACATCAACCGCGTTGTGCTAATGCTTCCGCTTTCGGTCTACGAGGGTATGTGGACACACTCTCCCCTCTCGTTGCTATGCATCACCATGATCTTGCGTGTGCGTAAGAATTTTTTTGAAATTACTATGTTCCCCAACAGTGGTATCAGAGCCTAGGTTTTATGCGTTGATGTTATATGCACGAGTAGAACACAAGTGAGTTGTGGGCGATACAAGTCATACTGCTTACCAGCATGTCATACTTTGGTTCGGTGGTATTGTTGGATGAAGCAGCCCAGACCGACATTACGCATACGCTTACGCGAGATTGGTTCTACCGACGTGCTTTGCACACAGGTGGCTGGCGGGTGTCAGTTTCTTCAACTTTAGTTGAACCGAGTGTGGCTACGCATGGTCCTTGAGAAGGTTAAAACAACACTAACTTGACGAACTATCGTTGTGGTTTTGATGCGTAGGTAAGAACAGTTTTTGCTCAGCCCGTAGCAGCCACGTAAAACTTGCAACAACAAAGTAGAGGACGTCTAACTTGTTTTTGCAGGGCATGTTGTGGTGTGATATGGTCAAGACGTGATGCTATATTTTATTGTATGAGATGATCATGATTTGTAACTGAGTTATCGGCAGCTGGCAGGAGCCATATGGTTGTCGCTTTATTGTATGCAATGCAATCGCCTTGTAATTGCTTTACTTTATCACTAAGCGGTAGCGATAGTCGTAGAAGCAATAGTTGGCGAGACGATAATGATGCTACGATGGAGATCAAGGTGTCGCGCCGGTGACGATGGTGATCATGACGGTGCTTCGGAGATGGAGATCACAAGCACAAGATGATGATGGCCATATCATATCACTTATATTGATTGCATGTGATGTTTATCTTTTATGCATCTTATCTTTCTTTGATTGATGGTAGCATTATAAGATGATCTCTCACTAAATTTCAAGATAAAAGTGTTCTACCTGAGTATGCACCGTTATCAAAGTTCGTTGTGCCCAGACACCACATGATGATCGGGTGTGATAAGCTCTACGTCCATCTACAACGGGTGCAAGCCAGTTTTGCACACGTAGAATACTCAGGTTAAACTTGAAAAGCCTAGCATATGCAGATATCGCCTCGGAACACTGAGACCGAAAGGTCGAGCGTGAATCATATAGTAGATATGATCAACATAGTGATGTTCACCATTGAAAACTACTCCATTTCATGTGATGATCGGTTATGTGTTAGTTGATTTGGATCACGTGATCACTTAGATGATTAGAGATATGTTTATCTAAGTGGGAGTTCTTAAGTAATATGATTAATTGAACTTAAATTTATCATGAACTTAGTCCTGGTACTATTTTGCAAATTATGTTGTAGATCAATAGCTCGCGTTGTTGCTTTCATATGCTTATTTTGATATGTTCCTAGAGAAAACTGTGTTGAAAGATGTTAATAGCAATGATGCGGATTGGATCCGTGATCTGAGGATTGTCCTCATTGTTGCACAGAAGAATTATGTCCTTGATGCACCGCTAGGTGACGGACCTATTACAGGAGCAGATGCAGACGTTATGAACATTTGGCTAGCTCAATATGATGACTACTTGATAGTTTAGTGCACCATGCTTAACTGCTTAGAATCGGGACTTCAAAGACGTTTTGAACGTCATGGGCCATATGAGATGTTCTACGAGTTGAAGTTAATATTTCAAGAAAATATCCGAGTTGAGAGATATGAAATCTCCAACAAGTTCTATAGCTAAAAGATGGAGGAGAATCGCTCAACTAGTGAGCATGTGCTCAGATCGTCTGGGTACTACAATCGCTTGAATCAAGTGGGAGGTAATCTTCTAGATAAGATAGTGATTGACAGAGTTCTCTAGTCACCATCAGCAAGTTACTAGAACTTCGTGATGAACTATAGTATGCAAGGGATGACAAAAACGATTCCCGGGCTCTTCGTGATGTTGAAATCAACGAAGGTAGAAATCAAGAAAGAGCATCAAGTGTTGATGATTGACAAGACCACTTGTTTCAAGAAAAGGGAAAGAAAGGGAACTTCAAGTAGAATGACAAGCAAGCTGTCACTCCCGCGAAGAAGCCCAAAGCTGGACTAAAGCCTAAAACTGAGTGCTTACACTGCAAAGGAAATGGTCACTGGAAGTGGAAATGCCCTGAATATTTGGTGGATAAGAAGGATGGCAAAGTGAACAAGGGTATACTTGATATACATGTTATTGATGTGTACCTTACTAGTGTTTACAGTAACCCCTGGATATTTGATACTTGTTTGGTTGCTAAGATTAGTAACTCGAAACAGGAGTTACAGAATAAACAAAGACTAGTTGAGGGTAAAGTGACGATGTGTGTTGGAAGTAGTTCCAAGATTGATATGATCATCATCGCACACTCCCTATACTTTTGGGATTAGTGGTAAACCTAAATAAATGTTATTTGGTGTTTGCGTTGAGCATGAATATGATTTGATCATGTTTATTGCAATACGGTTATTCATTTAAAGTCAGAGAATAATTGTTGCTCTGTTTACATGAATAAAACCTTCAATGGTCATACACCCAATGAAAATAGTTTGTTGGATCTCGATCGTAGTGATACACATATTCATAATATTGATGCCAAAAGATGCAAAGTTAATAATGATAGTGCAACTTATTTGTGGCACTGCAGTTTGGGTCATATCGGTGTAAAGCGCATGAAGAAACTCCATACAGATGGATTTTCGGAATCACTTGGTTATGAATCATTTGATGCTTGCGAACCGTGCCTTTTGGGCAAGATGACTAAAACTCCGTTCTTCGGAACAATGGAACGAGTTACTGACTTGTTGGAAATAATACATACTGATGTATGCATACCAATGAGTATTAAGGCTCGTGGCATGTATCGTTATTTTTTGACCTTCACAGATGATTTGAGCAGATATGGGTATATCTGCTTGGTGAAACATAAGTCTGAAATAGTTGAAAGGTTGAAAGAATTTCAGAGTGAAGTGGAAAATCATCGTAACAAGAAAATAAAGTTTCTGCGATATGATCGTGGAGATGAATATTTGAGTTATGAGTTTGGCCTTTAATTAAAACAATGTGGAATAGTTTCATAAACTCATGCCGCATGGAACACCACAACGTAATGGTGTGTCCGAACATCGTAACCACACTTTATTAGATATGGTGCGATCTATGATGTCCCTTATCAATTTACCATTATCATTTTGGGGTTATGCATTAAAGACTGCTGCATTCACTTTAAATAGGGCACCATCAAAATCCGTTGTGACGACGCCTTATGAACTGTGGTTTGGCAAGAAACCAAAGTGGTTGTTTTTTAAGTTTGGGGTTGCGATGCTTATGTGAAAAAGTTTCAACCTGATAAGCTCGAACCCAAATCGGAGAAGTGCGTCTTCATAGGATATCCAAAAGAAACTGTTGGGTACACCTTCTATCACAGATCCGAAGGCAAGATATTCGTTGCCAAGATGGATCCTTTCTAGAGAAGGAGTTTCTCTCGAAAGAAGTGAGTGGGAGGAAATTAGAGCTTGATAAGGTAAATGTACCTTCTCCCAAATTGGAAAGTAGTTCATCAGAGAAGACAGTTCTAGTGATTCCTACCCCAATTAGTGAGGAAGTTAATGATGATGATCATGAAGCTTCAGATCAAGTTGCTACCGAACCTCGTAGGTCTTCCAGAATAAGATCCACACCAGAGTGGTACGGTAATCCTATTCTGGACCATGATGAACCTACGAACTATGAGGAAGCGATGATGAGCCCAGATTCCGCGAAATGGCTTGAGGCCATGAAATCTGAGATGGGATCCATGTATGAGAACAAAGTGTGGACTTTGGTTGTCTTGCCTGATGATTGGCAAGCCATAGAAAATAAATGGATCTTCAAGAGGAAGACGAACGCTGATAGTAGTGTTACTATCTACAAAGCTCGACTTGTCGCAAAAAGTTTTTCGACAAGTTCAAGGTGTTGAATACGATGAGATTTTCTCACTCATATCGATGCTTAAGTCTGTCCGAATCATGTTAGCAATTGCCACATTTTATGAAATCTGACAAATGGATGTCAAAACTGCATTCCTTAATGGATTTATTAAAGAAGAGTTGTATATGATGCAACCAGAAGGTTTTGTCAATCCTAAAGGTGCTAACAAACTATGCAAGCTCCAGCAATCCATCAATGGACTGGTGCAAGCATCTCGGAGTTGGAATATACGCTTTGATGAGTTGATCAAAGCATATGGTTTTATGCAGACTTTTGGAAAGGCCTGTATTTACAAGAAAGTGAGTGGGAGCACTAAAGCCTTTCTGATAAGTATATGTGTCGGTGTCAAAACCGGCGGATCTCGGGTAGGGGGTCCCGAACTATGCGTCTAGGCGGATGGTAACAGGAGACAAGGGACACGATGTTTTACCCAGGTTCGGGCCCTCTTGATGGAGGTAAAACCCTATGTCCTGCTTGATTGATATTGATATTGTGGATGTTTACAAGAGTGGATCTACCACGAGATCAGGGAGGCTAAACCCTAGAAGCTAGCCTATGGTATGATTGTAAGGGTTGATGTTGTTGGTTGTCCTACGGACTAGAGCCATCCGGTTTATATAGACACCGGAGAGGGCTAGGGTTACATAGAGTCGGTTACAATTGTAGGAGATCTACATATCCGTATCGCCAAGCTTGCCTTCCATGCCAAGGAAAGTCCCATCCGGACACGGGACGAAGTCTTCAATCTTGTATCTTCATAGTCTTGGAGTTCGGTCGATGATGATAGTCCGGCCGATGATAGTTTGGCCGATGATGGTAGTCCGGCTATCCGGACACCCCCTAATCCAGGAGTCTCTCCGTAGCCCCTGAACCAGGCTTCAATGACGATGAGTCCGGCGCGCATATTGTTCGGCATTGCAAGGCGGGTTCCTCCTTCGAATAATTCGCAGAAGATTGTGAACACCAGGATAGTGTCCGGCTCTGCAAAATAAATTCCACATTCCACCGTAGAGAGAATAATATATACACAAGTTCAATCTGCTGACGTTTTTTGCGGCTTGACGTCACACCACTACCAAGTTATTACTTGAATCGTTTTTTACTTTACGGCCTCAGCGCATTTAGCGAAGCGGTTTCCTTGGCACGTCTTGTCAAAGCAGAGATCGTGTTCCCCCTTAATCCGGGATTCTCATCAATACGGACGTGGGTAACCCAACCGCGCCATTGATGGTGACGCTTGGGAGATAAGAGAGTTTTACCAGGCAGGTGGGGACGCATAGTCTTCGTCCGCCTATATATAAGGGATAAGGATTCACCTTTTCACCTACGCCTTCTTCCTCCTTTGCTTATCCATCTCGGCGCACTCGAGCTCCAGCGCCCAAGTTCGCGCATCTTGTCTTGACCTTCTCCGACCATGTCCGGAGCGGGAGGCAAGTGGATGACCTCCTCTGTTACGGAGGAGCACATCGAAAGACTGCGCGGCGCCGGCTATCTGTCAGGCGACATCGCGCACCGGCTGCCCGACGAGGGGCAGCTCATCCCCACCCCCAGGCCCCATGAGCGGGTCGTTTTTCTTCCCCATTTTCTCCGCGGACTGGGCTTTCCACTTCACCCCTTTGTCCGAGGGCTCATGTTCTACTATGACCTGGATTTCCATGATCTGGCGCCGAACTTCATCCTCAACATCTCGGCGTTTATCGTCGTGTGCGAGGCCTTCCTCTGCATCCGGCCCCACTTCGGCTTGTGGCTCAAGACCTTCAATGTCAAGCCGAAGTTAGTGAAGGGCACTCAAGCGGAGTGCGGAGGCGCCATGTTGGGAAAGATGCCCAACGTCCTTTGGTTCGAAGGGGCCTTCGTGGAATCCATCAAGGGATGGCAATCAGGGTGGTTCTATATCACCAAGCTGCGTGACCCTACGTGGGCGGCGACCCCCGAATTCAGATCTGGTATTCCCACGCAGCTCACCTCCTGGAAAAACAAGGGCTTGCAGTGGGGTAGTTCGGAGGAGGTGACAGGACTCCAAGCCTGTATCCAGAAGCTGGTGAAGAAGCTCAGGCTGGTTAACGTGGTCCAAGTCATGCTCATCCGCCGGATTCTCCCATGCCAAGAGAGGGCATTCAATCTGTGGGAGTTTGATCCGGAACAGCACCAGGCGTTGAGCGAGCTCTTCGACATGACGTACGAAGGCGCCTGGAGGGTGCTGTTTAAGGGCGCCGAAGCCCGTGGATCCGCGACTGAAGATCGCATATTTCGCTCGCAGCGCCAAGCTGACGAGGTAAGTGATTCTACCCCTTTATGGGACACTTGCTTTTTCATAGTTTGACTCTATGCGGGTTTTGATTTCCCCCTTTCCTTTGACAGGACTGGATGAAGAAGGCGGGGCAGATCGACTACCCGGCTCCCATGCCAGATAACCCAGTAGACGCCCGTCTAGCGAGGCTGCTGGTTCCGGCACCGCACGTGGTGCCGGAGAAGAAGGCCAAGAAGGAGGCCACGGGTACTCGAAAGAGTTCCCGTTTTCAGGTGTCCGACGACTCCGAGGCGGACTCCTCCCCCGAAAATGAGGAGGAGAAAGAGGACTCTCTCCCCGAGGAGGGAGAGAGGAAGAGGAAGGCTTCCCCAACAGGGGAGGCCGAAGGGCCCAAGAGGGGAAGGACTATTCCCCCGGACAGCTCCGCCAACATCAACGTTGGCGAGGAAGAATGGCCTTCAAGGGCCAGGCCTCCGGCGAGATCGTAAGTATCCGGATTCCTGAATGATTTATAATTTCTTTTTATGTCACATAGCATCCTTCTAATGCCGCATACTGCCTGTAGTCCGGCCGATGATGATCTCCCCGCTTCATCGAGCGGGTCATTGGCTCCGTCGGATGTGGATTCCATCCCGACGGCCTCTACCCCTCGTGCCACTGAGGACGCCGAGGTGGGATCCCAAGAAGGGACCCATCAGGGGGAGGCTCCGGAGGCGCGACAAGGCGGCCTCCCGGACTTTGCGCCGGACTCCACATCGGAACCCGCAGTGGTTTCGGAGTCTGGCCGGCGGCCCCTTCGCAAGAAGGGCAAGACCGTGACGCCGGCGGCTTCCGTCCAATCGGAGGCGCCGGACAACTTGTTGGAGGCGCTCCAAGGCACTTCCATCAAGGAAGAACACCGCACTATCATGAGTGCGGTGATTCAGAAGGTACAGCTCGCCAAGAGCGGGCTGACCAAAGCCTGCAGTAGCCTTCTAATAGGCTTTGAGGTAAGAAGTTAAAATTATGTAATGTAATACTGCATAGACAGTAGCCCCTGATGCTCAGTTCGGTGTTCGGAAAGAAAAGCCGGACTGAGGATCTGAAAAAAAAGATATACGCAGGGTTGCTAAAAAAATTATGTCAATATGGGTGTGCAGGCTGCACTGCTGACCTCTGCCGCACTGACTACGGAGGTCAGTGCTTTGAAGCAGGTGCTCAAGCGGTCCGAGCAAGAGCTCGACCGTGCCAAGAAGCAGCTCCAGGACAAAGAAGGTGAGTAACACCACTTTGAATAGTTACCTTACAGAAAAGGATTTAGGTTGCAATAAAAGAATAACAAGGATAACATGGGTACTGCAGGGGCCACGAACGAGGTGGAAGCCCTGAAGGAGGCCATGTTCGCGGCCAAACGCAGTGCGGCCGCGGAACGGATAGAGCGAAAAAAGCAGGAGGCGCAGGTGGCGGCGGTTCGGCAAGAGCTCCAGGCTCTCATGGAAAAGCATGAGAGTTTGGAGCGTGACTCAAAGACTCGAGAGTCCGAGCTTGCCTCGGCTCTCGAAAGTGCCAAAGCCGCCAAGGCCGAGGCCCATAAGGCCCTTCAGGAGGTGGAAGATGTGAAGAAAATAGCGGCGGGTAAGGCATTTTTCATGCAAAGCAAGCATGTTAATGTAAACTACCTGATACTTACCCGGATTCGGAGCTCTCTAGGGGCGTTTGCAGATTTGCCTCGCAGTGCGTCTGATGCCGCCGCATTCTACCATGGTGAGGAGGGAAGCTCAACGGAGAAGGTCTTCTGGTCTCAGTATGCTGAGGCCGGCCATCCGGTGCCCCCTAGCGACCAGCTGAAGCAGCTGGTCGAACTCCACAAGGTAGCTGAGGAGGCCATGAAGGGCCTCATAGTCCGGCTGTGGCCTGGAGAGGCCATGCCTGGGAGCTACTTCGGCCTCGTGCGGCGGCTGGTGGATGCGTGCCCCTGGGTGGAGGTCATCAAGCGCTCCGCCTGTATTGAAGGTGCTCGTCGGGCCCTTGCCTGCGCAAAGGTGCATTGGGGCAAGCTAGATCCGGAGAAGCTAATCACTGACGCGCCGCCGATGGGGAAGGAATATCGTACGCCCGAAATGTACTATAAGACTATCCTGAAGGGTGCCCGCAAGATTGCGGATGAGTGCCCCCGAGATGTAATTATTGAGTAAACTCGCTATGTAGTATCCTGTGCGCTGAAAACTTTGTTCATATGCGCTAAGCAATGCTTGTTTAATTTAAAATATTACCTTCTGTGCGGACGTTTATAAAATCTGAGAGATGGCAAGTCGTTGGCTTCAGCCCCCATGCCACTAGTGCTGGGGTGTTCGGGATAAACTTGAGCACTCTTGTTCCCATATTTGGGTCCATCTAGGGAGGCGCTCAACACGACGAACAAGGCAACCGGACTTATAATGCTTGAACACTCTCACTTAGCCATAGAATTCTATAATTTTAAATTTCGGCGAAGCCCCTAGTATTTGGAAGACCGAATTTGGGGCGCTATCCACGCCTTCGTCGGACATTATCCAGAACTTCGCTCGAAGCGGCGTAGGCCTTTAAGGACCCGAAAAAACCTCTCGAACAGCGACCAGTCTCTCGCCTTATCATGACGGTCAGTTTTAGCTTTCTCCACTGAGGCATTAACCCGGCTCAACCGGGGCGCAATCGCAGTGGTTCTCCCAGTGCTACCTTAGCCGATAGAACGGAAACGTAAGGTGCCAAACATGGGAGCCGGGCAAACCCAACTATTGACCCAAGACATGATTCGGAGCCGATTCATATAATGCTATAAGTTCGGGGTGCCGCACTTGTGAAAGTGTTCGGACTTATCACACCATAATGCGGGGAACGGAAGCCCCTGGTGTATTCGGCCGTACCAAAATATACGGATGCAACATGTCATAAATGAACATATATATATAGAAAGTAATGCAATTATGGGCAAAAAGTGCTGCATTTTATTCAAGAAGGTCTGCTATGAGTGCGGAATGATACAAATAGTGCGGAAAGCAAGGGATCGGACGAATTAAGGGCGTCTCCCTCCAGGGGTAGGCCGCGGAATGGTGTATTTAACAAATTTAATGCTCGTAATGGAGACCACCTGAGTGTTCGTCGCAGCCTTTGTCCCTCCCTGGCTGTTGCATCATGAGTTCGGCAGGTTCGCTGCCAGACAGATTCCTGTATATATAAAAAAGGGAAAATAAAAGATAAAAAGAGCGACACACTTGGGAGCCCCTAGTGTGGTCGAACCACACTCTGGGTTTGTTGTGGTCGTGCCCCTTCCCCTAGACCCATGGTATCTCCAGGGCGTAATTATGTACGCGGAGAGTTTGTCTTGCAATTGTGCGAGGGCGGGGGTTGGGGCCGCATTGCTACGCGTGCTCGGAACGTGCCAGGTGGTCTTGGTTGATTTTTCTCCGGGCGCGTTTGGCCGTGTCCGGCCGTTTAACGGCCGGACTCGAGAATTGCCTTAAAAGGCTGCTCTGTACTTCTGCCGCGAGAGCCGCTGTATGTTCCTCCATTCGGAGGGAGCGTTCCGTGTTTCCGTTTACCATGATGACTCCACGAGGGCCTGGCATCTTGAGCTTAAGGTATGCATAATGCGGCACCGCGTTGAATTTTGCGAACGCGGTTCGTCCGAGCAGAGCATGATAGCCACTGCGGAACGGGACTATATCGAAGATTAACTCCTCGCTTCGGAAATTATCCGGGGATCTGAAGACCACTTCTAGTGTGACTGAGACCGTACAATTGGCCTCAACACCTGGTATGACGCCTTTGAAGGTCGTCTTCGTAGGTTTAATCCTTGCAGGGTCTATGCCCATCTTGCGCACTGTATCCTGATAAAGCAGGTTCACGCTACTACCGCCGTCCATCAGGACTCTCGTGAGGTGAAAACCATCAACGATTGGGTCTAAAACCAATGCGGCGAATCCGCCATGGCGGATACTGGTCGGATGGTCTCTTCGATCGAAAGTGATCGGGCAAGAGGACCATGGGTTGAATTTTGGGGCGATTGGCTCCATTGCATATACGTCCCTTAGTGTACGCTTCCGCTCCCTCTTGGGTATATGCGTTGCGTATATCATATTTACCGTCTGAACTTGAGGGGGGAATCCCTTCTGTCCTTTGTTGTTCGGCGGTCGCGTCTCTTCCTCGTCATCGCTGTGTAGCCCCTTGTCATCGTGTTCGGCAATTAATTTGCCTGCCTGCTTGAATACCCAACAATCCCTGTTGGTGTGGTTAGCTGGCTTTTCGGGGGTTCCGTGTATTTGACAAGAGCGGTCGAGTATTCGGTCCAAATTGGACGGGCCCGGGGTAGTTCTTTTAAATGGCTTCTTCCGTTGACCGGGTTTGGAGCCTCGGAATCCGGCGTTGACTGTCGTATCCTCATTGCTGTCGCCGTTAATGCGGCGTTTGTTTTTGTTTCGACGCGACCTGCCATTGTGGTCCTTGGTATCCGGACTGCCAGCATTTTTGCTGAGGTTGTTGCTACGAGCTAGCCAGCTATCCTCTCCTGCACAGAAGCGGGTCATGAGTGATGTGAGGGCTGCCGTGGATTTCGGCTTTTCCTGTCCTAGGTGCCGGGCCAGCCACTCGTCGCGGATGTTATGTTTGAAGGCAGCGAGGGCCTCTGCATCCGGACAGTCGACGATTTGATTTTTCTTTGTTAAGAACCGTGTCCAGAATTGCCTGGCCGATTCGTCTGGCTGCTGGATTATGTGGCTTAGGTCATCTGCGTCCGATGGTCGCACGTACGTGCCCTGGAAGTTGTCGAGGAATGCGGCTTCCAGGTCTTCCCAGCATCCAATTGACTCTGCGGGCAGGCTGTTAAGCCAATGCCGGGCTGGTCCTTTAAGCTTGAGCTAGAGATATTTGATGGCGTGAAGATCGTCGCCGCGGGCCATGTGTATATGAAGGAGATAATCCTCGATCCAAACTGCGGGGTCTGTTGTGCCATCGTAGGATTCGATGTTAACGGGTTTAAACCCTTCAGGGATTTGATGATCCATTACTTCGTCAGTGAAGCATAGTGGGTGTGCGGCGCCTCTGTATTGAGCAATATCGCGACGTAGCTCAAGAGAGCGTTGTCTGCTGTGTTCGGCCCGGCCGGAGTAGTTGTATCCGGCGCGACGGTATTCGTCGTGGGTCTTGGGGCGCCCACGTGATCCATAGATAGATCTGGATTATCTTGCCTTGTCCTCCGATATGTCCCGCAAGTCCGACGCGTTCCCCCGTGGCTTCGCGCTTTTTGAGCAGTGCTGGGGTACGGTTTTGGTGGAGGGCTTACATGCCTCTCTGTCACGGCCACGAGGTGGTCGGTCTGCCGTATTGTGCGCTAGTGCTGCCGGTTTGTATGCTTCCACCTCCAGTCGGGGGAGCAACTTGCGTTTTGGGTAGCTTTTGGAGGGGCGTTCGAGTTCATACTCTTCGGCCGCGAGGACCTCGGTCCATCTGTCGGCCAGCAGGTCTTGATCAGCTTGAAGCTGTTGCTGCTTTTTCTTTAGACTATTTGCTGTGGCCATTAGCGTGCGTCTAAAACGCTCTTGTTTGACGGGATCCTCAGGCACGATGAATTCGTCGTCGTCGAGGCTTGCCTCGTCTCCGGAGGGAGGTATGTAATTATCATCCTCGACCTCTTTGTCTGCCGCCCTCTCGTGAGGGCTTGCTTCTGTCTCCTCTTGCGCTGAATCTTGCTGGAGGGGGTTGTCTTCAGCACTTTCTAGGGTGTTATTATCTCCTATGCCGGAATCTCCATTCTTGCCATGGCGGGATTTAGAGCGGCGCCGCTGATGTCGGCGCTTGGGCTGTTTCTTTAAGGAATCTGCCTCCACTGCTTCTTCGCCGTCCTCATCTTTTGGGGTGTCCACCATGTAAATGTCGTATGACGAGGTGGCCTTCCAGTGTCCTGTAGGCACTGGTTCTTGATAGTCTCCGGCATCGTCGTCCATACCGTCGATGTCTTCGGAGTCGTAGTCGAGTACGTCGGTTAGATCGTCGACAGTGCCTCCGAAGTGGGTGGTGGGTGGGCTCAGAATTTCTTCATCGTCCGCGTCCCAACCGTCCTGGCCGTAATCCAGTCAGGGCTCTCCGGATAGCGAGAGATGCTTCAGCGAATTTAGGATGTCGCTGAAGGGTGAGTGCTGAAAGATGTCTGCAGCGGTGAATTCCATGATCGGAGCCCAATCGGATTCGACTGGCAGGGGCGCAGGAGGTTCGGAGTCCGGTAGGGAGTCCGGCACCTCGGAGTCATGAGCTATATGCGGGATAGGGTCAGTGTTTGGCTCCATCGCCGTAGAAGTTGCAGCTCCCGAGGCGGTGTCCAGCCACCCGTCCTCGATCTGCGCGATTGGCTCCGGACTATAGGTCGGAGCGGATTCGTGTGCGGCCTCCAAGGCGCTGTCCGGCGGCAGAGTTAGGTCGTGCCCATTGTGACAGTGCGGCGCCCTTAGATGCGGCTTGGATCCGTCGAGGATCAAGTCCCCGCAGATATTGGCCGTGAGGTTTAGTCTTCCAAACCTGACCTGATGGCCAGGGGCGTAGCTTTCGATCTGCTCCAGATGGCCAAGCGAGTTGGCCCGCAGTGCGAAGCCGCCGAATACGAAGATCTGTTCGGGGAGAAAAGTCTCACCCAGGACTGCGTCGTTGTTGATTGAAGAGGCCATCAAGCCTATCGGTGACGACACAGAGGAACTCTCAAAGAAAGCACCAATGTCGGTGTCAAAACCGGCGGATCTCGGGTGGGGGGTCCCAAACTGTGCGTCTAGGCGGATGGTAACAGGAGACAAGGGACACGATGTTTTACCCAGGTTCGGGCCCTCTTGATGGAGGTAAAACCCTACGTCCTGCTTGATTGATATTGATATTGTGGATGTTTACAAGAGTGGATCTACCACGAGATCAGGGAGGCTAAACCCTAGAAGCTAGCCTATGGTATGATTGTAAGGGTTGATGTTGTTGGTTGTCCTATGGACTAGAGCCATCCGGTTTATATAGACACCGGAGAGGGCTAAGGTTACAGAGTCGGTTACAATTGTAGGAGATCTACATATCCGTATCGCCAAGCTTGCCTTCCACGCCAAGGAAAGTCCCATCCGGACACGGGACGAAGTCTTCAATCTTGTATCTTCATAGTCTTGGAGTCCGGTCGATGATGATAGTCCGGCCGATGATAGTTTGGCCGATGATGGTAGTCCGGCTATCCGGACACCCCCTAATCCAGGACTCCCTCAATATGTGAATGACATATTATTGATTGTAAATGATGTAGAATTTTCTGGAAAGCATAAAGGAGTGTTTGAAAGGAGTTTTTCAAAGAAAGACCTCAGTAAACCTACTGACATATTAAGCATCAAGATCTATTGAGATAGATCAAGATGCTTGATAAGATTTTCAATTAGTACATACCTTGACAAGATTTTGAAGTAGTTCAAAATGGAACAGTTAAAGAAAGAGTTCTTGCCTGTGATGCAAAGGTGTGAATATGAGTAAGACTCAAAACCTGACCATGGAAGAAAATAGAAAGAGAATGAAAAGTCATTCCCTATGCCTTAGTCATAGGTTCTATAAAGTATGCTATGCTGTGTACTAGACCTATTGTATACCTTGCTGTAAGTTTGGCAAAGGAATACAATTTTGATCTAAGAGTAGATCACTGGACAGTGGTCAAAAATATTCTTAGTGAGGACTAAGGAGATGTTTCTCAATTATGGAGGTGATAAAAGAGTTCGTCGTAAAGAGTTACATCGATGCAAGCTTTTACACCGATCCAAATGACTCTAAGTCTCAATCTGGATACATATTGAAAGTGGGAGCAATTAGCTAGAGTAGCTCCGTGCAGAGCATTGTAGACATAGAATATTTACAAAATACATACGGCTCTAAATGTGACAGACCCGTTGACTAAACTTCTCTCACGAGCAAAACATGATCATATATCGATGTGAAACCCTTGGGTGTTGGTCACATGATGATGTGAACTATGGGTGTTAATCACATACAGATGTGAATATTGGTGTTGAATCACATGATGATGTGAACTAGATTATTGACTCTAGTGCAAGTGGGAGACTGAAGGAAATATGCCCTAGAGGAAATAATAAAGTTATTATTTATTTCCTTATTTCATGATAAATGTTTATTATTCATGCTAGAATTGTATTAACCGGAAACATGATACATGTGTGAATACATAAACAAACTAAGTGTCACTAGTATGCCTCTACTTGACTAGCTCATTAATCAAAGATGGTTATGTTTCCTAGCCATGGACAAAGAGTTGTCATTTGATTAACGGGATCACATCATTAGGAGAATGATG
Source organism: Triticum aestivum (assembly GCF_018294505.1). Taxonomy (NCBI): domain Eukaryota; kingdom Viridiplantae; phylum Streptophyta; class Magnoliopsida; order Poales; family Poaceae; genus Triticum; species Triticum aestivum. Next base: position 773,145,000 of record NC_057798.1, on the reverse strand, counting down.
TGATTGACTTGACCCATTCCGTTAGCTTAGCACTTGATCGTTTAGTATGTTGCTATCGCTTTCTTCATGACTTATACATGTTCCTATGACTATGAGATTATGCAACTCCCGTTTACCGGAGGAACACTTTGTGTGCTACCAAACGTCACAACATAACTGGGTGATTATAAAGGTGCTCTACAGATGTCTCCAAAGGTACTTGTTGGGTTGGCGTATTTCGATATTAGGATTTGTCACTCCGATTGTTGGAGAGGTATCTCTGGGCCCACTCGGTAATGCACATCACTATAAGCCTTGCAAGCATTATAACTAATGAGTTAGTTGCAGGATGATGCATTACGGAACGAGTAAAGAGACTTGCCGGTAACAAGATTGAACTAGGTATTGAGATACCGACGATCGAATCTCGAGCAAGTCACATACCGATGACAAATGGAACAACGTATGTTGTTATGCGGTTTGACCGATAAAGATCTTCGTAGAATATGTGGGAGCCAATATGAGCATCCAGGTCCCGCTATTGGTTATTGACCGGCGACGTGTCTCGGTCATGTCTACATAGTTCTCGAACCCATAAGGTCCGCACGCTTAAAGTTCCATGACTGTTATATTATAAGTTTATGTGTTTTGATGTACCGATGGTAGTTCGGAGTCCCGGATGAGATCGGGGACATGACGAGGAGTCTCTAGATGGTCAAGACATAAAGATCGATATATTGGACGCCTATATTCGGACATCGGAAAGGTTCCGAATGATTCGGGTATTTTTCGGAGTACCGGAGAGTTACGGGAATTTGTCGGGGAGTATATGGGCCTTATTGGGCTTTAGGGAAAAGAGAGAGGGGAGGCTCCACGCCCCCCAATGCTTAGTACGAATTGGACTAGGGGGAGGGGCGGCGCCCCCTGCTTCCTTCTCTTCTCTTTTCCCTTTCCTTCTCTCCTACTCCTACTACTTGGAAGCGTGCCATAGAGAGGGCCGGCCCTCCCCCTCCTCCACTCCTTTATATACGGGGAGGGGGGCACCCCATGGAGACACAACAATTGATCATTGATCTCTTAGCCATGTGTGGTGCCCCCCTCCACCATAGTCCTCCTTGATAATATCATAGCGGTGCTTAGGCGAAGCCCTGCGTCGGTAGAACATCATCATCGTCACCACGCCGTCGTGCTGACGGAACTCTCCCTCGACACTCGTCTGGATCGGAGTTCAAGGAACATCATCGAGCTGAACGTGTGCAAGAACTCGGAGGTGCCATGCTTTCGGTGCTTGATCGGTCGGGCCGTGAAGACGTACGACTGCATCAACCGCGTTGTGCTAACGCTTCCGCTTTTGGTGTACGAGGGTACGTGGACACACTCTCCCCTCTCGTTGCTATGCATCACCATGATCTTGTGTGTGCATAGGAAATTTTTTGAAATTACTATGTTCCCCAACACCTACTAGGCTTCTTGGGCGTGTATGGGAAGACAAAAGATACAGCAGAGGCATGGGAGGACCTGCAACGTTTGCACGAAAAAGACGGCATGACTCCAAAGCAGTATGAAGGTCCTGCCAGCTACGCTCTTACCAAAGAAGAGAAGGAGATCTTCTTTGAATGCCTGCTCAGTATGAAGGTCCCGCCTGGCTTCTCGTCGAATATAAAGGGAATAATAAATATGCCAGAGAAAAAGTTCCAGAACCTAAAGTCTCATGACTGCCACGTGATTATGACGCAACTACTTCTGGTTGCATTGAGGGGGCTTCTACCGGAAAACGTCTGATTAGCCATTGTGAAGCTATGTGCATTCCTCAATGCAATCTCTCAGAAGGCGATTGATCCAGAAATCATATCAAGGCTAAGGAGTGATGTGGCGCAATGTCTTGTCAGTTTCGAGCTGGTGTTCCCACCATCCTTCTTCAATATCATGACACGCGTTCTAGTTCATCTAGTCGACGAGATTGTCATTTTGGGCCCCGTATTTCTACACAATATGTTCCCCTTTGAGAGGTTCATGGGAGTCATAAAGAAATATGTCCATAACCGCGCTAGGCCAGAAGGAAGTATCTCCACGGGCCATCAAAAAGAGGATGTCATTGGGTTTTGTGTTGACTTCATTCCTGGCCTTAAGAAGATTGGTATGAGGGAAGACTGACTGGAAAAGGCACGCTTGGAGGGGACTCAATAATATGCAGGGACAGGCATTCTTGGTCTCAAGCACACTACATAGTTCTGCAGAACTCTACCTTGGTGACCCCGTATGTCGATGAACACAAGAACAATCTACGCTCCAAACACCCGGAGCAGTGTGATGACTAGATTATTTGTGAACACATCAGGACTTTCGGCAGTTGGTTGAAAACACGACTCAGAAGTGACAACACTGTTTGTGATGAGTTGTACTCGTTGTCCAGGGGACCATCTTCGACTGTATTGACTTACAAAGGATACGAGATAAATGGGAATACATTTTACACGATCGCCCAAGATCAAAAGAGCACCAACCAAAACAACGGTGTCCGCTTTGATGCAGCAACCAAGAGGGGAAAGGACACATATTATGGTTACATAGTGGACATATGGGAATTTGACTATGGACATGATTTTAAGGTCCCTTTGTTTAAGTGCAAATGGGTCAATCCATCAGGAGGTGGGGTACAGGTAGACCCACAGTACGGAATGACAACGGTGGATCTGAACAATCTTGGGTACACAGACGAACCGTTCGTCCTAGCCAATGATGTGGCACAGGTTTTCTATTTGAAGGACATGTCTACCAAACCGAGAAAAAGAAAAGATAAGGAAGCGAACACATCATACAATGAGCCAAAGTGCCACATAGTTCTTTCACAAAAAAGGATACATCGTCGGAGTGGAGGGAGAGACAGACATGTCCAAATATTAAGAAAAGTTTCATGAAATTCCTACCTTCAAAGTCAAGGCTGACCCAAGCACCCTGATAAACGATGAAGATTATCCATGGTTACGATGCAATAAGCAAAGGACACAAGCGAAGAAAAAGTAAAGTCTTTCTTTCCACAACTATTATGATGATGCCTTTGATCTAGAATGTCACTGCAGTTACATGTGAAGAAATGAAATGCTTGTTGTAACAGACAAGTTTCCGTATGAAAGCCTGATACCTCGAAGTCAGAAAGGGTTGAAAATTGATGATGTGGCTTTGAATGGTGCATTTTAAACACACAAAAAGTTTGGAGTTCAAATAAGTTCAAAAATATGAAATCCCTTTGTAACAGATGAGTTTTCGTCCGAAACCCTGATAATTCGAAAGAGATTGTCCATTTTGTACACGAAGTGCATCCATGTTTTTGCCGTAACCCTCTCAACTCTTTAGCACATGCTATCTGGGTGAAATGATGATACCATGCCAACTTTCAACCTCTTCAGAGTTCATTTGAAGTGCTTTTCAATTTCAGGGTCATATAGCTCAAAAAAATCAGTAAATGCATGAAAAATAACAAATGAAGTCAAAAAGGGTTGAAAATTATGGCTTTGAATGGTGCATTTTGAACACACAAAAAGTCTGGAGTTCAAATAAGTTAAAAAATGAAATCCCTTTGTAACAGACAAGTTTTCGTCTGAAACCCTGATACTACGAAAGAGATTGTCCATTTTGTACACCAAGTGCATCCAGTTTTTGCCGTAGCCCACTACAAGAAATATGTCAACTAGTGACCTTCTGTCAGTGACCCTGGAAGAATTGGTCATAGATCTATGACCATTTTAGACCAATTGGTCAAAAGCTGTTCGGGGGGCTCCAAACCCTAAACCATTGCGACCATTTTGGTCAGAAAGGTCGTAATTTCCTTACACGAAATGGTCACAGAGCAAACAGTGCTAGTCCGCTGCCTTATTTCTAGTTGTTAATGACCAATATAGATGGTCATAGCCTTGTAGATTGTGGTGGGTTGTGATGACTAGGCGCCATCTCATCAGTTTTGCCTATGTGTCATGTCCATGTGGCAGTTTTTGCCCTAGGTTGTGAAGCAACCTATATTTCTGTTATTCCCAAAATTCCCAAAAAATTCTCATAAATGTTTTAGATCATATCTTCATCAAATATGTGAAAAACATTCCTTGCCTAGTTCAAAAATAATTCGAAAATATTCATTTTCCTATTCTGTTCCGAGCAGCACTTTGTGAAGGAAGTACCACTTTGGCATGTCCAAATGGTATCCATTTTCTACAGTGCTTTCCTATGCCCAAATAACCATCCTCCACCAAATGCCAGCTCAATCCATTCATTATTTTGAGCCGAGCTTCAACATTCGTATTTATGTCCAGTGTGGTACTTTGTAAAGCAAGTACCACCTAGGCTCCTCCTTTTGAGGTGAAAATTTGTGAAGACGGTCTTCTTAGTAACTGATCATCCTCAGCCAAAACCCACGCCCATTAGCCATGTTCATTTCCCGTACCGCAAATCAAACACTTGGCTGCTTATTCATGTTTGAGCATCGATCGGTCTCCTCGTGAGAATCTTATGTTGTGATTTTCTTCCTAGCACCTACATGGGGAGTGCCCAACCCACTAGACATACCTAGGCAGCCCAGAACACATGGCAACGCCACGGTCACGCGGTGACCATGCGGCGGGCATGCGAGTTTACGCGCTCTAGAGTTGGGGCCCTCGGCCACCGCCCAAACCTCGACGTATCGCCACCAAACCATGTATTTATGATTAAATAGGTACTTATGTAACTAGAAATGATTTTTGGAACAAATAAATAGCAAACTATGAGGCAGCTGCAGTTCAAATTTGACCCGCTTCCAACTGAATTGGCGGAAGTTTGTCTTTTTCATGAGAGGTGGATCAAAACTTTTGGCACCCAACAATTTTGTCAATTGTGCATTAAATATGTCCTAGTATTTTAGAAAATTGATTTGGTCCAATTTTGCAACAATTATTTGGGAGGTCCTTCACAAAAAAACCTCCTTTTAGTCACTCGGAAAATGAAAAATTGTTTTTTCGTCCAAAGAAAATGAAAACTTCCTTAGGCAACATTGTTTTCCATTCCAATATATATGCACCCTTGTGCACAGTATGAGATCATTTGAACAAACTATGCCATGAATGTGGCCATAAGATTGATCATTTGGCTTGAAAGCCATGAATCTTCAGAGATGATAGCTCATTTCTGAGAACACTTTTTTAAAATAATTGCCGAATTACAAGTTTGTTATTTTTCCTGGGAACTTGGCCACATATAATGACACAATGCGATGGTTTCCCAATTTTTTGATTTTTTTTTGAATTTTTTATGCCCGTTTCAAAATGCGGTCAAAACGGCGGAAATGACCGTTCCTAGCTAGTGGTTGAATCTTGGAATTTTTTTGATGTTTCTCCGATTAAATAGGTACTTATGTAACTAGAAATTATTTTTGGAAAAAATAAATAGCAAACTATGAGGCAGCTGCAGTTCAAATTCGACCCGTTTCCAGCTGAATTGGCGGAAATTTGTATTTTTCAGCAGAGGTGGATCAAAGCTTTTGACACCCAACCATTTGGTCAATTGTATATTAAATATGGAGTAGTATTTTAGAAAATTGATGGAGTCCAATTTTGCAACAATTATTTGGGAGGTCCTTCACAAAAAACCTCCTTTTGGGCACTCGAAAAATGGAAAATGGTTTTTTCGTCCAAAGAAAATGAAAACTTCCTTAGGCAACATTGTTTGCCATTCCAATATGCACCCTTGTGCACAATATGAGATCATTTGAACAAACTATGCCATGAATGTGGCCATAAGATAGATCATTTGGCTTGAAAGCCATTGATCTCCACACGTGATAGCTCGTTTCTGAGAACACTTTTTTAAAATAATTGCCGTATTACAAGTTTGTTATTTTTTCCGGGAACTTGGCCACATATAATGACACAATGCGAAGGTTTCCCAATTTTTTGATTTTTTTTGAATTTTCTATGCTCATTTCAAAATTCTGTCAAAACGGTGGGAATGATCGTTCCTATCTAGTGGTTGAATCCTAGAATTTTTTGGTGTTTCTCTGATTAAATAGGTACTTATGTACCTAGAAATGATTTTTGGAAGAAATAAATAGCAAACTATGAGGCACCTGCAGTTCAAATTTGACCCACTTCCAGCTGAATCGGCGGGAATTTGTCTTTTTCACCAGAGATGGATCAGAACTTTTTACACCCAACCATTTTGTCAATTGTGCATTAAATATGGCCTAGTATTTTAGAAAAATTATTTGGTCCAATTTTGCAACAATTATTTGGGAGGTCCTTCACAAAAAAAACCTCCTTTTGGGCACTCGAAAAATGGAAAATGGTTTTTTCGTCCAAAGAAAATGAAAACTTCCTTAGGCAACATTGTTTGACATTCCAATATGCTCGCTTGTGCACAACATAAGATCATTTGAACAAACTATGCCATGAATGTGGCCATAAGATTGATCATTTGGCTTGAAAGCCATTGATCTCCACACGTGATAGCTCGCTTCTGAGAACAGTTTTTTAAAATAATTGTCGTATTACAAGTTTGTTATTTTTTCCGGGAACTTGGCCACATATAATGACACAATGCGAAGGTTACCCAATTTTTTGATTTTTTTTGAATTTTTTATGCTCGTTTCAAAATGCGGTCAAAACGGCGGGAATGACCGTTCCTATCTAGTGGTTGAATCTTGGAATTTTTTGGTGTTTCTCTGATTAAATAGGTACTTATGTACCTAGAAATGATTTTTGGAAAAAATAAGTAGCAAACTATGAGTCACCTGCAGTTCAAATTTGACCCACTTCCAGCTGAATCGGCGGGAATTTGTCTTTTTCACCAGAGATGGATCAGAACTTTTTACACCCAACCATTTTGTCAATTGTGCGTTAAATATGGCCTAGTATTTTAGAAAAATTATCTAGTCCAATTTTGCAACAATTATTTGGGAGGTCCTTCACAAAAAAACCTCCTTTTGGACACTCAAAAAATGGAAAATAGTTTTTTCGTCCAAAGAAAATGAAAACTTCCTTAGGCAACATTGTTTGACATTCCAATATGCTCCCTTGTGCACAACATAAGATCATTTGAACAAACTATGCCATGAATGTGGCCATAAGATTGATCATTTGGCTTGAAAGCCATTGATATCCACACGTGATAGCTCGTTTCTGAGAACACTTTTTTAAAATAATTGCCGTATTACAAGTTTATTATTTTTCCTGGAAACTTGGTCATATATAATGACACAATGCGAAGGTTTTCCAATTTTTTATTTTTTTTTGAATTTTTTATGCCTGTTTCAAAATGCGGTCAAAACGGCGGGCTTGACCATTCCTATCTAGTGGTTGAATCTTGGAAAACTTTTGATGTTTTTCTGATTAAATAGATACTTATTTACCTATAAATGATTTTTAGAAAAAATAAAGAGCAAACTATGAGGTAGCTGCAGTTCAAATTTGACCCGCTTCCAACTGAATCGGCGAAAATTTGTCTTTTTCACCAGAGGTGGATCGAATATTTTGACACCCAACCATTTGGTCAATTGTATATTAAATATGTCCTAGTATTTTAGAAAATTGATTTGGTCAATTTTTGCAACAAATATATTATAGGTCCTTCACAAAAGAACTCATTTTGGACACTCGAAAAATGAAAAATGTTTTTTTGGCCGAAAAACTCATATCTCACGACACATTCTTAAAGATATTTATCTTTTTCATGTTTGTTATTTTTTTCTGAAAACTTGTTCACATTTTGGTGACACAATGAGAAGGTTTCCATTTTCTTTTTGAATTTCTCTGGTCATAAAATAGCTAACATGATTTTAACACATTATTTTTAGGCAACTATGACCTACTTAGATGGTCATAAGATCATACTGCATTCTGATTGGTCTGTGGACATATCACGCGGATCATGCATCATACGCCGTCGGAAGCTCGCAGATCCAACGGCCGTCCTCAAGCCTTCCAGACCAACCCCGAAACCCTAGATATGTCCTCGTGGTCATTTTCCATCCACCTCCCCGCCTCCTTTCTTTCCCTCTCCTCCTCTCCCCTTCCAGATCCAGCGGAGCTCTTCCTCCTCTCCATCGCGCCCTTCCTCACCGCATCGCCACCCCGACCCCCTCCCCTTCCTCTCGCGACACATCCGCCGTCTTCTCTCTCGTGATGCTGCACCCTCCCCGCCAGCCCCTCGCTTCCTTCTCCACCAAAACTGATCCAAGACACGGAAACAATCCTCCCCACCCCCTCCCCCCCTCGATCAATCGATCCTGACCGGCCGCGGCAGCGATGGATCTCTCCAGTGGGGCTGGCGGTGGCGTGACGCTGTCGGAGATGTACCAGAGCGCGCGGCAGCTGCAGGGCAAGGGATAAGCAAAGCAGGGCAGGGGAGCCGCCGCGGCCCAGCACCGCTGCCGCCCCGACCCCAAATCTCCCGCTGCCGGCGGTCTCTGTCCCTCCCTTTCTCACCCAAGGCTGCAGATCGAGCCTCCTTGCGGCCAGATTTGCCAGCCTTGGGGGAGACGGAGAGTGGGACGGGTGGGACGCCACCACAGCGCCGTCGTCGGTCTCCCTCCGTCCGTCCGTGCGGGTGGTTGGTTGGGGCCAGCGCCAGCACCTCCGCCATGCAGACGGAGATAGAGCCCTTCTCCCCAACCACCATGCAGCGCAGCGGCAGATGACCCCTCCCCGGTGGCTGGCTAGGGTTTCGGTCGCCTCCCACACCGGCGCCGCTCCGACTAGTCTGCAACATCTCCGACGACGCCCATGGTACTCACGCCCTCCTTCCCTATCCTGCTCATCTTCTTCTCCCCTCCCCTCCCCTACCCTCCCCTTCCCTCATCTTATTATTTTGGATCTGTCCATCTGATTCCTGCGCTTGGTTTGTGCAGCAGGCCATCACCATGGAAGCTGCTACCTGCGGCTGTGACCTGTGATTGATGGAGGAGGAGCACCATGGCGGGTGTGAGTGCAGGTGCAGCCCATCGCCATGGAAGCAAGGCCCGCACTCTCTTCATGTTTCTTCATCTCAGGTCAACCCATTATTTCTCTGCTGCTATGCTACCATACTATGGTTTGCTGCTGCCAAACCTGTGAGTTAGTTGGTAGATGCTGCAACTAGTAGTACTCTGTTATTTAAATGCTTGCTGCTGCCTTGTCTCTGTAGACTCATTTAGGAGCTGCTGCAACTAGTAGTACTCTGTTATTTAAATGCTTGCTGTTGTAGACTTGTAGCGGATCCTGAAAGAGTTCTGCATCAGTGCATCTAGTATTTGCAGTCAACCGTGATTTAATACATCTAGCAGCGGGTTATAAGGTCAAATGCTAGTTGCTGTAGTGGTTGATTGGTATAATAGGTAAAAATCGATTTCCTGCTGAACAGTAGATGATCTTACTAAGCACCTAGCCCACCTTGCCTGGTATGCTTGTATCTGCTACATGTTGTTTTCATCTTGATAGCTAGCAGCCTAGCGCGATGAACTTTGATTATGAAATCTCTATATGCTGTAAAATTAATTGGGTCAATCTCGAATTTGTTGTGAATTGTAAGATGCTTTAAGTAAATGTTTTTTTGCCTTCTCGCATGTAGGCGGTCAGGCGAGATAGCAAGCAAGAGGTTCAGTCTGCTGGAGTAGGATGGCGAGCTGCTGATTCGGGTTAACCAGGGCACACTGTGGTAGTATGATTTCTGCCTGACCCCCCAGACCGTGGAGAAGCAGAGTCGGCCGCTGGCGGGGGACATGGGCAACGACCAGATCGTCGTCCTCTCTGAGCGAAGGGGATAACTCAACTAGGTCTGCAGCTAACTCAACTTGACCTTGCTGTTGTTATGATTTCTGTGTAGAACCATGTTAAGAGACTTGGTTGTATTCATGGAGGTGCTTAAATATGTTCTGTTAGCCTTAGGGCATGACTAAGGCATGCCATATGTTTTGTTTGAAGTCACTTGCAAATAATCTAACCATATCAGCTGCTTCAGTAATTATATCATTACTGCCTTGTTTTGAGACTTGCACAAAATTACTTGATGGCCAATATTTCAACACAAAACGCTGAATCAGGATGTGAAGTGATTTCATGGGTTTTAGTGGTAGAACCTATTTAAAGTAAACTGTTATACTCCAATATAGTTCTGAATCAGCTGCCTTGCATCTGTTGTTGTTCTGAATTCTCTGAACAAGTATAAGAAACATGACTATGGGCAGAAACTGATATCAGAACAAACTTGCATAACAAAAAAAGTATGTGGAAGCTTCGTGATGTGCAAGGAAAACTAAATTTATGCTGCGCACTAGAAATGACTATAATTTGAGCTATTCTCGTGCAAACCAATAGTTGTAGATACACGTTCTTGTTGCTGTGAGATCCCATTAGCGGTGAGATCAATTTGTATCATCTAGTGTCGCATTTGATTGCTTGCTGGCTGAAAGTGGAGCATTAGTAGTAATGCTGCATTGCTATATTCCTCTGTGATATCAGCAAGTTACTGTATGCGTTAGAGAAATCAGTGTCGATTTATTTGTTGTTCTTTTTTTTTCTAATTTTTGCATGAGAGCAAACTGGTGTAGCTAGCTGGACTATGCAGCCATGAATCAGGAAGTAGCATATTCAGTTTTGCTAATAGAAAATAAATGTATTAAAAACTTTAAAATCTGCATAATAAGTGCTTGTTCATGTTTGGTTTTCTCTAAACTTTGTTTGTATGATTGAGCGCAAATTTACTTGGTTCTTTTCTCTAAACTGTGCTTGGAACATTCGTTTTTATGATCTAAAATTGCCTTCCTGTGATGATGCAGGTGCCCAGTTTGTGCTCGCTACCGAAGGAGCTCCATGTTGAAGAAGATTGAAGAGCACCAGGGTTAACACCAAGGCAGCTTGTAGAGCTTGTAGAGCTTGTATATGTATAGAGCTTGTAAATGTATCACGTGTAGAGCTTGTAGAGCTTGTATATGTTAGAGCTTATTATGTGTAGAGCTTGTAAAGTATATGTTATTTGTACAATAGGAGCACTGTACTGAATCTGGCTGATAATATTTGGAGTATTATGTGTGTGTTTTGTTTGTGCCAATTTAAATACTGGTTATTTATTTACTGTTAAATTGAAATATGAAGAATACGAACTTGCTAGCTGGGACCCACGTACCTGAACCTGACATCTGGGACCCATTTGGCTAGTGGACCTTTTTTATATTACAAAAAACTAAAACTTTCTAGTAGAAAAGGCCACGGCCCCAAAATGAGAAGGCTTAATTGTTGGGCTTGGCCCATCTACCTAGCCAAAATTAATATGAGAAAAAAACAAAAATATGCAGAATTGTTGGGCTAGGCCCATGTAGAAAATTGAATTGGACCGGGCTGAATCTTGCGCCACATCAGCTTGCCACGCTGGATGCCTACGTGGCCTGGGGAGGTTGCTGGTGACCAAAATGCCACAGTAGGCATATTTTGGTCGTAAACGTCTACGACCTTCTCACAGAGAAGGTCGCTATAGTCAGTTTATGACCCTCAGCTTTTGACCTTCTATTTTTGGTCACAAAAGGTCGCAAATGAAAAACCATGACCTTTCAGTGACCAATAGTGGTGGTCACAAGTTGACATATTTCTTCTAGTGACCCTTTCAACTTTTTAGCACATGCTATGTGGGTGAAATGATGATACCATGCCAACTTTCAACCTCTTCGGAGTTCATTTGAAGTGATTTTCAATTTCAGGATCATATAGCTCAAAAAAATCAGTAAATGCATGAAAAATAACAAATGAAGTAAGAAAGGGTTGAAAATTGATGATGTGGCTTTGAATGGTGCATTTTGAACACACAAAAAGTCTGGATTTCAAATAAGTTCAAAAAAATGAAATCCCTTTGTAACAGACGAGTTTCCGTCCGAAACCCTTATACTTCGAAAGAGATTGTCCATTTTGTACACAAAGTGCATCTAGTTTTTGCCTTAACCCTCTCAACTTTTTAGCACATGCTATGTGGGTGAAATAATAATACCATGCCAACTTTCAACCTCTTCAGAGTTCATTTGAAGTGCTTTTCAATTTCAGGGTCATATAACTCAAAAAATTAGTAAATGCATGAAAAGTAACAAATGAAGTCGGAAAGGGCTGAAAATTGATGATGTGGCTTTCAATGGTGCATTTTGAACACACAAGAAGTCTGGAGTTCAAATAAGTTCAAAAAATGAAATCCCTTTGTAACATACGAGTTTTCATGCAAAATAAAATGAAATAAAGAAAACAAAAAAAGAAATAAGTTCAAATAAGTCTGAAAAAAAGAAAAAAAGGAAAAAAATGGAAAAAGAAAAAAATAAAACAAAAAACTAGAAAAATAAAAAAACAAAATAAAATATGAAAGCAAAAAAGAAAACAAAAAACTGGAAAAATAAAAAAAGAATACAAAATAAAATAAATATTGCAAAAAAGAAAACAAAAAACTAGAAAAAGAAAAAAAGAAAACAAAATAAAATAAATAAAGAAAACAAAAAACTGGAAAAAAAAGATGCTGCCTACTGGGCCACCATGGCCTGAATACGACTAGAAACCCAGCTAGTTGGGCCAAGATTCAGGCCCGCAGCAGGCCCAGTAGGCCCACAAACACAGCAGAGACAATTAGGCCCGTAAGCCTGCAGTAGAGAGGACCTCGAAGTGGTTAGCTCGGCGGGACTTATAAACCACTCCGAGTTCCTCTCAACTAGCGAGGTGGGACTAAACTTTTGGTCGCGGGCAGCGCAAGGCCTTTGGTCCGGGTAGGTGGCACCAACCGGGATGAAAGAGGTGCATTGGTACTAGTTCGTAGCACCAACCGGGACCAATGCCCTCCCTTTAGTCCCGGTTGGTGCCACCAACCGGGTCCAAAGGTCTCTTTTCAGCAGTGATGACACCAACCGGGACTAAAGGGGTGCATTGGTCCCGGTTGGTACTACGAACCGGGACCAATGCTTCGTGTATATATAGCAACGACCTAGCAGTTTCTGTAGATTATTTCTTCTCCGCCCGACGCCCTAGCGCTGCTCCTTGTCGCCGTCACCCCCGAGCGCGTCGTCGCCGTCCGTCATCGCCATCGTCGTCGCCGTCGCCGACGTCGTCCCCGAGCCCGCGCGCCCCTGCCCTCGCCCCCGAGCGCGGTCGCCGTCCGCCGCCCCCGATCCCGCTCCTCGTCGCCGACGCCTCCTCACTGTGAGCGCTGCCCTGATCCCCTCCTCCTCCTCCCTGTACTGGTCGTCGTCGCCGCCTCGCGCTGCCGCCTCCCCTGCCCTTCACTGCCGCTGTGCGCCGCCCCTACCTAGCACGGCCGCCGTGCCGCCGCCCCTGCCCTGCGCTGGCGCCGCGCGCCGCCCCGCCGCCCCTGCCCTGCACTTTTTTTTTCTTTTTTTTCATAAATGTATTTTTTCTATATATGTGTGTATGTGTATATATGTGTGTACATGTTCATAGCATTTTTTCATAAATCTATTTTTTTGGCAATTTATGTATATGTGCATATTTGTAAAAAAAATTGTGTATGTATAGGAAAATTTATATCGGGTATGTCGTTGTCGATGTACCCCCTCCCAGATAACTTCGACATGAGTGGGCAGGGGGGTCATATATACCCCCTCCCCGATAACTTCGACATGAGGGTCACCGAGGGTTCGAGGGTCGAGGGTCATCAAGGGGTCGAGGGTCACCGAGGGGTCGAGGATCACCGAGGGTTCGAGGGTCGTCGAGGGGCCGAGGGTTCGAGGGTCGTTGAGGGGCCGAGGGTCACCGAGGGTTCGAGGGTCCAGGGTTTGAGGGTCGAGGGTCACCGAGGGGTCGAGGGTCGAGGGTTCGAGGGTCACCGTGGGGTCGAGGGTCGAGGGTCGTTGAGGGGTTGAGGGGTTTGAGGATCGTCGAGGGGCCGAGGGTTTGAGGGTCGAGGGTCAAGGATCGCCGAGGGGTCGAGAGGTTGCCTAGTGTCAAAGTATTGAAGCAATCCATGTCTTCATCATTTGCCGGAAGTAACCGGGGCATGTTGGCATGAAGTTCTGCAAAGTTATTCTGGAACGGAGTCCTGGATAGGATAATCCACCTTTTGATACGAATTTCAGAAAAGGCCTTCCAAATACTGATATTCGGAAGGCTCTTGCTGAATTTTGTACCAAAAAGCCAATTATCCTCTCTGGGACTCCGTTCCAGAACAACTTTGAAGAGCTTCATACCATCATGCGCATGTTACTTTCGCCTAATGATGAATACATGGTTTTTTTTAAATCCTTTGACACTAGACAAACATGACATGAGGGGGTCGAGGGTCGAGTATCGCCGAGGGGTCGACAGGTTGCCTAGTGTCAAAGTATAGAAGAAATCCATGGCTTCATCATTACCGGAAGTAACCGAGGCATGATGGTACAAAGTTCTCCAAAGTTATTTTGGAAGGGAGTCCCAAATAGGATAATTCGTCTTTGGTATGAATTTCAGCAAAGGCCTTCCAAATAGTGATATTCGTAAGGCTCTTGCTGAACTTTGTACCACAAAGCGAATATCCTATTTGGGACTCCGTTCCAAAATAACTTTGGAGAGCTTCGTACCATCATGCATGTGTTACTTTCACCTAATGATGAAGACATGGTTTTGTTGAATCCTTTGATACTATACAAACGTGACATGAGGGGGTCGAGGGTCGGGAACTAGGGTAGAGGGTCCTGGATCGCCGAGCGGTCGAGGGGGTCGTGGTCCTCTTCTCCTCTATTCCTTCTTCTTCTCCTTTTTTCTTCTTTTTTTCTTCTTCTCCGATAACTTCGACATGAGGGGTGGAGGGGTCGAGGGTCGTCGAGGCCACCCCAAATTTACCAAGTTAAAAGAGTGTGACATGGTTTTGTTGAATCCTCTGATACTAGACAAACATGACATGAGGGGGTCGAGTGTCGGGAACTTGGGTAGAGGGTCGTGGATCGCCAAGTGAGTGAGGGTCATGAACTAGTGTAGGGGTCGAGGGTCGCCGAGGGGTCGAGGGTCCAGATTTATCAAGAATTCCCACATTATGGATGTGCATAAGTTAAATCCCTTGTCGGTCCGGACGTCGGACAATCATGAGAGAGGCGGTCTGTCCCAAACCCTAGAAGCGCTACCGAGGCCACCCAAATTTACCAAGTTAAAAGAGCGTTGTCGTCGAGGCCACCCCAATCCCTAGAAGTGTTGTCAAGGCCACCCCAAACCATAGAAGTGTTGAGGCCACTAATATGATTCCTTGTTGTGATTAGCTAGCTAGGTCTACGTTTGCCACTAGTATATCCATCTGTCATGTTTGTATATTAATTGCCATGTTGTAATATTTGCAGAAACTATGGAGCACCGAGACATCGAAGCAGAACAGTTGTTAGGGGACATAATCCTCGCCGGAGGTGATGTCTTGTAGTATCTCAACGATACCGATGGTCTGGAAGGAGAGGGTGAAGCAGGCTACGGTGATCGAACAATGGAGGAGGAAGAACATGATTATGATGGCTCCGCTGACCGAATGCCAGTAGAATAAGGACACCGTGATGACGGCTCCGGTGACCGAAGGGGGTCCGGCCAGGCATATACATTAATTAAGCATGTGCTGACTATAGCTAATTGATGTATTAATTGTTTTGGTATGTGAACATATTAACTCCCTTATTTCTTCTTTTTCTAGCCCTCCGTATCGAGCCAAACTTCGGTAACGAGACGAGGCCCGAAGACAAAGTTGCGCCAGGATAAAAGGTTCACGATCACAGCAATCACGCGCAATGGCCAACCGATTGAACCCATCCGGACCGAGGAAGCATTTTCTGCTCAGTGCGGGGTTCTTGTTAGGGACATGTGTTGGAAATATGCCCTAGAGGCAATAATAAAAGGATTATTATTATATTTCCTTGTTCATGATAATTGTCTTTATTCATGCTGTAATTGTATTATCCGGAAATCGTAATACACGTGTGAATACATAGACCATAATATGTCCCTAGTAAGCCTCTAGTTGACTAGCTCGTTGATCAACAGATAGTCATGGTTTCCTGACTATGGACATTAGATGTCGTGGATAGCGGGATCACATCATTAGGAGAATGATGTGATGGACAAGACCCAATCCTAAGCATAGCACAAGATCGTGTAGTTTGTTTTGCTAGAGCTTTTCCAATGTCAAGTATCTCTTCCTTAGACCATGAGATCGTGTAACTCCCAGATACCGTAGGAGTGCTTTGGGTGTACGAAACATCACAATGTAACTGGGTGACTATAAAGGTGCACTACAGGTATCTCCGAAAGTGTCTGTTGGGTTGACACGGATCGAGACTAGGATTTGTCACTCCGTATTACGGAGAGGTATCACTGGGCCCACTCGGTAGTGCATCATCATAATGAGCTCAAAGTGACCAAGTGTCTGGTCATGGGATCATGCATTACGGTACAAGTAAAGTGACTTGCCGGTAACGAGACCGAACGAGGTATTGGGATACCGACGATCGAGTCTCAGGCAAGTAACATACCGTCTGACAAAGGGAATAGTATACGGGGTTGCTTGAATCCTCGACATCGTGGTTCATCCGATGAGATCATCGAGGAGTATGTGGGAGCCAACATGGGTATCTAGATCCTACTATTGGTTATTGACCGGAGAGACGTCTCGGTCATGTCTGCATGTCTCCCGAACCCGTAGGGTCTACACACTTAAGGTTTGGTGACGCTAGGGTTGTATGAATATGCGTATGCAGCAAACCGAATGTTGTTCGGAGTCCCAGATGAGATCCCGGACGTCACGAGGAGTTTCATAATGGTCTGGGGGTAAAGAATTATATATAGGAAGTGTTGTTTCGGCCATCGGGAAAGTTTCGGGGTCACCCGGTATTGTACCGGGACCACCGGAAGGGTCCCGGGGGTCCACCGGGTGGGGCCACCTATCCCGGAGGGCCCCATGGGCTGAAGTGGGAGGGGAACCAGCCCCTAGTGGGCTGGTGCACCCCCCCTTGGCCCCCCCTGCGCCTAGGGTTGGAAACCCTAGGGTGGGGGGGCTCCCCACTTGCCTTGGGGGGCACTCCACCCCCTTGGCCGCCGCCCCCCTTGGGAGATTGCATCTCCCAGGGCCGGCGCCCCCCTTGGGGGCCTATATAAAGGATGGCAGGGGGGAGGGCAGCCGCACCCTGTGTCTTGGCGCCTCCCTCCCCCTGCTACCCCTCGTCCTCCTCCCGCAGCAGCTTGGCGAAGCCCTACCGGAGTTCTGCTGCATCCACCACCACGCCGTCGTGCTGCTGGATCATCATCAACCTCTCCTTTCCCCTTGCTGGATCAAGAAGGAGCAGACGTCATCCACTCCGTACGTGTGTTGAACACGGAGGTGTTGTCCGTTCGGCACTTGGTCATCGGTGATTTGAATCACGACGAGTACGACTCCATCATCACCGTTCTCTTGAACGCTTCCGCACGCGATCTACAAGTGGTATGTAGATGCAATCTCTCTCCCATGACTCGTTGTTTAGATGAACTCATAGATGGATCTTGGTGAAACCAAAGGAAAATTTTTATTTTCTGCAACGTTCCCCAACAGTAGCGTCATGAGCTAGGTCTATGCGTAGTTCTCTATTGCACGAGTAGAACACAAATCTGTTGTGGGCGTGGATCTTGTCAACTTGCTTGCCACTACTAGTCTTTTCTTGCTTCAGCGGTATTGTGGGATGAAGCGGCCCGGACCGACCTTACACGTACGCTTACGTGAGATAGGTTCCACCGACTGACATGCACTAGTTGCATAAGGTGGCTAGCGGGTGTCTGTCTCTCCTGCTTTAGTTGGAGCAGATTCGATGAAAAGGGTCCTTATGAACGGTAAATAGAAGTTGACAAAATCACGTTCTGGTTATTCGTAGGTAAGAAAACGTTCTTGCTAGAACCCAATTGCAGCCACGTAAAAGATGCAACAACAATTAGAGGACGTCTAACTTGTTTTTGCAGCAATTGTCATGTGATGTGATATGGCCAGAAGTTGTGATGAATGATGAATGATATATTGTGATGTATGAGATCATGTTCTTCTAATAGGAATCACGACTTGCATGTCGATGAGTATGACAACCGGCAGGAGCCATAGGAGTTGTCTTTATTTTTTGTATGACCTGCGTGTCATTGAAGAACGCCAAGTAAATTACTTTACTTTATTGCTAAATGTGTTAGCCATAGAAGTAGAAGTAGTCGTTGGCGAGATAACTTCATGAAGACACAATGATGGAGATCACGATGATGGAGATCATGGTGTCATGCCGGTGACGAAGATGATCATGGAGCCCCGAAGATGGAGATCGACGGAGCTATATGATATTGGCCATATCATGTCACTACTATATAATTGCATGTGATGTTTATTATGTTTTATGCATCTTGTTTACTTAGAACGGCGGTAGTAAATAAGATGATCCCTTATAATAATTTCAAGAAAGTGTCCCCCTAACTGTGCACCGTTGCTAAAGTTCGTCGTTTCGAAGCACCACGTGATGATCGGGTGTGATAGATCCTTACGTTCACATACAACGGGTGTAAGACAGTTTTACACATGCAGAACACTTAGGGTTAACTTGACGAGCCTAGCATGTACAGACATGGCCTCGGAACACAAGAGACCGAAAGGTCGAACATGAGTCGTATGGAAGATATGATCAACATGGAGATGTTCACCGATGATGACTAGTCTGTCTCACGTGATGATCGGACACGGCCTAGTCGACTCGGATCATGTAACACTTAGATGACTAGAGGGATGTCAAATCTGAGTGGGAGTTCATTCAATAATTTGATTAGATGAACTTAATTATCATGAACTTAGTCTAAAACTTTTGCAAAATATGTCTTGTAGATCAAATGGCCAACGCTCATGTCAACATGAACTTCAATGCGTTCCTAGAGAAAACCAAGCTGAAACATGATGGCAACAACTATTCGGACTGGGTCCGGAACCTAAGGATCATCCTCATAGCAGCCAAGAAAGCATATGTCCTAGATGAACCGCTAGGTGAAGCACCCATCCCAGAGAACCAAGACGTTATGAACGTTTGGCAGTCACGTGCTGATGATTACTCCCTCGTTCAGTGCGGCATGCTTTACAGCTTAGAACCGGGGCTCCAAAAGCGTTTTGAGAAACACGGAGCATATGAGATGTTCGAGGAGCTGAAAATGGTTTTTCAAGCTCATGCTCGGGTCGAGAGATATGAAGTCTCCGACAAGTTCTATAGTTGTAAGATGGAGGAAAACAGTTCTGTCAGTGAGCACATACGCAAAATGTCTGTGTTGCACAACCGCCTGTCCCAGCTAGAGATCAACCTCCCGGACGAGGTGGTCATTGACAGAATCCTTCAGTCGCTCCCACCGAGCTACAAGAGCTTTATGTTGAACTACAATATGCAGGGGATGGTGAAGACCATTCCTGAAGTAGTTTCAATGCTGAAGTCAGCAGAGGTTGAAATCAAGAAAGAACATCAAGTGTTGATGGTCAATAAGACCACTAAGTTCAAGAAGGGCAAGGGTAAGAAGAACTTCAAGAAGGACAGCAAAGATGTTGCCGCGCCCGGTAAGCCAGTTGCCGGGAAGAAGTCAAAGAATGGACCCAAGCCTGAGACTGAGTGCTTTCATTGCAAGGGGAAGGGTCACTGGAAGCGGAACTGCCCCAAATACTTAGCGGACAAGAAGGCCGGCAACACTAAAGGTATATTTGATATACATGTAATTGATGTGTACCTTACCAGTACTCGTAGTAACTCCTGGGTATTTGATACCGGTGCCGTTGCTCATATTTGTAACTCACAACAGGAGCTGCGGAATAAGCGGAGACTGGCAAAGGACGAGGTGACGATGCGTGTCGGGAATGGTTCCAATGTCGATGTGATCGCCGTCGGCACGCTACCTCTACATTTACCTACGGGATTAGTTATGAACCTCAATAATTGTTATTCAGTGCCAAGTTTGAGCATGAACATTGTATCTGGATCTCGTTTGATACGAGATGGCTACTCATTTACATCCGAGAATAATGGTTGTTCTATTTATATGAGAGATATGTTTTATGGTCATGCCCCGATGGTCAATGGTTTATTCTTAATGAATCTCGAACGTAATGTTACACATATTCATAGCGTGAATACCAAAAGATGTAAAGTTGATAACGATAGTCCCACATACTTGTGGCACTGCCGCCTTGCTCACATTGGTGTCAAGCGCATGAAGAAGCTCCATGCTGATGGACTTTTAGAGTCTCTCGATTATGAATCATTTGACACATGCGAACCATGCCTCATGGGCAAAATGACCAAGACTCCGTTCTCCGGAACAATGGAGCGAGCAACCAACTTATTGGAAATCATACATACCGATGTGTGCGGTCCAATGAGCGTTGAGGCTCGGGGAGGATATCGTTATGTTCTCACTCTCACTGATGACTTGAGTAGATATGGGTATGTCTATTTGATGAAACACAAGTCTGAGACCTTTGAAAAGTTCAAGGAATTTCAGAATGAGGTAGAGAATCAACGTGACCGAAAGATAAAGTTCCTACGATCAGATCGTGGAGGAGAATACTTAAGTCACGAATTTGGTACACACTTAAGGAACTGTGGAATCGTTTCACAACTCACGCCGCCTGGAACACCTCAGTGTAACAGTGTGTCCGAACGTCCTAATCGCACTCTATTGGATATGGTGCGGTCTATGATGTCTCTTACCGATTTACCGCTATCATTTTGGGGATACGCTCTAGAGACAGCTACATTCACTTTAAATAGGGCACCGTCTAAATCCGTTGAGACGACACCGTATGAATTATGGTTTGGAAAGAAACCTAAGCTGTCGTTTCTAAAAGTTTGGGGATGCGATGCTTATGTCAAGAAATTACAACCTGAAAAGCTCGAACCCAAGTCAGAAAAATGCGTCTTCATAGGATACCCTAAGGAAACCATTGGGTATACCTTCTACTTAAGATCCGAGGGCAAGACCTTTGTTGCCAAGAACGGATCCTTTCTGGACAAAGGGTTTCTCTCGAAAGAAGTAAGTGGCACTATAGGAAATAGGAGATTTGCCATCAGTTCTTTCTTTGCCGTCAGCATTTCGTCAGGGCAGACGGCAAAGAAAGGTTTTGCCGTCATCAGTAGACGGCAAAGAAAAAGTAATGGTAAAATAGACTTTGCCGTCTGCATTTTCTATTACACACGACAAAGAGCTCACTTTGCCATCTGCAAAAAACTACAGACGGCAAAGAGCTCACTTTGCTGTCTGTAATATTAAACGCAGACGACAAAGATCTTCGCCGTCTATTTTTTTATTGTAGACGGCAAAGTGAGCTCTTTGCCGTCTGTAATAAAAACTGCAGACGGCAAAGAGAAAGCACACCACGCGGATCGATCATGCGGATCGATGACGTGGCAGCATCTCAACCCACATAGCCCCGGGCACAATCGTAGCCCACCCAAACACTCCCACGCCCGACCCCACCATGCTCTCTCTCCCTTATCCTGCACAATTCTCTCCCTCCTACACAATCTCTCCCTCTCTCTCGTACCTCTCTCTCTCTCTGACGCCCGCAGGCATCCCACCCCCACCACCTCGCCCGCATCCCGATCCACTCACCGACGCTACAACCGCAGCTCCTCTGGCCGGCAAACCCTCCGCCACAATCGGCAGATCTTCATTCTCCCCTTCCTCTGCTCCGCCTCCTCCGGCTCCCTCCTTCCCCTTCCGGTGGCTGTCGGCATGGCGGCCAGCGTGGGAGGCCGCTTCGGCTCCTCCAGCGGGGCAGGCGGCGTGAGCCGGGCTTGGCTGGTGCGGGCAGAGCGGCCGACGCGCGAGGTCGCAGCAGCTTCTCCAGCGGGGCGGGCGGCATGAGCCGGGCTTGGCCGGTGCGGGCAGAGCGGCCGGAGCGCGAGGCCGCGGCAGCTTCTCCAGCGGGGCGGGCAGCACGAGCAGGACATGGCCGGTGCGGGCAGAGCGACCGGCGCGGGAGGCCGTTGCATGTGATGCGCGGGCGGGCGTGCGGCGTGAGCAGGGCATGGCCGGCGTGGGAGGCTGCTGTGGGCAGGGGAACAGCTCCGGTTGGTGCTTCCGGCCGGCGCAGGCAAAGCGGATACCGTCTCCTCCGTTCGGCTCCTATTGGTGCTGCGGGCCGGCGTGGGCAGGGCAAGGCAGCAGCATTGGAATCCCTGTGCTTTTGTCCCTGACCAGTAGAAGGACGGTCGGCGGTGCTGCAGTGGAGAAGGACTTGATTGCTTTTATTTTTACTTTCTAGTGTCCTTTGTGTAAATTTTTAGGACAACTTTGTTTCTTCTCTGTAACTCCACCTACGATGAATGAAAGGCAGCACGTCATGTCGAATCCAGAATCTACTTGAGCTGAACCTGTTGTCTTGGATTGACGTTCATGTGTCCGGCGAGATGCTCTGCATTGATGTCACTTTTTTTAAATGAAAACCAATCTTTGCGACCGTACTTTAGTCTAGATGACAGCAAAAAACAAGTTTTGACTGACAACAAAGAACAGGGTTTTGCCGTCTATTATCTTTGTGACAGACGGCAAATCTGTAGTTGGCTGACGGCAAAAACTTTGCCGTCTACCCGATGAAATGCTGACGGCAAAGTATTCTTTGCCGTCTGACATTGCCGTTTGCTTCCTGGCGGCAAAATCTTTGCTGTCTGTATTTTGGTCCTTGCCGTCTGGGATCCACAGACGGCAAATTACCTGATTCCTGTAGTGTAGGAGGAAAGTAGAACTTGATGAAGTACTACCTCTTGAACCGGAAAGTAGTACAGCTCAGGAAAATGTCCCTGTGGTGCCTACACCAACTGGACAGGAAATTAATGATGATGATCAAGGTACTTCGGATCAAGTTGCTACAGAACCTCGTTGGTCCACAAGGACACGTTCCACACCAGAGTGGTATGGCAACCCTGTCCTGGAAATCATGTTGTTAGACAACGGTGAACCTTCGAACTATGAAGAAGCAATGGCGGGCCCAGATTCCAACAAATGGCTTGAAGCCATGCAATCCGAGATAGAATCCATGTATGAAAACAAAGTATGGACTTTGACTGACTTGCTCGATGATCGGCGAGCGATAGAAAACAAATGGATCTTTAAGAAGAAGACGGACGCGGATGGTAATATTACCGTCTATAAAGCTCGACTTGTCGCTAAGGGTTATCGACAAGTTCAAGGGGTTGACTACGATGAGACATTCTCTCCCGTAGCGAAGCTGAAGTCCGTCCGAATCATGTTAGCAATTGCCGCATACTATGATTATGAGATATGGCAGATGGACGTCAAAACGGCATTCCTTAACGGGCATCTTAAGGAAGAACTGTATATGATGCATCCGGAGGGTTTTGTCGATCCTGAGAATGCTAACAAAGTATGCAAGCTCCAGCGATCCATTTATGGGCTCGTGCAAGCATCTCGGAGTTGGAACATTCGCTTTGATGAGATGATCAAAGCGTTTGGGTTTATGCAGACTTATGGAGAAGCCTGCGTTTACAAGAAAGTGAGTGGGAGCTCTATAGCATTTCTCATATTATATGTAGATGACATACTTTTGATGGGAAATGATATCGAACTTTTGGACAGCATTAAGGCCTACTTGAATAAGTGTTTTTCAATGAGGGACCTTCGAGAAGCTGCTTACATATTAGGCATCAAGATCTATAGGGATAGATCGAGACGCCTCATAGGTCTTTCACAAAGCACATACCTTTCAAAATGGATCAGTCCAAGAAAGGGTTCTTGCCTGTATTGCAAGGTGTGAGATTGAGCTCAGCTCAATGCCCGACCACGGCAAAAGATAAAGAAGAGATGAGTGTTATCCCCTATGCTTCAGCCATAGGATCTATTATGTATGCCATGCTGTGTACCAGACCTGATGTAAACCTTGCCGTAAGTTTAGTAGGAAGATAACAAAGTAATCCCGGCAAGGAACACTGGTCAGCGGTCAAGAATATCCTGAAGTACCTGAAAAGGACAAAGGACATGTTTCTCGTTTATGGAGGTGACGAAGAGCTCGCCGTAAAGGGTTACGTCGACGCTAGCTTCGACACAGATCTGGATGACTCTAAGTCACAAACCGGATACGTGTATATGTTGAATGGTGGAGCAGTAAGCTGGTGGAGCTGCAAGGAGAGCGTCGTGGCGGGATCTACATGTGAAGCGGAGTACATGGCAGCCTCGGAGGCAGCACATGAAGAAATTTGGGTGAAGGAGTTCATTACCGACCTAGGAGTCATACCCAATGCGTCGGGGCCGATCAAACTCTTCTGTGACAACACTGGAGCTATTGCCCTTGCCAAGGAGCCCAGGTTTCACAAGAAGACCAGGCACATCAAGCGTCACTTCAACTCCATCCGTGAAAATGTTCAAGATGGAGACATAGATATTTGCAATGTACATACGGATCTGAATGTCGCAGATCTGTTGACTAAACCTCTCTCGCGAGCAAAACATGATCAACACCATAACTCTATGGGTGTTCGATTCATCACAATGTAACTAGATTATTGACTCTAGTGCAAGTAGGAGACTGTTGGAAATATGCCCTAGAGGCAATAATAAAAGGATTATTATTATATTTCCTTGTTCATGATAATTGTCTTTATTCATGCTGTAATTGTATTATCCGGAAATCGTAATACACTTGTGAATACATAGACCATAATATGTCCGTAGTAAGCCTCTAGTTGACTAGCTCGTTGATCAACAGATAGTCATGGTTTCCTGACTATGGACATTAGATGTCGTTGATAGCGGGATCACATCATTAGGAGAATGATGTGATGGACAAGACCCAATCCTAAGCATAGCACAAGATCGTGTAGTTCGTTTTGCTACAGCTTTTCCAATGTCAAGACCCAATCCTAAGCATAGCCCACTAGGGGAACTAGCCCCTAGTGGGCTGGTGCGCCCCCCCTTGGGCCCCCCTGCGCCTAGGGTTGGAAACCCTAGGGTGGGGGGCTCCCCACTTGCCTTAGGGGGCACTCCACCCCCCTTGGCCGCCGCCCCCCTTGGGAGATTGCATCTCCCAGGGCCGGCGCCCCCCCTTGGGGGCCTATATAAAGGAGGGCAGGGGGGAGGGCAGCCGCACCCTATGTCTTGGCGCCTCCCTCCCCCTGCTACACCTTGTCCTCCCCCACAGCAGCTTGGCGAAGCCCTGCCGGAGTTCTGCTGCATCCACCATCACGCCGTCGTGCTGCTGGATCATCATCAACCTCTCCTTTCCCCTTGCTGGATCAAGAAGGAGGAGACGTCATCCGCTCCATACGTCTATTGAACGCGGAGGTGCTGTTCGTTTGGTACTTGGTCATCGGTGATTTGAATCACGGCGAGTACGACTCCATCATCACCGTTCTTTTGAACGCTTCTGCACGCGATCTACAAGTGGTATGTAGATGCAATCTCTCTCCCATGACTCGTTGCTTAGATGAACTCATAGATGGATCTTGTTGAAACCGTAGGAAAATTTTTATTTTCTGCAACGTTCCCCAACAACATGATCCCGATCAGCATCCACCAATGGTATAAGCCTAAGAACAAAGATCCTCAGGTGTCTTATGTCAATGATAGACAGAAAGATGATCTTTGGACCGCGCTGAAGGCAAATTTCACCCTACCGCCAGAGGAGGATCCGGAGAAGCTAGCTATAGAGCCATTGGTCAAGGCTCATGCTCTTAAGAAGATGGCAGATCTATTCACGAGGTGGAAGAATGGGTTGAAAACAACATTTATCGACAAAGACAAGACTCCAGAATTCATCGGCCGATTTGAGAAGATAAAAGATCACTGGATGCATTTGTGGCCCGCAAGACATCGGACAAGAGTAAGAAGATGTCAGTGAAAAACAACAAAAAATGCTGCAAAGAAGGAGCTTCACCATCAGACGGAGTCAGGTGGCTACCTCAAAGCCCGGCCGTTGTGGGACAAGGCTGAGAAGGACCTACTTGATAAAGGGGTCAAACTAGAGACATTGAATTGGGCAGACCGTTAAAGGACTTGGTTCTTCAGGGTTGGGGGAACCTTGGACCCTGAAAAAGGGAAGTGCCATTGGACGAACTAGCAAATGGAAATACCCGTCAAGAACCTTCAGAAGTATATCACCGCAGCGAAGCAAGGGACGTTCATTCCCGACAGAGAGAACGACGAGCTCACACTGGCCCTCGGGAATCCTGATCACCCAGGACAGACGCGAGGCACGCCAGGCTCCGTTTTGTGGAGGGGTGGTTTCCTGAGGCAGGCGGTTACAAAACCCGGGAGAGGACGAGGAAAGCGGACCAGACCGAACTACAGAAGCTGCATGCAAGGGTTAAAGCGCTAGAGGAGAAGGACAGCCAGCGACATGTGGGAGCTACCCCAGAAGCTACCCTGCCATCTCAACAAAGAAGCAGCGTGGCTTCCACCGAGGGCCTTCAGTAGCCTGACTTCACGGCTCCTGCTAGCTACCCCGTGGATGCTATCATGGAGTCTCAAGATTGCCACCTTATGACGCTATGGCAGAACTTAGGAGTCAAGGCGGCTGTCGGCACTGTTGCACCTCCTAAACCCGGCGCAACTTTTCACCGCCATCCGATTCCAGAAGGATATGCTGCTGTGATGGTGGATGAAATAACATAGGGATTTGAGGAGCTTGAGCTTGACCACCCTACCGGTGAAGGGGAGACTCGACTAGGTTCTTCTCTAAAGACTCCATGTCTATGGCGGAAGGAGCTCATCAACCTTCCAAACTGGACACCTCTGCCTCCTCCTCCTCCTCCTGTGAGTCAGGGCACTCCGCCTCCTCCTCCGACGAGTGATCAGGGCACTCTGCCTCCCTCTCCGGCTGCTCAGGCACGTGGCGGCACTCCGCCTCTTTCTCCGCCTGCGCCGGCGCATCCGAGCAGCCCGCCTCCTCCTCCGCCTCGTCAGCAAGGGCAGAAGAGAGCCGCCGCCGCTCTGGCTGCTCCGGCGTGTTGTAGCTCTCCGCCTCCTTCTTCTCCGCCTCATAAGCAATGAAAGAAGACAGCCGCAGCCGCTCCGTCTGCTCTGGCATCTAGCAGTACAGGCAGAGCTCGGAGGCAATACAGATTCAGTCCATCTCTCAAGCCTGTAGAGAAGTTACCGTATGAGATGACCGTGGAGGAAAACGAGCAGGTCGTTCAAGGCTATGTGAAGGACTTCTTTGAAGCACAAAGAGCTAAGAAACATCCTCCTCCGGAGGAGAAGATAGATCCGGTGAAAGCAAAGCGCACTATCGATTCCCTGAAGAAACCTCCACCGTCTCCGCTGAAAACCAACTATGAGCGCATTATTGAAAGGTCATATATCAAAGCGGAGTCGTCGGGAAGTACTTGCAGTGATCGAAGGTTAGCAGAATGAAGACGTGGGAAAAAAATTCCCCAGCTCGACGAACAAGCGAACCAAACATGCCCCCCGCTCAAGGTGTCTAGTGATCTCGTCTCTAATCATCCAGGGATCTTGCCCGGTACCAATCCTGCAGATTACCTGCCCAACAATGCACATTTTCATTCAATGGAGGTGGACGAATTCAAATACGAGTACGGGAAGCCTCTCGTCAAACCTGGTCATCCTCCTCTAACAACGATGATGCGAAGATTCCATGAGTGGTACATGAAAACCTGCAGCGAGTCTCAGAAGGATACTTTGACACTGAGAGTTAAAGGGGAGCACGACCTTGTTGGAATTGATTTGTTGTCTATTCCATTTGAGGAGTTCTTCCAGTTTTTTAATCAAAAGGCCCTCCATAAATTAACGGTCACTTGCTACTGTCTGTAAGTACTATTTCTGTCATTAAGTCTCTATATATAGCTCAGCTCTTTCATTGCATGTATATATAATTATCCTCACTATATTATGCAGACTGAAGATCGTCGAATGCAGAAAAGCAGAAATCTATGATATTGGGTTCATTAACACAAATCTCATAGATGGATATATGGTTAAATTTCATACCAAAGAAACCGAGGCCAACTTGCTACGATCGTTGCTAATAAATCAAAACAAAGCTAAAATACTCTTTCCTTACAACTTCAAGTGAGTGTTACTATCTTGTGCATATTCGGTTCCCTTATTACTTGAGGTTATAGTAATGTAATTGATGAGTTATGCATGCGTGTGTGCTACCTCTTGAGCACTGCGTTGGTTTTCCCTTGAAGAGGAAAGGGTGATGTAGCAAAGTAGCGTAAGTATTTCCCTTAGTTTTTGAGAACCAAGGTATCAATCTAGTAGGAGGCTTCACGCAAGTCCCTCGTGTTGGAAATATGCCCTAGAGGCAAATAACAAAAGGATTATTATTATATTTCCTTGTTCATGATAATTGTCTTTTATTCATGCTATAACTGTATTATCCGGAAATCATAATACACGTGTGAATACATAGACCACAACATGTCCCTAGTGAGCCTCTAGTTGAGTAGCTCGTTAATCAACAGATAGTCATGGTTTCCTAACTATGGACATTGGATGTCATTGATAACGAGATCACGTCATTAGTAGAATGATGTGATGGACAAGACCCAATCCTAAGCATAGCACAAGATCATGTAGTTCGTTTGCTAGAGCTTTTCCAATGTCAATCATCTTTTCCTTAGACCATGAGATCGTGTAACTCCCGGATACCGTAGGAGTGCTATGGGTGTACCAAACGTCACAACGTAACTGGGGACTATAAAGGTATACTACGGGAATCTCCGAAAGTGTCTGTTGTGTTGACACGGATCGAGACTGGGATTTGTCACTCCATATGACGGAGAGGTATCTCTGGGCCCACTCGGTAGTGCATCATCATAATGAGCTCAAAATGACCAAGTGTCTGGTCACGGGATCATGCATTACGGTACGAGTAAAGTGACTTGCCGGTAACGAGATTGAACGAGGTATTGGGATACCGACAATCGAATCTCGGGCAAGTAACATACCGATTGACAAAGGGAATTGTATACGGTGTTTCTTGAATCCTTGATATCGTGGTTCATCCGATGAGATCATCGAGGAGCATGTGGGAACCAACATGGGTATCCAGATCCCACTGTTGGTTATTGACTGGAGAGCCATCTCGGTCATGTCTACGTGTCTCCCGAACCCGTAGGGTCTACACACTTAAGGTTCGGTGACGCTAGGGTTGTAGAGATATAAGTATGCAGCAAACTGAAAGTTGTTTGGAGTCCCGGATGAGATCCCGGACGTCATGAGGAGTTCCGGAATGGTCCGAAGGTAAAGAATTATATATGGGAAGTGCTGTTTCTGCCATCGGGAAAGTTTCGGGGGTCACCGGTATAGTACCGGGACCACCGGAAGGGTCCCGAGGTCCACTGGGTGGGGCCACCTATCCCGGAGGGCCCCATGGGCTGAAGTGGGGAGGGGAACCAGCCCCTGGTGGGCTGGTGCGCCCCCCTTGGGCCCCCACTGCGCCTAGGGTTGGAAACCCTAGGGTGGGGGGGGGTGCCTCCAATTGCCTTGGGGGGCAAGCCACCCCCCTGGCCGCCGCCCCCCCTAGGAGATCCCATCTCCTAGGGCCGGCGCCCCCCCTTGGGGGCCTATATAAAGAGGGGGGAAGGGAGGGCAGCCGCACCCTTGCTCATGGCGCCTCCCTTTCCCCTTGCTACACCTCTCCCTTCCGCAGACGCTTGGCGAAGCCCTGCCGGGATCCCTGCTGCATCCACCACCACGCCGTCGTGCTGCTGGATCTTCATCAATCTCTCCTTCCCCCTTGCTGGATCAAGAAGGAGGAGACGTCACGCTGACCATACGTGTGTTGAACGCGGAGCTGCCGTCCGTTCCGCGCTAGGATCTCCGATGATTTGGATCACGACGAGTACGACTCCCTCAACCTCGTTCTCTTGAACGCTTCCGCTCACGATCTACAAGGGTATGTAGATGCACTCCCCTCTCTCATTGCTAGATGAACTCATAGATTGATCTTGGTGAACGTTGGAAATTTTTTATTTTATGCAACGTTCCCCAACAGTGGCATCATGAGCTAGGTCTATGCGTAGTTCTCTTTGCACGAGTAGAACACAAATCTGTTGTGGGCGTAGATTTTGTCAACTTTCTTGCCACTACTAGTCTTATTTTGCTTCAGTGGTATTGTGGGATGAAGCGGCCCGGACCAACCTTACACGTACGCTTACGTGAGACAGGTTCCACCGACTGACATGCACTAGTTGCATAAGGTGGCTAGCGGGTGTCTGTCTCTCCCACTTTAGTTGGAGTGGATTCGATGAAAAGGGTCCTTATGAAGGGTAAATAGAAGTTGACAAATCACGTTGTGGCTTTTTCGTAGGTAAGAAAACGTTCTTGCTAGAACCATATTGCAGCCACGTAAAAGATGCAACAACAATTAGAGGACGTCTAACTTGTTTTTGCAGCAATTGCTTTGTGATGTGATATGGCCAAAAGTTGTGATGAATGATGAATGATATATTGTGATGTATGAGATCATGTTCTTGTAATAGGAATCACGACTTGCATGTCGATGAGTATGACAACCGGCAGGAGCCATAGGAGTTGTCTTAATTATTGTATGACCTGCGTGTCAATGATTTAACGCCATGTAATTACTTTACTTTATTGGTAAACCGTTAGCTATAGTAGTAGAAGTAATAGTTGGCGAGCAACTTCATGGAGACATGATGATGGAGATCATGATGATGGAGATCATGGTGTCATGCCGGGGACGAAGATGATCATGGAGCCCCAAAGATGGAGATATTGGCCATATCATGTCACTACTATTTGATTGCATGTGATGCTTATCATGTTTTTGCATCTTGTTTACTTAGAACGACGGTAGTAAATAAGATGATCCCTCATAATAATTTCAAGAAAGTGTTCCCCCTAACTTTGCGCCGTTGCGACAGTTCGTTGTTTCGAAGCACCACGTGATGATCGGGTGTGATAGATTCTAACGTTCACATACAACGGGTGTAAGACACATTTACACATGCCAAACACTTAGGTTAACTTGACGAGCCTAGCATGTACAGACATGGCCTCGCAACACAAGAGACCGAAAGGTCGAACATGAGTCGTATGAAAGATACGATCAACATGGAGATGTTCACTGATGATGACTAGTCCGTCTCACGTGATGATCGGACACGGCCTAGTCGACTCAGATCATGTAACACTTAGATGACTAGAGGGATGTCTAATCTGAGTGGGAGTTCATTAAATAATTTGATTAGCTAAACTTAATTATCATGAACTTAGTCTAAAATCTTTGCAAAAATGTCTTGTAGATCAAATGGCCAACGCTCATGTCAACATGAACTTCAACTCGTTCCTAGATAAAACCAAGCTGAAAGATGATGGCAACAACTATACGGACTGGGTCCGGAACCTGAGGGTCATCCTCATAGCTGCCAAGAAAGCATATGTCCTAGAAGCACCGCTAGGTGACCCACCTGCTCTCCCAGCACTGCAAGACGATTTGAACATTTGGCAGACACGTGCTGATGATTACTCCCTCGTTCAGTGTGGCATGCTTTATAGCTTAGAGTCGGGGCTCCAAAAGCATTGTGAGCAACACGGAGCATATGAGATGTTCGAGGAGCTGAAAATGGTTTTCCAAGCTCACGCCCGGATCGAGAGATATGAAGTCTCCGACAAGTTCTATAGTTGTAAGATGGAGGAAAATAGTTCTGTCAGTGAGCACATACTCAAAATGTCTGGGTTGCACAACCGCCTGTCCCAGCTGGACATTAACCTCCCGGACGAGGCGGTCATTAACAGAATCCTTCAGTCGCTCCCACCGAGCTAAAAGAGATTTGTGATGAACTACACTATGCAGGGGATGGTGAAAACTATTCCTGAAGTATTTTCAATGCTGAAGTCAGCAGAGGTAGAAATCAGAAAGGAACATCAAGTGTTGATGGTCAATAAAACCACCAAGTTCAAGAAAGGCAAGGGTAAGAAGAACTTCAAGAAGGACGGCAAGGATGCTGCCATGCCCGGTAAGCCACTTGCCTGGAAGAAGTCAAAGAGTGGACCCAAGCCTAAAACTGAGTGCTTTTATTGCAAAGGGAAGGGTCACTGGAAGCGGAACTGCCCCAAATACTTAGCGGACAAGAAGGCCGGCAACAGTAAAGGTATATGTGATATACATGTAATTGATGTGTACCTTACCAGTGCTCGTAGTAGCTCCTGGGTATTTGATACAGGTGCCGTTGCTCATATTTGTAACTCAAAGCAGGAGCTGTGGAATAAGCGGAGACTGGCGAAGGACGAGGTGACGATACGCGTCGGGAATGGTTCCAAGGTCGATGTGATCGCCGTCGGCACGCTACCTCTGCATTTACCTACGGGATTAGTTTTAAACCTCAATAATTGTTATTTAGTGCCAAGTTTGAGCATGAACATTGTATCTGGATCTCATTTAATACGAGATGGCTACTCATTTAAATCCGAGAATAATGGTTGTTCTATTTATATGAGAGATATGTTTTATGGTCATGCCCCGATGGTCAATGGTTTATTCTTAATGAATCTCGAACGTAATGTTACACATATTCATAGTGTGAATACCAAAAGATGTAAAGTTGGTAACGATAGTCCCACATACTTGTGGCATTGCCGCCTTGGTCACATTGGTGTCAAGCGCATGAAGAAGCTCCATGCTGATGGACTTTTAGAGTCTCTCGATTATGAATCATTTGACACATGCGAACCATGCCTCATGGGCAAAATGACCAAGACTCCGTTCTCCGGAACAATGGAGCGAGCAACCAACTTATTGGAAATCATACATGTCGATGTGTGCGGTCCAATGAGCGTTGAGGCTCGCGGAGGATATCGTTATGTTCTCACTCTCACTGATGACTTGTGTAGATATGGGTATGTCTACTTGATGAAACACAAGTCTAAGACCTTTGAAAAGTTCAAAGAATTTCAAAATGAGGTAGAGAATCAACGTGACCGAAAGATAAAGTTCTTACGATCAGATCGTGGAGGAGAATATTTAAGTCACGAATTTGGTACGCACTTAAGGAAATGTGGAATCCTTTCACAACTCACGCTGCCTGGATCACCTCAGCGTAACGGTGTGTCCGAACGTCGTAATTGCACTCTATTGGATATGGTGCGATCTATGATGTCTCTTACCGATTTACCGCTATCATTTTGGGAATACGCTCTAGAGACAGCTACATTCACTTTAAATAGGGATCCGTCTAAATCCTAAGCTGTATGAATTAGGGTTTGGGAAGAAACCTAAGCTGTCGTTTCTAAAAGTTTGGGGATGCGATGCTTATGTCAAGAAACTTCAACCTGCCGCGATCCCTGCTGCATCCACCACCATGTCGTCGTGCTGCTGCATCTTCATCAACCTCTCCTTCCCCCTTGCTGGATCAAGAAGGAGAAGACGTCACGCTGACCGTATGTGTGTTGAACGCGGAGGTGCCGTCCGTTCGGCGCTAGGATCTCCGGTGATTTGGATCACGACGAGTACGACTCCCTCAACCTCATTCTCTTGAACGCTTCCGCTCGCGATCTACAAGGGTATGTAGATGCACTCCCCTCTCTCATTGCTAGATGAACTCATAGATTGATCTTGGTGAACGTAGGAAAAATTTTATTTTATGCAACGTTCCCCAACACCTCGTACCTACACAAACAAACAAGAACCTCACAACCAACACGATAAAGGGGTTGTCAATCCCTTCACGGCCACTTGCGAAAGTGAGATCTGACAGAGATAATAATAAGATAAATATTTTGGTATTTTTATGATATAGATTGGAAAGTAAAGATTGCAAAATAAAGTAGATCGGAAACTTATATGATGGAGAATAGACCCGGGGGCCATAGGTTTCACTAGTGGCTTCTCTCAAGATAGCATAAGTATTACGGTGGGTGAACAAATTATTGTTGAGCAATTGATAGAAAAGTGCATAGTTGTGACAATATCTAGGCATGTTCATGTATATAGGCATCACGTCCGTGACAAGTAGACCGACTCTTGTCTGCATCTACTACTATTACTCCACACATCGACCGCTATCCATCATGCATCTAGAGTATTAATTTCACAAGAACAGAGTAACGCATTAGGCAAGATGACATGATGTAGAGGGATAAACTCAAGCAATATGATATAAACCCCATATTTTTATCCTTGATGGCAACAATACAAGACATGCCTTGCTGCCCCTGTTATCACTGGGAAAGGACACCACAAGATTGAACCCAAAGCTAAGCACTTCTCTCATTGCAAGAAAGATCAATCTAGTAGACCAAGCCAAACTGAAGAGACTTGCAAAGATAACGAATCATACATAAAAGAATTCATAGGAGATTCAAATATTTTTCATAGATAAACTTGATCATAAACCCACAATTCATCGGATCTCGACAAACACAGCGCAAAAAGAGTTACATCGAATAGATCTCCAAGAAGATCGAGGAGAACTTTGTGTTGAGATTCAAAGAGAGAGAAGAAGTCATCTAGCTAATAACTATGGACCCGAAGGTCTATGGTAAACTACTCACAACTCATTGGAGAGTCTATGGTGTTGATGTAGAAGCCCTCCGTGATCGATTCCCCCTCCGGCGGAGCATCGGAAAAGGCTCCAAGATGGGATCTCACGGATAAAGAAGGTTGCGGCGGTGGAAATAGGGTTTCGTGGTGCTCCTGGATGTTTTCAGGGTATGTTGATATATATAGGCGAAAGAAGTCGGTCAGGGGAGCCACGAGGGGCCCACGAGGGTGGGGGGCGCACCCACCCCCCCTAGGGCGCGCCTCCCTGCCTCGTGGCCGCCTCGGCTGCTTCTTGAGTCCACTCCAAGTCTCCTGGATTGCGTTTGTTCCAAAAATAACTCTCCCAAAGGTTTCATTCCGTTTGGACTCCGTTTGATATTTCTTTTCTACGAAACACTAAAATGGGAAAAAACAACAATTTGGGCTGGGCCTCCGGTTAATAGGTTAGTCCCAAAAATAATATAAAAGTGTATAGTAAATCCCATAAACATCCAAAACGTGTAATATAATAGCATAGAAGAATCAAAAATTATAGATACGTTGGAGACGTATCAGTGCGTAGGGTCCACTATATTCTCCTTGAGATTAAGCTTGAGTAGTGACTAGTAATTGTCTTAGACTCGAGACAAAAAGATCCCGAGGACTATGCGGACATGACTAAAATGCTCGAGAAGTAAGTTCAATCGATCATTATCGTACCATATCGGCAACTTTGTTCATTTTTTCATATGAAGTAATTATTTTCTTTGTCTCGCAGGGTTTGGAAATACATCACCGCACAAGCTCCGGGACTGCGGGGGAGCTGCGATTTACATACCCGAAAGTAAGTACTACTAGCTAGCTAGTTTCGCGCATCTCCCGTTGATTCTAGCTACTTTCATCGATACCATTTATAATGCTTCATTATCAGTTTGATTGACCTCTATTTCTCGTAAAGTGCTTGTTGCAGGAACCCGGGAATGATTACTATGGATACTACGTCTGCGAGTTCATCTACAACGAGACTTGCAAAAATAAGCGGGGCTACTCTAGAAGACAATATGAAGTGCGTAAGCAATAATATTCACAATTTTATTTTATTACACCATCATTTGTGTTGAGTTTCATTCATATATATGTATTGACCCCCTTCTTCACATTAGACGTGGCAGATGCGGAATGAACTCCTACCACAAGATTGCATGCGAGCAATTCAAGAGGAATTGGCGGGATTCTTTCTTGACCACGTCATCAATAAAGCCGGAGGATACCATGTAGAAGTTGAGTTCAGATGTTAGGGGATTGTAAGAGATCTTATATTGTATATATGTAGCTTGTAGCGTCGAATAGATATACGAAAACTTGTTGTTCGACCAATCTCTCGAAGAAGGAGAGGTCGGTCACTTCTCTCTGTACATGTTCATGACGAGCTTTTGTACTTAATAGTTTCCTTCATTTGCTTACTAGCTAGCATGTCAAGTCCTCTCTTTATGTATAGTAAGTAGTGTGGACTAAGCACGGAGATAAGAGAGGACACCTCTCCCTATTAGCTAGCTAACACAATATATGAAACCCCTAACACTGGTAGAAAACAACCCATTAGTCCCGGTTCGTAAGGGCCTTTAGTCCCGGTTCATGAACCGGGACTAATGGGTCGTTACTAATACCTCCACCCATTAGACCCGGTTCAATTCAGAACCGGGACCAATGTGCCTCCACGTGGCTCTGTGCGCCCACCCCAGTCAGGGGGGCTTTGGTCCCGGTTGGTGGCACCAACCGGGACCAAAATGCATCCACGCGTCAGCATTCCAGCTGCTGGGGTTTTTGTGTTTTTTTTTTGAAAGGAGGGG
The DNA here is from genome assembly GCF_018294505.1 of Triticum aestivum. NCBI lineage: Eukaryota > Viridiplantae > Streptophyta > Magnoliopsida > Poales > Poaceae > Triticum > Triticum aestivum. The sequence continues at coordinate 773,108,755 of NC_057798.1, read as the reverse complement.
AGGTTGGGGGTTTTGGGGGGTTAATTTAATTAGGTGTTTCATATATTGTGTTACCTAGCTAAATAATAGAGAGAAGTGTCCTCTCTTATGTCCGTGCTTGGACGCTACGTACTATATATACATAAGTGATCGAGAGAACCATTCAGTACAGAAGTTCGTCATGCATACCGAGAGAAGTGATCGATCGACCTCTCCTTCTCCGAGAGGTTGGTCGAACAACAAGTTTTCGTATCATGTATCCGACGCTACTGGCTACATACATGTACAATATGTATAAGATCTCTTAATTACAAACCCCTAGCATTTGAAATCAATTTCCACATGGTATTCTCCGGTTTTACTGATGACGTGGTCAAGAAAGAATCCCGCCAATTCCTCTTGAATTGCTTTCATGCGATCTGGTTCTAGGAGTTCATTCCGCATCTGCCACGTCTAATTTGAAGAAGGGGGTTAATTAATACATATATATGAATGAAACTCAACAGAAATGATGGTGTAATAAAATGAAATTGTGAATATTATTGCTTACGCACTTCATATTGTCTTTGAGAGTAGCCCCGCTTGTTTTTCAAAGTCGTGGTGTGGATGAACTCGCACACGTAGTATCCACAGAAATCATTCCCTTCCTCCTGCCACAAGCACTTTACGAGAAATAGAGGTCAATCAAACTGATAATGAAGCATTATAAATGGCATTGATGAAAGTATATCTATATATAGAATCAACGGGAAATGCGCGCAACTAGCTAGCCAGTAGTACTTACTTTCGGGTATGTATATGGCAGCTCCTTCGGCAGTCCGGAGCTTCTGCGGTGAACTGTTTCCAAACCCTGCAAGACAAAGAAAATAATTATTATTACTTGAGATATCAGGAAATGAACAAAAAGTTACCGATATGGTGCGATAATTATGATCGATTGAACTTACTTGCTGAGCATTTCAGTCATGTCCGCATAGGTTTTGAGATCTTTCCGTCTCGAGTCTAAGACGGTTACTAGTCCACGCTCAAGCTTAATCTCCAGAAGAATATAGTGGTACCTGCGCACGCATGCATAACTCATCAATTACATTACTATAACCTTGCTTGAGTAATAAGGGAAACCGAATATGCACACGACAGTAACACTCACGGGTCGTTGTAAGGAAAGAGTATGGTATCTTTGTTTTGATTTTTTATCAACGATCGTAGCAAGTTGTCCTCGGCCTCATTGACGTTCTTTTCAACCAAAAATACATCTATGATATTTGTGTTAATGAACCCAATATCATAAATTTCTTGTTTTTTGCACTCGACGATCTTCAATCTGCATAATATATTGAGGATAATTAATTATAAATACATGCATGCAATGAAAGAGCCAAGCTATATATAGAGACTTAATGACAGAAATAGTACTTACAGGCAGTAGCAAAGACCATTAATTTCTCGAGGGCCTTTTGATTGAAGAACTCGAAGAACTCCTCAAATGGAACAGTCAACAGATCATTTGCAACGAGATCGTGCTCCTCTTTAATATGCAGATACAAAGCATTCTTACCATCAGACTCTCTGCAGGTTTCCATGTACCAATTATGGAATCTTCGCATCATTGTTGTCAGAGATTTTTCATCTTTGACGAGAGGCTTCCCATACTCGTATCTGTGTCCGTCCACCTTCAAGAAATCAGGAAGTGCATCGTCAGGCAGGTAATCTTCAAGATTGCCATAACCGGCCACCGTCCCCGGAGCATTAGACACATTGAGCGGGGGGCACGATTGCTGTGCTTGTTCGCCGAGCTGGGCATTTTTTCCCCTTTGCTCGTTCTTTTGACCTTTTAGCACTGACAGTAGTTCCCGACCGCCGGGCTTGGAGATATGTCTGTTCAGTAATGCGCACATAGTTGGTTCTCGGTGGAGACTTTGGTGGTTTCCTCAGGGCATCGATAGTGCGCTTTGCTTTCACCGAATCTACCTTCTCCTCCGGAGGTGGATGTCTCTTTGCTTTCACCACTTCAAAGAACTCCTTCACGTGGGCCTGCATAATCGTATCATTTTCCTCCTCGGACCTCTCATACGGTAACTTCTCTAGAGGCTTGAGAGATGATGGACCGTATTTGTATTGCCTCCCGCCTCTGGTTGTGCTGCTAGACGCCGGAGCAGACGGAGCGGCTGCGGCATCTGTCTTCTTTCGTGCTTGCTTACGAGGCGGAGGAGAAGGAGTACAACGCACCAGAGCAGCCGGGGCGGCGGCGGGTCTCTTCTGCCCTTGCTGGCGAGGCGGAGAAGGAGGATGCTGCTGGCTGCTCGGGAGCACCGGCGCAGGCGGAGAAGGAGGCGGAGTGCCGCCATGCGCCGGAGAATGAGGCGGAGTGCCGCCACGCGTGCCCTGATCGTCACTCGCCGGAGGATGAGGCGGTGGAGGAGGCGGAGTGCCCTGACTCGCCGGAGCAGGAGGAGCAGGCGGAGGCGTCCAGTTCAGAAGGTTGATGAGCTCCTTCTTCCATAGGCATGGCATCTTCAGAGCGGAACCCAGCCTAGTCTCCCCTTCACCGGTAGGGTGGTCAAGCACGAGGTCCTCAAATCCCTCCGTTATTTCATCCACCATCACCTTAGCATATCCTTTTGGAATCGGCTGGCAGTGATAAGTTGTGCCGGGTCCACTAGGAAGAAAGGGTGATACCATCCATGGGATAGCTGGCAGGAGCCGTCAAGACATGCTCCGACTAAAGCAGCTCGGTGGAAGCCACGCTGCTTCTCTGCTGAGATGGCGGGGTAGCTTCGGGGGAAGCTTCGGTAGGTCGTTTGTTGCGATCTGCTGCTTCTCGTTCCTCTTCTCGATCCTCTAGCCCCATTACCCTTCCAAGCAGCGCCTGCATTTGGTCCTGCTCCAGTTTCTTCCTCCTCTCGTGGGTTTTGTAACCCCCTGCGTCCGGAAAACCAACCTTCCATGGAATGGAGCCTGGCGTGCCTCGTGTCCGTCCAGGGTGCTCGGGATTCCCAAGGGCCATTCTGAGCTCATCCTTCTCCCTGTTTGGAAGGAACATCCCTCGCTGCGCTGCATCGATATAGTGTCGAAGGTTCTTGACTGGTGTTTGCAGTTGCTCATCCGTCCACTGACACTTCCCTGTTACAGGGTCCAAGGTTCCGCCAGCCCCGAAGAACCAAGTCCGGCAACGGTCTGGCCAGCGCATTGTCTCTGGTTCGATCCCTTTTTCAAGCAGATCATGCTCAGCCTTGGACCACTTAGGCCGGGCTTTGAGGTAGCCACCTGACCCCATGCGATGGTGAAGCTTCTTCTTCGCAGCATTTTTCTTGTTTGTCTCCGACATCTTCTTACTCTTTTCCAATGTCTTGTGGGACACAAATGCGGGCCAGTGATCTTTGATCTTCTCATATTTGCCGATGAATTCTGGTGTCTTTTTTTCCTTGACAAACTGGTTCAGCTCTTTCCTCCACCTCCTCATTAGGTCTGCCATCTTCTTAAGAGCACAAGACTTGATTAATTGCTCTTTAACTGGCTTCTCCGGATCCTCCTCTGGCGGTAGGGTGAAATTTGCCTTCCGCTCAGTCCAAAGATCTTCTTTCTGCATATCATTGACATAAGACACCTCAGCGTCTTCATCCTTAGCAGGCTTATACCATTGCTGGATGCTGATCGGGATCCTGTCCTTAACAAGAACCCCGCACTGAGCAGAAAATGTCTTCCTTGTCCGGATGGGTTCAATCGGTTCGCCGTCGGGCGCGATTTCTATGATCTCAAACTTTTCATCCGAGCTCAACTTTTTCTTCGGGCCTCATCTCCTTACCGAAGTTGTGCTCGATCCGGAGGGCTAGAAATTATAAGGAAGAAAGACGACAGTAATTAATATGTGTACATATACCAAAACAATGGATGCATCAATTAACTAGTCAGCACGGGCTTAACTAATATATATACCTGGCCGGACTCGGTTCGGTTACCGGAGCAGTCAGCACGGTCTCCTTCGTCTTGTACCTCCATTGTGTCACCGGAGCCATCATGAACATAGTCCTCCTCTTGTACCGGCATTAATGGGTCGAAGCCACCATCATAAACATAGCCATCTTCTTCATCTAGCTGACCAACGGTGTCGAGGAGAAATGACGCAACATCATCACTTGATCCATTTGCGATTATGTCCCCCAACATCGCTTCTGTTTCTTCGTCTCGAGAGTGCTCCATAGTTTCTGCAAATATTTACAACATGTCAATTATTATTCAAACATGGTACAGATGGATATATATATATATATATATATATATATATTAGTGGCAAACGTAGAACTAGCTAGCTAATCAGAATAAGGAATCATGTTAGTGGCCTCGACACAACGCTTCAAGGGTTTGGGGTGGCCTCGACGATAACGCTCTTTTAACTTGATAAACTTGCATCGGGTAGGGGCGCGGCGGGAGGGGGTAGGAGACCAACATCGTTTTCTCTCTAGGGTTTGGGTATCCTCGAGAGTTTTGGTCGAGCGAGAGGGCCGAGGGGGGTGTTGCAGTTGTATAAGTTATCACGGTCGAGAGGGGCTATATAATATATATATATCGACCGCCCCTCATGTCGAAGTTATCTAGAGGGGGTTATATCGACAACGACACGACATACATATACATGGGAAAATAATGTTATCGGGGAGGGGGTATCGGTACCACCCCCTAGCTCGTGTTGAAGTTTCTTCTTTCTCCTCTATTCCTTTCTTTCTTCTTCTCCTCTTCTTTTTCTTCTTCTCCCCCGAGAAAGGAAAATAATTAAGGAAAAGGAAGAAAAGAGAAAGAAGGAAGAAGGAAGAAGAAAAAAAAGAAGAAAACAAAGAGGAGAAGAAGAAAGGAATAGAGGAGAAAGAAGAAAAGAAAGGAATAGAGGAGAAAGAAGAAAAAATAGAATTTCTTCTTTCTCCTCTATTCCTTTCTTCTTCTCCTCTTCTTTTTCTTCTTTTTTCCTCTTCTTATTTTCCTTTTTCCTCTCATTCTTCCTCTCCTCTTTTTCTCCTTTCTTCCTCTTCTTATTTTCCTTTTTCCTCTCATTCTTTTAGTATTGCTTGTTTTAAAAAAATTGTTCAAATAGAAAATTTCGAAAAAAACAAAGGTTTTGCCTAATGCATTGTTCATATGAATATACAAACATTTGCATATTCTACAATAATTAATATCACCAAAAAAATCTATGAACAGAAAAAAAAACCTAACTTTTCTAAAAATCTATCTTTTGCATATATGAAAACATTAATACACATATGAACAATAAATACATATATGAACAAAAACATGCTCTGAACAATTTTTGAACATTACATACACATAGCCACATACATACACATATACATTATATATATATATATATGAACAAAAAAAACTAAACTAATAAAAATGAAAAAAAACAGAGCCGCGTATATATATAGCCACATACATACACACATATATATATACATTGAACAAAAAAATTAAACTAATAAAAATGAAAAAAACAGAGCCGATGCGGCGCGGCGGCTCACAGCGGTGGCGGCGCGCGGGGGCTGGCGACGGCGACGGAGCAGGGGCTCGGGGCGCGGCGCGCGGGGGCGGGCGATGGCGACGGGGCAGCCTGGCGGCGACGACAGTGGGCGCGGGCTCGGGGAGGACGGCGCGGGCTCGGGAAGGCCGGCAACAACGACGGGCGCGGGCGACGGCGACGGCGACGGCGGGGGCGGCGGGCGGCGTCGGGGCAGCCTGGCGGCGTCGATGTGCTCGGCGTCGTCAGGGGGCAACTGGTGGCGATGAACTCTGCAAAACTGCGAAGTGCTACTTATATACAAAGAGCATTGGTCACGGTTGGTGGCACGAACCGGGACTAATGCCACCTTTAGTCCCGGTTGGTGCCACCAACCGGGACCAAAGGCCCGGGACCAAAGGCCTCTTTTCGGCAGCCCAAAGGGCGGGAAGCTGCGGCCTTTAGTCCCGGTTGGTGGCACCAACGGGAACAATGCCCCCCTTTAGTCCCGGTTGGTGCCACCAACCGGGACCAAAGGCCCCTATGCTGCCCGTATCGGGGCCAAAGTTTAGTCCCACCTCGCTAGTTGAGAGGGGCGCGCAGTGGTTTATAAGCCCCACTGCCGCACCCCTCTCAAACTCCTCTCTACTGCAGGCTTATGGGCCTACTTGCTACTGTTTTGCCTGATGGGCCTTCTGGGCCTACTGCGGGCCTGAATCCTGGCCCAAAGTAGGGATTCAAGTCGTATTCAGGCCGTGGGGGCCCAATAGGGGGCTTTTTTTTTCTTTACTTATTGTTGCTATTTTTATTTTTTTCCAGTTTTTTTGTTTTGTTTTCTGCATTATTTATTGTCTTTTGTTTTTTGCTTTATTTTTTAATTTTTTTTTCTTTTAGTTTTAGGAAAATTATAAATTTTCCACTTTTTTTGTTTTCTTTCTTGCTTTATTTATTTTATTTTGTTTCTACTTACATCAAAATACTTATTGTTGTTTTTTTGTTTTGTTTTCTGCATTATTTATTTTCTTTTGTTTTTTGCTTTATTTTTAATTCTTTTTGCTTTTAGTTTTAGGAAAATTGTAAACCTTCCACTTTTTTTGTTTTTTTGTTTTCTTTATTGCTTTATTTATTTTATTTTGTTTCTACTTACAACAAAATACTTATTGTTGTTTTTTTGTTTTGTTTTTTGCATTATTTATTTTCTTTTGTTTTTTGCTTTATTTTTTATTTCTTTTTGCTTTTAGTTTTAGGAAAATTATAAACTTTCCACTTTTTGTTTTTTTGTTTTCTTTCTTGCTTTATTTATTTTATTTTGTTTCTACTTACAAAAAAATACTTATTGTTGTTTTTTTGTTTTGTTTTCTGCATTATTTATTTTCTTTTGTTTTTTGCTTTATTTTTTAATTCTTTTTGCTTTTACTTTGAGGAAAATTATAAACTTTCCACTTTTTTTGTTTTTTTGCTTTCTTTCTTGCTTTATTTATTTTATTTTGTTTCTACTTACAACAAAATACTTATTGTTGCTATTTTTAATTATTACGAGGGCCGAACCATAAGACATTAAAGCATTTCAAATGAACTCTGAAAAAGTTGAAAGTTGGCATGGTATCATAAATTGACCCACACATAGCATGTGCATGTACAAAATGGACAATGGTATCATACTCGTCAGTTACAAAGTTGGCATGGTATCATCATAATAGTTGCGGGAGAAAGTCTTCACTTTTTCTTCGCTTGTGTCATTTGCTTATTGCGCCGTAACCATGGATAATCTTCATCGTTTATCAGGATGCTGGGGTCAGCCTTGACTTTAAAGGGAGGAATTTCATGAAACTTTTCATAATCTTCAGACATGTCTGTCTTGTCCTCCACTCCCACGATGTCCCTTTTTCCTGAAAGAACTATGTGGCGCTTTGGCTCATCGTATGATGTATTCGCTTCCTTATCTTTTCTCTTTCTCGGTCTGGTAGACATGTCCTTCACATAGATAACCTGTGCCACATCATTGGCTAGGACGAATGGTTCGTCAGTGTACCCAAGATTTTTCAGATCCACGGTTGTCATTCCGTACTGTGGGTCTACCTGTACCCCGCCTCCTGACACATTGACCCATTTGCACTTAAACAAAGGGACCTTAAAATCATGTCCGTAGTCAAGTTCCCATATGTCCACTATGTAACCATAATATGTGTCATTTCCCCTCTCGGTTGTTGCATCAAAGCGGACACCGCTGTTTTGGTTGGTGCTCTTTTGATCTTGGTCAATCGTGTAAAATGTATTCCCATTTATCTCGTATCCTTTCCAAATCAATACAGTCAAAGATTGTCCCCTAGATAACAAGTACAGCTCATCACAAACAGTGTTGTCACCTCTGATACGTGCTTCCAACCAACTGCTAAAAGTCCTGATGTGTTCACATGTAATCCAGTCGTCGCACTACTCCGGGTGTTTGGAGCGCAGACTGTTCTTGTGTTCATCGACATACGGGTTCACCAAGGTAGAGTTCTATAGAACTGTGTAGTGTGCTTGAGACCAAGAATATCCGTCCCTGCATATTATTGAGTCCCTTCCAAGCGTGCCTTCTCCAGTCAATCTCCCCTCATACCGCGATTTAGGGAGACCTATCTTCTTAAGGCCAGGAATGAAGTCAACACAAAACCCGATGACATCCTCTGTTTGATGGCCCATGGAGATGCTTCCTTCTGGCCTAGCGCGGTTACGGACATATTTCTTTAGGACTCCCATGAACCTCTCAAACGGGTACATATTGTGTAGAAATACGGGGCCCAGAATAACAATCTCGTCAACTAGATGAACTAGGACGTGTGTCATGATATTGAAGAAGGATGGTGGGAACACCAGCTCGAAACTGACAAGACATTGCACCACATCACTCCTTAGCCTTAGTATGATTTCTGGATCGATCACCTTCTGAGATATTGCATTGAGGAATGCACATAGCTTCACAATGGCTAATCGGACGTTTTCCGGTAGAAGCCCCCTCAATGCAACCGGAAGCAGTTGCATCATAATCACGTGGCAGTCATGAGACTTTAGGTTGTGAAACTTTTTCTCTGCCATATTTATTATTCCTTTTATATTCGACGAGAAGTCAGTCGGGACCTTCATACTAAGCAGGCATTCAAAGAAGATTTCCTTCTCTTCTTTGGTAAGAGCATAGCTGGCAGGACCTTCATACTGCTTTGGAGGCATGCCGTCTTTTTCGTGCAAACGTTGCAGGTCCTCCCGTGCCTCAGCTGTATCTTTTGTCTTCCCATACACGCCCAAGAAGCCTAGCAAGTTCACGCAAAGGTTCTTCGTCACGTGCATCACGTCGATCGAAGAGCGGACCTCTAGGTCTTTCCAGTAGGGTAGGTCCCAAAATATAGATTTCTTCTTCCACATAGGTGCGTGTCCCCCAGCGTCACTCGGAACAGCTAGTCCGCCGGGACCCTTTCCAAAGATTACGTGTAAATCATTGACCATAGCAAGTACGTGATCACCGGTACGCATGGCGGGCTTCTTCCGGTGATCTGCCTCGCCTTTGAAATGCTTGCCTTTCTTTCGACATTGATGGTTGGTCGGAAGAAATCGACGATGGCCCAGCTACACATTCTTCCTGCAGCTTGCCAGGTATATACTATCGGTGTCAAGTAAACAGTGCGTGCATGCGTGGTATCCCTTGTTTGTCTGTCCTGAAAGGTTACTGAGAGCGGGCCAATCGTTGATGGTCATGAACAGCAACGCCTTTAGGTTAAATTCCTCCTGTTTGTGCTCATCCCACGTACGTACACCGTTTCCATTCCACAGCTCTAAAAGTTCTTCAACTAATGGCCTTAGGTACACATCAATGTCATTGTCGGGTTGCTTAGGGCCTTGGATGAGAACTGGCATCATAATGAACTTCCGCTTCATGCACATCCAAGGAGGAAGGTTATACATACATAGAGTCACGGGCCAGGTGCTGTGATTGTTGCTCTGCTCCCCGAAAGGATTAATGCCATCCGCGCTTAAAGCAAACCATACGTTCCTTGGCTCGCTTGCAAACTCATCCCAGTACTTTCTCTCGATTTTTCTCCACTGCGACCCGTCAGCGGGTGCTCTCAACTTCCTGTCTTTCTTACGGTCCTCACTGTGCCATCACATCAACTTGGCATGCTCTCCATTTCTGAACAGACGTTTCAACCGTGGTATTATAGGAGCATACCACATCACCTTCGCAGGAACCCTCTTCCTGGGGTGCTCGCCGTCAACATCACCAGGGTCATCTCGTCTGATCTTATACCGTAATGCACCGCATACCGGGCATGCGTTCAGATCCTTGTACGCACCGCGGTAGAGGATGCAGTCATTAGGGCATGCATGTATCTTCTGCACCTCCAATCCTAGAGGGCATATGACCTTCTTTGCTGCGTATGTACTGTCGGGCAATTCGTTTTCCTTTGGAAGCTTCTTCTTCAATATTTTAAGTAGCTTCTCAAATCCTTTGTCAGGCACAGCATTCTCTGCCTTCCACTGCAGCAATTCCAGTACGGTACCCAGCTTTGTGTTGCCATCTTCGCAATTGGGGTACAACCCTTTTTTGTGGTCCTCTAGCATGCGATCGAACTTCAGCTTCTCCTTTTGACTTTCGCATTGCGTCCTTGCATCGACAATGACCCGGCGGAGATCATCATCAACGGGCACATCATCCGGTTCCTCTTGATCTTCAGCAGCTTCGCCCGTTGCAGCATCATCGTGCACATCGTCTGGTTCCTCTTGATCTTCAGGAGCATCACCGTATTCAGGGGGCACATAGTTGTCATCGTACTCTTCTTCTTCGCCATCTTCCATCATAACCCCTATTTCTCCGTGCCTCGTCCAAACATTATAGTGTGGCATGAAACCCTTGTAAAGCAGGTGGGTGTGGAGGATTTTCCGGTCAGAGTAAGACTTCATATTCCCACATATAGGGCATGGACAACACATAAAACCATTCTGCTTGTTTGCCTCAGCCACTTCGAGAAAATCATGCACGCCCTTAATGTACTCGGAGGTGTGTCTTCAACCGTACATCCATTGCCGGTTCATCTGCGTGCATTATATAATTAAGTGACCAAATTAATAGAAGTTCATCATCACATTAAAACCAAAGTACATACATAGTTCTCATCTAACAACATAAAGCTCTGCAGAGCATCTAAATTAATTAAACCATACACTGAAACTATGTAAAACATTTCAATGCAAAAACAAATGCGATCATAATCGCAACCAATGTAACAACTGATCCAACGGCATAATGATACCAAGCCTCGGTATAAATGGCATATTTTCTAATCTTTCTAATCTTCAAGCGCATTGCATCCATCTTGATCTTGTGATCATCGACGACATCCGCAACATGCAACTCCAATATCATCTTCTCCTCCTCAATTTTTCTAATTTTTTCCTTCAACAAATTGTTTTCTTCTTCAACTAAATTTAACCCCTCGACAATAGGGTCGGTTGGAATTTCCGGTTCAACAACCTCCTAGATAAATAAAATCTATGTCACGTTGGTCGGCATAATTGTCATAAACAATAAATGAACCAATAGTTATGAAAAGATAATATATACCACATCTGAATCATAGACAGGACGCGGGCCGACGGGGGCGGATACCAAAACCATCGCACTATATAAGATGCAATAATAAAAGTAAGAAAATTATACAAGTATCTATATAAACATACAAGTAAGAGTTTTTTTTTCCTTTCAGAAAGAAGATAAGAACAAGAGGCTCACCACGGTGGTGCCGGCGACGAGATCGGCGTGGGCGATCGACGGCGGTGAAGACGGGGACGGAACGTGACGGACCGCTAAACCTAGACAAACATTGAGAAAAATGGAGCTTGGAGGTGGAGCTTGGAGAGGAGAAAGCTTAAGTAGTGTGGCTCGGGCATTCCATCGAACACCTCGTGTGCATAGGAGGTGAGCTAGAGCAACACAAAGCTCTCTCCTCGCCGGCCACGAAAAACAGAGCAGTGAGAGTGCTCTGCTCGCGGGGTATATATAGGCAATTAATTGGTCCCGGTTCGTGGCATGAACCGGGACTAAAGGGAAGCCTTTGGTCCCGGTTCATTCCCCCAACCGGGACCAATGGTGGTGGGCCAGGAGCAAGGCACATTGGTCCCGGTTCGTCCCACCAACCGGGACCAAAAGGTCCAGACGAACCGGGACCAATGGCCCACGTGGCCCGGCCGGCCCCCGGGGCTCAAGAACCGGGTCCAATGCCCCCATTGGTCCCGGTTCTGGATTGAACCGGGACTAATGGGCTGGAGCGGCCTGGACCATTGCCCCCTTTTCTACTAGTGTAAATTAACCCTACAAAACTCCCCCCAAACCCCCACCCCCCCCCCCATTCAGAAAAAAAACAAAAACCCTAGCCCCTGAAATGCTGACGCGTGGACGCTTACTGGTCCCGGTTGGTGCCACCAACCGGGACTAAAGGTCCTCCTGTCTGGACGCCCCGCAGTGGCCACGTGGAGCCCCATCTGTCCCGATTCGTATAAGAACCGGGACTAAAGGTACTGGGCTTTAGTACCAACCCTTTAGTCCCGGATGCCGAACCGGAACAAATGAGCCTTACAAACTGGGGCAAATGTGCCTTTTTCTACTAATGCTTCGAAGACATTGCATATATAATAATTCACCAAATCTTTGCTAGAATAGCAAGACCAAAAAAACAAGAACCACAATTAGGTATTTTAGAAGATATCCAACTTTCATAACTGCTCCCACTAGCTGGACCAACATCTTCTTCATGCATTCATTATTGTTTTGTGGATTCTTGATCTTACATTCTTCATCCTTCTTCTTTGATTCTAAAAAAGTAGACGTTGCATCCCTTTAATTTCTTCTCTAATTGCACATGCAGCCGCATCATTACCCTCAATTCTATCAACTAGTGCACGAACATCTATTAAGTTTCTTTCTATCAATAAGTCGATGTATTCTTCTTCCCAAAATCAAAATGAGCATCCATCTTCCTACACACATGACCATCTCAATAAGCTATCAAAATTGAACCGAATAGGTTGACAAAGCCGAATGAAAACAAGAACATACTTCGTCGTTCTTGCATTTGAAGAATACCCACCCGGGATGTTTCGGCGTGCTAGATGTCAGCCGCACCACTGTCTGCGTGCAGTCGTCGCACCGTATGAGCAGCATCGGCGAGCCGCTGCGCGAGCGCCGAGCCCGGGCAACGGTCGGCCGAGTACTTGTCGGCAAACCGACAACGGCGATTAAAGGACGAACCAGTACCTGCATGCGGCGCTGGGGCTTTTGCCGGAGCTGTGCGGGGTGCTCCCTTCTCGCCAACCGCTACCGCTATATACAGGGCACCGACGAGGCGAGAGGGAGAACCTGTGTTTTCGCGGGTTGGGGGTGGAAATTTTGGCATGTCCTGCAAAAACAATTACGGGCCGGACGTGTTTGCGGGATCTGATCGAACAACATTTTTCGTGCGAACCCGTATTTTAGTGGTTATTTTGCGAGTTTGGGCATTATATTATATAGGGTCTGCTAGAGACGCTCTCGTAGGTACACGCGCTCGACGATTGCCGCCGACCTGAATCCAGCGGAGATCGACCGAGCTCGAGCCAAGTCTTGCGCAGACCTCGTGACACTGGAAGGACGAATCACGAAAGTGGGTGCAACATTGGAGATGGACCCCGGTACCTACTGCTTATGACAGATATGAGATATTACTGTGGATCTGTCGCCCCATGTGACCCTCTTCAATCGAGCTGCACCGGACCTTGCAGGCGATCGCGTACGTACACGGATGGGGATGGTAGTTCACCTCACCCCTCATCCATCCACTTGATTTTTTTTTTTTTTTGAATGTTGGTAGTAGCTACCAAATTCATTGATTAGAGAGAAAAACAAGTCGGGCTACAAAGCGTACCCAAGGCGGGTAGACGGCGAGGAGGTTCGACCAAAACCGAAGGCAAAAAAGGAAGAAGAAAGAAGAGCGGGACAAAACAGGACTACATGAATTCAACCTGGGTCAAAAGGATGCCCGCTCCAGCCATGTTCCAAAGCTGGACCTCTTCTCTTGCTCATTGTTTTTGCCGCAGGGTATGGAGGTAGAGGAGGCAGCAGGGTACGGGGAGGATGAGCTGCACTGCCTCCCGCTGAACATGCCGCAGTGCATGCAGTGAAAGCTGTCGACGTAGCCGCATGCATGGCGGGCGCGTGGCACAACGCGAGCCAACAGTGGCACAAATTGATGGAGTATAAAAAGCTTCCCGCGGAATAAATTGGTGAGGGACCGGCGAGGATGCGTCCCGGGATCGGGGGATGCGCGTCCTCTCGTCCTTCCCCTCCCAAGATATTGGGTGGAATGGAGGAGCCGACGAAGATGAACATGGCACGTAGACCAGGGCTGCTATTTTTATCTTTCAACAATTCTCACGAGCAGCCAAAAGAGTGAAATGTGACATAGTCCAATAACTAGAAGTGATCGCATACTTTACGCCGGAAACACAGGAAGTAGTATCATATCTAGGCCTTAATTAAGACCAAAGGGCGGTTTTGGAAAACAGGGTAAGCCGTGCGCGCCGGTCATGTCGTCACAGAATAGAAAGAGGGCCTCGGGTTACCTTTTACAGGAGGTACCATGAGGGTGATGAAAGTGAAGAGCGAAATACCGAGAAGGGGATAAATTATGGAGTGTGATATTTACTCGCTCCGTTCGAAATTATTTGTCTCGGAAATGGATTTATCTAAAACTAAAATACGTCTAAATACATCCCTTTCCGTGAACGGAGGGAGTAGCTCTTATCGAGATGCGAGATACTGCACCGTTGAATTTAGGAAGTGATCAAATTTAGGCTGTGGTCTCGTTTAAGTCAAATTAAAGCCAAAATTCAATTTTCGAGGGTGGAGGGGGTGAGGGTATACATGGCATACATGTCTGCTACGTCATCATAGACTGAACCGGGGGAGGGGGCGCTAGGGTTAACTTTTACAAGGGGTAAGATGATGTTGATGAAAGTGTGAATGAAATGCCGCGAAGGGGATAAATTATGAGCATAACTTTGACCGAAACTTTAAAAATTATGAGCCATGTACATCAAAGAGAAGTCATTGAAAACAGTTTTCTAACGAATTCAATGATATACTTTTTGTGACTTATAACGTGTACTACTATTTTGTTAGTTATACTTTTGATCAAATTTAATCTAAAAATTCGAATGGGAGTACAAAAGATATATCTAATACTCCCTCCGTAAACTTTTATAAGATTATTTGGATCACTAATTAGATAAGGGAGTAGTTTTTCAGAAAAGAAGGTTAAACTCCCGGCCTTTGCATCAATCGATGTATGTAGCCATCTTTATAATTAATTATACTAGTGAGTTCCCGGAGACGGCGAGGAGATATGGTTCTGCCAAATATATCGATGTATACCGGCTCGGCGATTGCTGCCGAGGGCGATTAATTCTATCTTTTCTTTTTGTGAGAGATTAATTCTATCGACTGAGCACACCTTTCTTGCAGATCGCTCGTGACACGTACCGAAAAGACGAGGCACGATTTACGATTTTACGTAATGAAGATGGACCTGGCTAGGTACGTGTTTATGAGGAGCACTGCGGATCTGTCACCACGCATGGACCATCCTCTTCAAGCATTCAAGCTACACTGGATCGTGCACCATCACATCCACTTCATCACTGTTATCTATGGAGCAGTAGCAGCGTCCTAGCCAGCGAGGCTCCATCTTCCTCCTCAACTCCATCTCACCCATCTCCTGGGACAGGACTAAAATAGAGGATGCGTAGCAGCGGAGGCATGGAGGAGACGAGAGGAGGATAGCTGCCTGCATGCATGCATGCAGCCCTGTCCCAAGAGTATATAATTGACCATTAACGACAACGAGCACACAGTGCTAGTACTGTCGTAGCTGCCGGACGCGTCGTGTACGTTCGTGCGCGTGGTGGCTGATGGACTAGCTAGGCTTTGAGCATTTCCAACAGCTCATAAAGTGCTTTTCACGAGGTGTGAGTAAAATTGTAGAAAGTTGACACACAGGTATTTTCTCACTTCCGGTAAAACTTGTCATAAAAGTGGTTTTTAACGCTGACACGACTGCACCAAGGAATTCTGGCGACGGCTGACAGGTGGACGGTGGTGGTCGGTGGCGGTGCCGAATGGTTGCCATGGTGACGGTCGGCTGACGTAGCAGTTTTCAGGATGATCCCATAAATTTTGGCACATTTACAAAAAACGGAGGAGCGCTTTTCGTTGGCTCAACTTCTCCGAAAGGACGGGATTAAAAAATGTTGGAGATGCCATAATGCTTTTTTCTTCTGAAAAAGAGAGCGACCTCTTCGATTTTCATATATCAGAAATCACAATGTCTTGGAGCAAAATTAAGAGAAACATGACCAAGGGAACACAACGCACGCACTAACACTGGACAGCACAGCTAGATTGCCCTACTGCAGCTTCATGCACAAAAGCATAACCCCCCCCCCCCCCCCCCCCCCCCCCCCAGGGGTGCCTCGCTGACTAAATTGTAATCCAAGTTCAGGCTCTAACAAACTTTTTCCACATTACAGGGCCATACATATTACTGCTAGCATAATAGGCGAAGAGGGATAAAAGGCCAGTTGGAATTGAGTCTTTACATTTCTTCAAAAGCCTCTAGACGTTGCTGCGCCGAGCAAAGGAACTCCCTACATCTCGATAGAGATGCTTCAATGTTAGTAGGTTGGTATATATTTTCTTCGTCCTATAATATAAAAATATTTTTAACACCACACTAGTGTAATGTTAATTTTATATTATGAAATGGAGGGAGTAGTATCTACCAAGGTAGACGCGTGCCGCTGATCCATGCACGCATCGGCTGGGGTGAAGCGGTAAATTGGGGAGGGACCAGACCGGCGATGCTGCATCCCCAGAGACGAGAGTCTGCTCTAGTCCGACCCCAAGATATTGGGATGGAGTTGAGGAAGAAGATAAACATGAGGAGTAGAATTAGGGCTGTTTCGTCTTTTTAGCACTTCAGTTAAGGACAAAAGTTGAGAGAACGGACGTCAGCCAAAAACCCAATTGCAAGGTTAAAATTTCATGAAGGACTAGCGGAATTTATTTTTGGGTTCCACTACCAAAACCAGAAGGTAACGCAACAAAAAAGAGAAACAAAGCATCTTGGCGTAACACATCCATGGTTTGCAGCATGGTACTCCCCCGTCCCAAAATTCTTCTTTTAGATTTGTCTAGATATGGATGTATCTAGTACTAAACCGCAACTTGATACATTTGTATTTAGATAAATTTAAGACAAAAATTTTGAAACAGAGGGAGTACGTAGGAAGGAGGGGCTCAGAAGATAAGCTGCATTGCATCCCGCTGAAAATGTAGCAGGCGGGGGTTTGCAGTGCCGATGTCGATGTTAGCTACATGTCGTGTCCGTGCGCGTGGCAGCAGCTCGACCTCACAACTGCAACGGATGGAATCACAGTGCCACAACACGAGCCAAGTAGCCAGCAGTAACACGGCAAAATTGACAAATTTGACCTATGGACGAAATCAAATCACAGAATGAACTGTCCGTGAAACTATTTCACGCGGCTGACCTTTTTGTGTGACGCCCGACACGAAGGCGCCACACTACACTGTGCAACGCCTCACAGATAGGCGCTACACGTCTGGCCAACGTCGCTCTCGTGTGATCCGAAAATTACTAAGTCAGTGTGCAGCGCCTGAAAGCTAGGCGCCACACTGTACAGTGTAGCGCCTACCTTCTAGGCGTTGCACTAGTGGTTGCTTCATTTTGTAGTGCAACCACTAGTGCAGCGCCTGAGAGCTAGGGGCTACACTATACAGTGCAGCGCTTAGCTCGTAGGCTCTGCACAATGACTTAGCAATTTTTAGGCAGTTTGGGGTGCAACGCTGGCCAGGCGTGTAGCGCCTATCTGTGAGGCGTTGCAAAGTGTAGTGTGGCGCCTTCGTGTCGGGCGTCACACAAAAAGGTCAGCCGCGTGAAATAGTTTCACGGGCAATTTATTCTGTGATTTGATTTTATCCACAGGTTAAATTTGTCAAATTTGCCATTTATGATAGACGTTACGAGCACTGTCGATATGTCGCCTCGCATGCATGTGACCCTCATCAAGCCTTGCTACTACACTGGATCTTGCGTCTACAGTAAGTGCTGACCGCTTTCACCGTCATCCACAGTGTACCTTTGTTTTTTCTTTTTTTCTTCTTTTCGAATTGTGTGCATCTTGGCTGTTGATACATAGGTTAGGTATAATTGGTATATTCATGATATTAATATTTTTTTTCAAAAAATAATAATCATGGAGATGGACCATTGTACTGAGCGGGCTTACGTGTTTATGACGGTGTTACGAGAGGATCACTGCGGATCTGTCACCACGCATGGACCATCCTCTTGAAGCATTGAAGCTACACTGGATCGTGCATCTACAGCAGGCGAGGATAGCTGCATTCATCTCTTGTGACAGGACTAAAATAGAGGATGTGTAGCAGCGGAGGCATGGAGGAGAGGAGGATAGCTGCATGCATGCAGTCCTGGCCCAAAAATACTAGTATATAATTGATCATTAATGAGCACACAGTGCTAGTACCGGACGCGTCGTGTACGTTCGTGCGCGTGGTGGCTGATGGACTAGGTTTTGAGCATTTCCAACAGCTCATAAAGTGCGAGGTGTGAGTACAAAGTTGACGCACGAGGGCGATGCGGCCAAATTCACTGTTTTGACCCTTTTCTTTAACTTAAGCACGATTTGATCCTATGTGCAAAAGTTTTTCGGATCTGACCCTTTTTCTACCGTCATTGTCTATGACGGTAGGGTAACACATCCTACAGCTAAGGCCTTTGACGGTAGGACTTACTTACACCGTTACGCCCGTTCGATGTGAAAAGGACCCTACCGTCATGGTCTTTGGCTGTAGGGGCATGCATGTAATTATAATAAGGGCACACATGCAATAAGATTCATTTTTTGCAAAAAGGACCCTACCGTCATAGGCTATGGCGGTAGGGTTATACGTCCTTTCTGCAAAAAATGAAAGCGACGGTGCAGGTAAGTCCTACCGCCAAAGGCCTTGGCCGTAGGGTGTGTTACCCTACCGCCATAGACAATGACAGTAGGAAAAGGATCAGATCAGAAAAACTTTTACACATAAGGTCAGATCGTGCTAAACTAACGAAAAAGGGTCAGAACAGTGAATTTGGCCGTTTATGGTAGACGTTACGAGCACTGTCGATATGTCGCCTCGCATGTGACCCTCTTCATTCTTCAAGCATTGAAGCCACACTGGATCTTGCATTTACAGCAGGCGAGTGCACAGTACGTGCTGAACGCTTTCACTGTCATCCACAATTTATTTTATCTTTGTTTTTGCCATTTATCGATGGAGCAGCAGCAGCAGGGTCCCAACCACACCGAGGTTCCTGTCTTCCTCCTCAGCTCTAGCTCATCAATCTCTCCGGACCGGTGGCGAATCTTGAAAGAAAATGAAGGCCGACTAAAAGTAATGGTGAAAAAAGTAGCCCACCAATCTCTCGGTTTTATAGTTCAAGTAAGGTTAAAACTTTGATACGAGGCTAGACTGAATACTAGTACTTTTATCCCAATTTGAGGAGCTGCAAAAGTCATGGTGATCACCAAGGTGAAGGCGGGTACATCCTGTCGTAGCTGCCGGACGCGTCGTGTACGTCCGTGCGCGTTGGTAGAGCACGGTGCACTAACATTACTAGTATCGATGAAACACGTATTACCATGCAAAACAAATAGTGGGCTAGCTGGTACTATATCAGGCTAGTCATAGTGCATATTAACTTAGGGGGTGTTTGTTTCCAGGGATTTTTTGGTGTAGGGACTAGAAAAAATCCCTAGCAAACCAAACAGAGTGGGACTTTTTTGGGACTTTTTGCTAAAAGTCCTTAGAAGCACCTCCTTAAGAGTCTTTTTCAAAAAGTCTCAGGGACTAGAAAAAGTCCTAAGATTAGAGAAACAAACACCACCTTAGACTAGTAACATGCATAGTGGGTAGTAACATAAGTGTAGTATCATGCAAGCCTTCATTTATTATATTGTAGACTCATTTTGCATCGGGGTGCGTTATGTTACCACACGCATTTCTCTTCTCATTAACTTCATGCCACATAAGCATACATGTCTTGGAATGTGCTATGTTAGTACTACCTCCGTCTCGGTGAATAAGTCATTCGCGTAGTTCTAGGTCGACGATTTAACTATCTAAATATGTATTATATGTAACAAAATATATATATTTAGAAACTAAATCCGTGTAGAAATCTAGTGATATACTTTTCATGACATATAACATATATTTAATTGCTCAAATCGATGACCTAGAACTACGCGAATGACTTATTCACCTAGACGGAGGTAGTACCTAAGTTACTCCCACTATGGCTAGCCTCAGGGTAGACGCGCACGGCACACCGCTTCCATGTCCTATCAATGAAGGCATCGAGCGGGGCCAAGCGGTAAATCGGGGAGGGGCCGCGATACTGTTTCCTCTCTGTTCTAGTCTGTTCCCAAGATATTGGGATGGAGTTGGTGAAGAAGATTAATTTAAGGTGTGGGCCTAAGGCTATTTTGGTCTTTTTAGCACTAAACCTAACCATAAGGAATACGACAGAACAACGGCCTTTTTGTTGTTAGCAAATAACTAATCAAAAAGGCTTTTGAATTCCATGCTCCATGGAGCCCGGATTTTTTTAAAAACAATACCAAAAATTGTAAAGTTTCCAAATAAAAACTGAAAGCAAATACACATGCGTATATAGACACACACACACACACACACACACACACCACATTTATGTAATTTTTAATGAGGAAATATGCTTTTCGGAGAACTGCACTAAAAAATAATCATGCATTCCTAGCACATGCACTATTTTACTACTCCCTTCGTTCCAAAATATAAGACCATTTAGAGATTTAAATACGGACAATATACGGAGCAAAATGAGTGAATTTATATTTTAAAATATGTCTATATACATCTGTATGTACTCTGTATTTAAATTTCTAAAATGGCTTATATTTAGAAATGGAAGGAGTATAAGAACCCATGATTTTGTTTGTTTTAGCTAACACCACACCAAAATTATGCATAGCGGGACTGCACAAACGATAGTCTGAGAACAATAGTGGAATTATGGACTATTAATCTAACATAGGAAGTACTATTACATGGTCGAAATCATCCATTTCTCACGCATCCCTGCTTACTGCAGACTACACATCCATGGACAAAAAAACATGGCCATGATGATGGTGAACAACGTCGCATTGGCCGAGACCGAGGGGATCCCTTTCCAATGATAGAGACAACAATATAGTCTGCCCTTAAAACGAAAGATCAACAAAGGCGGCAGCTCTCTGGAGGGTTGTAAAATTGTCCAGCTTCTTCCGGAGGGTTCAGTACCCCGCAAATGCGTCAAAAGGATGGCCGAGAGGTGGAGGGGGTGACCTAGGCATGACATATGATTTTACTGGTATTGGGGGTGTTAGAGATACGACAGGCAAATCAAACGACGAAGAACGAAATGAACAAAGGGAGACATGAAATTTTAACGTTCAAAACCCCTTCAACACAAAAAGAAGAAACCACGAGCTTCAGACCTTGCTACGCTCCGCTCCGGCCCAAGCCTCCAGGCGACGGGCCGAAGCTCCGCTTCGCTCGTCGGAAGTTAGCCTTTATCTTTATATACTTGAATTTGGATCACAACATAAAGAGAGGCCTAATTCCTGCCAAATTGTGTCTCATGTTTCTTTATTGTTTGGCGTTGAGTAGGCATAGAACCAAAATGCACAATTTCAACCCGAGTTTGTTTATGGCCTCTCGAAGAGGCCGGATTTAAATAATATACTCCCGTCGTCTCATAATAATTGAACTTCTAGGATTTTCCTAAGTCAAACATTTTAAAATTTGACCAAGTTTCTAGAAAAATCCACAAAGATCGACAATATCAAATATTTATAGACATATTTTGACTGAGAAAAATCCTAGAACTTCAATTATTTTGAAACGTAGGGATATAATTTTTACATTGGATTTGAAAATGGCTTTGAAGAGAGCTCAGATATCACCCGAGAAAAAAGGGTCAGATATGGCTTAAACGGTTAAACGGGCCAAAAAGACTCGTTTTGTTAGAAGTAGCGCTTTGCCCGATTAGGAATTCCTAAAAAAATAGTACCTAGAAAAGGCCAGATTTACCAAAAGTAATGTGTTTTCGTACCTACCCTTCGAGGTGCAGACAGGTCGTGGCACAGTGAGGTGACGACGGTGTTCCCGGAAATGGCGACCGAGGGTGGCTGTATAGATCTGGTCACTGTACATTACACTCGCGAGCACAAACCTAACTACCGGCTGGGATGCTGCCATGCCGCTACATAAATGGAGTATAAGTACAGATCCGTTAATTGCAAAGTTAATGGAAAAGGGTGTGAGTCCGGTGGAAAATAAAATAAAATAAGAGGATCTACAGTCGGACTTGACAAATTCAGCCCCTCAAATACCCACGGGCGCGTCTGCGGGTACTGACCGGGCATCCCTCATATTTGTCATTCTGCATCCGTGTATCTCATATCCCGCGTCTTATGCCCATACTACCCATGCACACATTGGGTCTATCTTATGTGATCGGACGACGGACAACAAAATTAAGCTGCAAAGGAACACAAGATCCGCTGCAAACGAACATAAACATAGTTCACCACATCCAAAAGGTTATAGTTCGTCCAGGGACAAGTTCAAGAACTTCTACAATTAAAAAGCAGATATAAACATTGAGGAGAAGGGGGGTGTGGAATCACCACTTCCTCGCCGGGCCTTTTCCCTTCCGGTCGCCGGCGCAGCTGTAGGCGCACGTGGCTGGTGGAGGGTCTTGGTCGTCGGACGAGGAAGTGCAGTTGTCGCCGTCATCGGAGTCGAAGTCGGAGAGGACGATGAGCCCCACTAGTAGAAAAAGGGCCTACAGTCCCGGTTGGTGAGGGCCTTTAGTCCCGGTTCATGAACCGGGACTAAAGGTTCGGTACTAATGCCCTGACCCTTTAGTCCCGGTTCAATCCAGAACCGGGACAGATGGGCCTCCACGTGGCCTGTCGCTGAGCCCAGGCAGGAGGGCCTTTGGTCCCGGTTGGTGGTACCAACCGGGACCAATAGGCATCCACGCGTCAGCATTTCTGTGGCTGGGGTTTTGTTTTTTTTTGAAAATGGGGGGGGGGGGGTTTGGGGGGTTTTGGGGGGTTAATTTAGGTGTTTCATATATTGTGCTATAGCTAGCTAATTAATATATAGAGAGAAGTGTCCTCTCTTTTGTCCGTGCTTGGTCGACGCTACGTACCATACATACATACGTATAGAGAGGACTAGCTAGACACGCTAGCTAGCTAGTAAGCAAACAGAAGATCGTCATGAACATATATGCATACAGAGAGAAGTGATATCGACCACCTCTCCTTCTCCGAGAGATTGGTCGAACAAACAAGTTCTCGTATATCTATCCGACACTACCGGCTACATATATACAATAATTATCTTTTACAAATATATAATCTCCTAAAATACGGACGCGTGGTCCACATAGTATTCTCCGTCTTCAGCGATCACGTGGTCAAGAAAGAATGCCGCCAATTCCTCTTGAATTGCTCGCATGCGATCTGGTGCTAGGAGTTCATCCCGCATCCGAAACATCTAATTTTAAGAAGGGGGTCAATACATATATATATATATATATATATATATATATATATATATATGAATGAATGAAACTCAACACAAATGATGGTAATAAAATAAAATTGTGAATATTGTTATTTACGCACTTCATATTGTTTGTCGGAGTAGCCCCGCTCACAGGTCGTGTGGCGGATGGACTCGCAAATGTAGTATCCACAGAAATCATTCCCTTGTTCCTGCCACAACCACTTTACAAGAAATAGAGGTCAATCAAACTGATAATTAGCAAGCATGCTAAATGGTATTGATGAAACTAGCGCTTGAATCACTAGGAGATGCCTGGAATATGCTACTATATAGTACTTACTTTCGGGTGCCTAAATTGCAGCTTCTTCGGTAGTCCCGGAGCTTTTTTGGTGAATTTTCTCCAAGCCCTGCCATACAAAGAAAACAATTACTTGATATCAGAAATGAACAAAGTTGCTGATATGGTGGATAATGATCGATTTAACTTACTTCTCGAGCATTTCAGTCATGTCCGCATACTCCTTGGGATCTTTTCGCTTGGAGTCTAAGACAGTTACTACTCCCTTCTCAAGCTTAATCTCTAGGAGAATATAGTGGTACCTGCGCACACATGCATAACTCATCAATATTACATTACTATAACCTGGACTAATAAGGAAACCGAATATGCCACAAGACAGTAACACTCACTTGAAGTTGTAAGGAAAGAGTATTATATCTTTGTGTTCATTTATTTCCAACGATCGTAGCAAGTTGGCCTCGGTTTCTTGGGCACGATATTGAACCTCAGTTGCATCTATGAGATACGTGTTAATGAACCCAATATCTCCCACTTGTCTTTTCTTCAATTCGGCGATCTTCAATCTGCATAATATAGTGAGGATAATTATAAATACATGCAATGAAAGGGCTGAGTTATATAGAGAGACTTAATGACGGAAGTAGTACTACTTACAGACAGTAGGAGGTGACCGTTGCTTTATCGATGGCCAATTGATTGAAAAACTGATAGAACTCCTCAAATGGAATAGGCAACAGTTCAATTCCAAGGAGGTCATGCTCCTTTTTAACTCTCACATACAAAGTATTCCTCCCCTCAGACTCTTTGCAGGTTTTCATGTACCAATCATGCAATCTTCGCATCATCGTTGATAGAGAACTTTCATCTTTGACGAGAGGCTTCCCGTACTCGTATCTTTGTATCTGCACCTCCAAGATATCATAATGTACATCGTCGGGCAGGTAATTTGTAGGATTGCCATAACCGGGCACCATCCTCGGATCGACGATGTCGCTAGCAGGCACCTTGAGCGGGGGGCACGATTGCTTCGCTTGTTCGCCGAGCTGGGCAATTTGTTTCCCAGCTTGTCGTTCTTTCATCCTTTGATCACTTTTAGTACTTCCCGACCTCTCCGCTTCGGCAAATGCCTTTCCAATAATGCGCTCATAGTTGCCTTTCGGCGGAGACTTGGGTGGTTTTGTCAGGGCAGCCAGACTGCGCTTCCCTTTCACCGGATCTACCTTCTCCTCCGGAGGTGGATGTCTCTTTGCTTTCAACCCTTGAAACCAGTCATCCACTTTGGTCTGCGCGATCTTCGCGTTTTCCTCCTCGCTCCTCTCGTACGGTAACTTCTCTGGAGTCTTCAGAGAAGGACCGAATCTGTATCTCCTCCCGCCTTTGGCTGTACTGCTAGACGCCGGCAGAGTAGACGGAGCGGATGTCTTCTTTCCTTGCTTACGAGGTGGAGGAGAAGGACTGCGACGCGCAGTAGAAGCCGGAGCGGCGGCGGGTCTCTTCCGCCCTTGCTGACGAGGCGGAGAAGGAGGAGGCTGGCTGCTCGGGCGCGCCGGCGCAGGCGGAGAAGGAGGCGGAGTGCCGCCACGCGCCGGAGAAGGAGCGGGCCGAGTGCCCTGATCGTCACTCGCCGGTGGAGGAGGCGGAGTGCCCTGACTCGCCGGAGGAGGAGGAGGAGGCGGAGGCGTCCAGTTCGGAAGGTTGATGAGATCCTTCCGCCATAGGCATGGAGTCTTCAGAGCAGAACCCAGCCGATACTCCCCTTCACCGGTAGGGTGGTCAAGCCGGAGGTCCTCAAATCCCTCCGTTATTTCATCGACCATCACCTTAGCATATCCTTCTGGAATCGGCCGGCAGTGAAAAGTTGAGTCGGGTTTAGTAGGATAAACAGAGCCAACAGCCGCCTTGACCTTCAAATTGCTCCATTGCGCCATAAGGTGGCAATTTTCAGCATCCGTGATAGCATCCACGGGATAGCTGGCAGGAGCCGTCAAGGCATGCTCTGGCTGAAGCAGCTCGGTGGAAGCCACGCTGCTTTTCCGCTGAGATGGCGGGGTAGCTTCGGGGGAAGCTTCGGCAGGTCGTTTGCTGCGATCTGCTTCTCGTTCCTCTAGCCCCATTACCCTTTCGTGCAGCGACTGCAGTTGGCTCTGCTCCAGTTTCTTCCTCCTCTCGTGGGTTTTGTAACCCCCTGCGTCCGGAAATCCAGCCTTCCACGAAACGGAGCCTGGCGTGCCTCGTGTCCGTCCAGGGTGCTCAGGATTGCCGAGGGCCATTGTGAGCTCGTCCTTCTCCCTGTCTGGAACGAACGTCCCTTGCTGCGCTGCTTCGATATATTGCTGAAGCTTCTTGACTGGTATGTCCAATTGTTCCTCCGTCCAAATGCACTTCCCTGTTATAGGGTCCAAGGATCCGCCGGCCCCAAAGAACCAAGTCCGGCAACGTTCTGGCCAGTTCATTGTCTCTGGTTCGATCCCTTTATCAAGCAGATCATTCTCAGCCTTGGCCCACTTAGGCTGGGCTACGAGGTAGCCACCTGACCCCGTGCGATGGTGAAGCTTCTTCTTCTCAGCATTTCTCTTGTTTGTCGCCGACATTTTTTTACTCTTTTCCGATGTCTTGTGGGCCACAAATGCGGGCCAGTCATCTCTGATCTTCTCATATTTGCCAATGAATTCTGGTGTCTCATTTTTTTCGACATACCTATTGAGGTCTTTCTTCCAATTCCTGAATAGGTCTGCCATCTTCCTCAGAGCAAAAGACTTGATTAATGGCTCTATAACTGGCTTCTCCGGATCATCCTCCGGCGGTAGGGTGAAATTTGACTTCAGCTCAGTCCAAAGATTCTTTTTCTGCATCTCATTGACATAAGACACCTCAGGGTCTTCGTTCTTAGGCTTATACCATTGCTGGATGCTGATCGGGATCTTGTCCCTAACCAGAACCCCACACTGAGCAACAAATGCCTTCTTTGTCCGGTAGGGTTCAATCGGTTGGCCGTCGCGCGCGATTTGTATGATCTCAAACTTTTCATCCGAGCTCAACTTTTTCTTCGGGCCTCGTCTCTTTACCGAAGTTGTGCTCGATCCGGAGGGCTAGAAAAAAGAACAAAGACGAGAGTTAATTAATATGTGTACATACCAAAACAATGAATGCATCAATTAGCTAGTCAGCACAGGCTTAACTAATATATATACCTGGCCGGACTCGGTTTGGTGATCACCGGAGCCGTCCTCACGGTCTACTTCTTCACCCTCTCCTTCTTGCACCGGCATTGGGTCATCGAAGCCATGTAAATCATGAGGGCCAGCTGCTTCTTCACACTCTCCTTCCAGACCATCGTTGTCGTTGAGAAACATCAACGAGCAGACGACATCACTTCCTTGTGCGATTATGTCCCTCAACAACGCTTCTTGTGCTTCGTCTCGGGGGGTGTCCATAGTTTCTACAAATATTTACAACATAGCAATTATTATTCAAACATGACAGATATGGATATATTAGTGGCAAACGTAGAACTAGCTAGCTAATCACAATAAGGAATCATATTAGTGGCCTCGATGCTGCTTCTCTAGGGTTTGGGGTGGCCTCGACAACGCGTCAAGGGTTAGGGGGTGGCCTCGAGAACGCTTCAAGCTAGGAGGGGGTAATATCGACCCCCCCCCACGTGTTGAAGCTATCGGGAGGGGGTCGGCGTTGAACAGTACATCTATGTCCCACAAGTGACGTGGGCATCGACGCCCGCGGTAGGGTAGAGGGTCGTGGATCGCCGAGCGGTCGAGGGTCAAGGGGTCGAAGATCGCCGAGGGGTCGGGAGGTTGCCTAGTGTCAAAGGATTCAAAAAAACCATGTCTTCATCATTAGGCGAAAGTAACAGGTGCATGATGGTACGAAGCTCTCCAAAGTTATTTTGGAACGGAGTCCCAGATAGGATAATTCGCTTTTTGGTACAAAGTTCAGCAAAAAGGCAAATTATCCTATCCGGGACTCCATTGCAGAACAACTTTGGAGGACTTCGTACCATCATGCCATGGTTACTTCCGGCTAATGATGAAGCCATGGATTTCTTCAATACTTTGACACTATAGGAACCCTCAACCCTGAAACCTTCGACCCTTGACCCCTTAACGACCCTCGACCCTCTACCCTAGTTCCCGACCCTTGACCCCTCGGCAATCCTCGACACCCTCATTATATCGACAACGACGCAACATACATATACATGGGAAAATAATGTTATCGGGGAGGGGGTATCGGTACCCCCCCCCCTCGTGTCAAAGTTTCTTCTTTCTCCTCTATTCCTTTCTTTCTTCTTCTCCTCTTCTTTTTCTTCTTATCCCTCGAGAAAGGAAAATAAGGAAAAGGAAGAAAAGAGGAAGAAGGAAGAAGGAAGAAGAAGAAGAAAAAAAAAGAAAAAAAAAGAGGAGAAGAAGAAAAGAATAGAGGAGAAGAAGAAAAAATAGAAAAAAAATTCTATTTTTTCTTCTTCTCCTCTATTCTTTCTTCTTCTCCTCTTTTTCTTCTTTTCTTCTTCTTATTTATTTCTCCTCTTCTTCCTATCCCCTCTTCTTCTCCTTTCTTCCTCTTCTTTTTTCCTTTTTCCTCTCATTCTTTTTCTTCTTCTTGTATTGCTTGTTTTTTTTAAATAATGTTCAAATAAAAAATCTATGAACATAAAACATATATACACACAGAGAACATATATACATTTTTTATAAAAATGCAAAAAACAAAAAAAATTAAAAAAAAGACATATAAACAGATATACATACATACATTTTTCTTTCATATGAACATACATACATACATTTTCTTTGCATATGACCATACATACATTTTTCTTTGCATATGACCATTCATACATTTTCTTTGCATATGCTTTGCATATAAACATACATACATATGAACATACATACATACATATAAACATAACATACATACACAAAAAATTCTAAAAATCTGCCTAAAAATCTAAAAATCTGCCTAAAAAAATTATATGAAAAAAGAATACATCATCCATCCATCCATATAATGAACATATACATCATCCATCCATCCATATAATCAACATACGCATATGAAAAAAAAATTATATGAAAAAAAATTATATGAAGAGGATCGAGGGGACAGGGAGGAAAGGGGGTCGCCGGAGCCGGACCGAACGGGGAGGAGGGGCGGCGTCGAGGCAGGGGCGGCAGTGGGGGCGGGCGCCGGCGACGACGTCGACAATGGTGGGGGCGGGCCGGGGCGCAGGGGCGCGGCCGTGCGTGCTCGGGGACGGGGCAGGGGCACGGGGCGGCGGCCGGCGTGGGCTCGGGCGCGGGGCAGGGGCACGGGGAGACGTGGATGGCTGCCGGCGGCGGCGACGGCGACGAGGAGCGCGCGAGCGATTTGGGCAGCCTGGCGGCGGGGGCAACTGGCTAGGGAGGCGAGGGAGATGTGAAATTTTTACAAGTCCTGGTTATATAGCAAGGGCATTAGTCCCGGTTCGTGGAACCAACCTGGACTAATGCCCCCTTTAGTCCCGGTTGGTGCCACCAACCGGGACCAAAGGCCAATTTTCAGCAGCCCAAAGGGCGGGAAGCGGCGGCCTTTGGTCCCGGTTGGTGGCACCAACCGGGACTAAAGGGTGGCATTAGTCCCGGTTGGTGCCACCAACCGGGACCAAAGGCCTTGTGCTACCCCGCGCCAAATGTTTAGTCCCACCTCGCTAGTTGAGAGGGAGCCGCACCAGTTTATAAGGTGCGGTGCGGCTCCCCTCTCGAGCTCCTCTCTAAAGCAGGCTTTCGGGCCTAACTCTGCCATCTGTGCCTGTGGGCCTACTGGGCCTTCCACGGGCCTGAATCCTGGCCCATAGGGTTTCTAGTCGTATTCAGGCCGTGGGGGCCTAGTAGGTGGCATTTTTTTTGTTTTTTTTGTTTTATTTGTTGCTTTATTTAGTTTATTTTAGTTTTGGTTCACTTTTCTTTTGGTCTTTTGCTTTATTTTTTAATTCTTTTTGCTTTTAGTTTTAGAAAAATTATAAACTTTCTGTTAGTGCCATTAGTTTTCAAATCTGAAAACTCTTTTTTTGTTTTCTTTGTTGCTTTATTTATTTTATTTTGTTTCTACTTACAACAAAATACTTATTGTTGCTATTTTTATTTTTTTTCAGTTTTTGTTCTGTTTTCTGCATTATTTAGTTTTTGTTGTTTTTTGCTTTATTTTTAATTCTTTTTGCTTTTAGTTTTAGAAAAATTATAAACTTTCTGTTAGTGCCATTAGTTTTCAAATCTGAAAACTCTTTTTTGTTTCCTTTGTTGCTTTATTTATTTTATTTTGTTTCTACTTACAACAAAATACTTATTGTTGCTATTTTTATTTTTTTCAGTTTTTTGTTCTGTTTTCTGCATTATTTATTTTTTGTTGTTTTTTGCTTTATTTTTTAATTCTTTTTGCTTTTAGTTTTAGAAAAATTATAAACTTTCTGTTAGTGCCATTAGTTTTCAAATTTGGAAACTCTTTTTTTGTTTTCTTTGTTGCTTTATTTATAAACCGGTGTGAGCGCCCTTCGGTTGGCGAGGTTTTAAAATTCATAGTTTTCAAATGAACTCTGAAAAAGTTGGCATAGCATGTGCATGTACAAAACGGACAATGGTATCATACTCGTCTGTTACAAAGTTGGCATGTTATCATCATAATAGTTGCGGGAGAAAGTCTTCACTTTTTCTTCGCTTGTGTCGTTTGCTTATTGCGCCGTAACCATGGATAATCTTCATCATTTATCAGGATGCTTGGGTCAGCCTTGACTTTGAAGGGGGGAATTTCATGAAACTTTTCATACTCTTCAGACATGTCTGTCTTGCCCTCCACTCCCAGGATGTCCCTTTTTCCTGAAAGAACTATGTGGCGCTTTGGCTCATTGTATGATGTATTCGCTTCCTTATCTTTTCTTTTCCTCGGTCTGGTAGACATGTCCTTCACATAGATAACTTGTGCCACATCATTGGCTAGGACGAACGGTTCGTCAGTGTACCCAAGATTTTTCAGATCCACTGTTGTCATTCCAAACTGTGGGTCTACCTGTACCCCGCCTCCTGACAGATTGACCCACTTGCACTTAAACAAAGGGACCTTAAAATCTACTCCGTAGTCAAGTTCCCATATGTCTACTATGTAACCATAATATGTGTCATTTCCCTTGTCGGTTGCTGCATCAAAGCGGACACCGCTGTTTTGGTTGGTGCTCTTTTCATCTTGGTCAATCGTGTAAAATGTATTCCCATTTATCTCGTATCCTTTCCAAATCATTACAGTCGAAGATGGTCCCCTGGACAACAAGTACAGCTCATCACAAACAGTGATGTCACCTCTGAGACGTGTTTCCAACCAACTGCTGAAAGTCCTGATGTGTTCACATGTAATCCAGTCGTCGCACTGCTCCGGGTGTTTGGAGCGCAGACTGTTCTTGTGTTCATCGACATACGGGGTCACCAAGGTAGAGTTCTGTAGAACTGTGTAGTGTGCTTGAGACCAAGAATATCCGTCCCTGCATATTATTGAGTCTCTTCCAAGCGTGCCTTTTCCAGTCAGTCTCCCCTCATACCGCGATTTAGGGAGACCTATCTTCTTAAGGCTAGGAATGAAGTCAACACAAAACCCGATGACATCCTCTGTTTGATGGCCCATGGAGATGCTTCCTTCTGGCCTAGCGCGGTTACGAACATATTTCTTTAGGACTCCCATGAACCTCTCAAAGGGGTACATATTGTGTAGAAATACGGGCCCCAGAATGACAATCTCGTCGACTAGATGAACTAGGACGTGCGTCATGATATTGAAGAAGGATGGTGGGAACACCAGCTCTAAACTGACAAGTAATTGCGCCACATCACTCCTTAGCTTTGGTACGATTTCTGGATCGATCACCTTCTGAGATATTGCATTGAGGAATGCACATAGCTTCACAATGGCTAGTCGGACGTTTTCTGGTAGAAGCCCCCTCAATGCAACCGGAAGCAGTTGCGTCATAATCACGTGGCAGTCATGAGACTTTAGGTTCTGGAACTTTTTCTCTGGCATATTTATTATTCCCTTTATATTCGACGAGAAGCCAGTCGGGACCTTCATACTGAGCAGGCATTGAAAGAATATTTCTTTCTCTTCTTTTGTAAGAGCGTAGCTGGCAGGACCTTCATACTGCTTCGGAGGCATGCCCTCTTTTTCGTGCAAGCGTTGCAGGTCCTCTCGTGCCTCAGGTGTATCTTTTGTCTTCCCATACACGCCCAAGAAGCCTAGCAGGTTCACGCAAAGGTTCTTCGTCACGTGCATCACGTCGATCGAAGAGCGGACCTCTAGGTCTTTCCAGTAGGGTAGGTCCCAAAATATAGATTTCTTCTTCCACATGGGTGCGTGATTCTCAGCGTCATTCGGAACAGCTAGTCCGCCGGGACCCTTTCCAAAGATTACGTGTAAATCATTGACCATAGCAAGTACGTGATCACCGGTACGCATGGCGGGCTTCTTCCGGTGATCTGCCTCGCCTTTGAAATGCTTGCCTTTCTTTCGACATTGATGGTTGGTCGGAAGAAATCGACGATGGCCCAGGTACACATTCTTCCTGCAGCTTGCCAGGTATATACTATCGGTGTCAAGTAAACAGTGCGTGCATGCGTGGTATCCCTTGTTTGTCTGTCCTGAAAGGTTACTGAGAGCGGGCCAATCGTTGATGGTCACGAACAGCAACGCCTTTAGGTTAAATTCCTCCTGTTTGTGCTCATCCCACGTACGTACACCGTTTCCATTCCACAGCTGTAAAAGTTCTTCAACTAATGGCCTTAGGTACACATCAATGTCGTTGCCGGGTTGCTTAGGGCCTTGGATGAGAACTGGCATCATAATGAACTTCCGCTTCATGCACATCCAAGGAGGAAGGTTATACATACATAGAGTCACGGGCCAGGTGCTGTGATTGCTGCTCTGCTCCCCGAAAGGATTAATGCCATCCGCGCTTAAAGCAAACCATACGTTCCTTGGGTCCTTTGCAAACTCATCCCAGTACTTTCTCTCAATTTTTCTCCACTGCGACCCGTCAGCGGGTGCTCTCAACTTCCCGTCTTTCTTACGGTCCTCACTGTGCCATCGCATCAACTTGGCATGCTCTCCGTTTCTGAACAGACGTTTCAACCGTGGTATTATAGGAGCATACCACATCACCTTCGCAGGAACCCTCTTCCTGGGAGGCTCGCCGTCAACATCACCAGGGTCATCTCGTCTGATCTTATACCGCAATGCACCGCATACCGGGCATGCGTTCAGATCCTTGTAGGCACCGCGGTAGAGGATGCAGTCATTAGGGCATGCATGTATCTTCTCCACCTCCAATCCTAGAGGGCATACGACCTTCTTTGCTGCGTATGTACTGTCGGGCAATTCGTTATCCTTTGGAAGCTTCTTCTTCATTATTTTCAGTAGCTTCTCAAATCCTTTATCAGGCACAGCATTCTCTGCCTTCCACTGCAGCAATTCGAGTACGGTACCGAGCTTTGTGTTGCCATCTTCGCAATTGGGGTACAACCCTTTTTGTGATCCTCTAACATGCGATCGAACTTCAGCTTCTCCTTTTGACTTTCGCATTGTGTCCTTGCATCGACAATGACCCGGCGGAGATCATCATCATCGGGCACATCGTCTGGTTCCTCTTGATCTTCAGCAGCTTCGCCCGTTGCAGCACCATCGTGCACATCGTCTGGTGCATCTTGATGTTCAGTAGCATCACCGTATTCAGGGGGCACATAGTTGTCATCGTACTCTTCTTCCTCGCCGTCTTCCATCATAACCCCTATTTCTCCGTGCCTCGTCCAAACATTATAGTGTGGCATGAAACCCTTGTAAAGCAGGTGGGTGTGAAGGATTTTCCGGTCAGAGTAAGACTTCGTATTCCCACATATAGGGCATGGACAACACATAAAACCATTCTGCTTGTTTGCCTCAGCCACTTCGAGAAAATCATGCACGCCCTTAATGTACTCGGAGGTGTGTCTGTCACCGTACATCCATTGCCGGTTCATCTGCGTGCATTATATATAATTAAGTGTGTCAAAAATCATTACAGAACATCATGAATAGATAATTAAGTGACCAAATTAATAGAAGTTCATCATCACATAAAAACCAAAGTAGATACATAGTTCTCATCTAACAACATAAAGCTCTGCAGAGCATCTAAATTAATTAAACCATACATTGAAACTATGTAAAACATTTCAATGCGAAAACAAATGCGATCATAATCGCAACCAAGGTAACAACTGATCCAACGGCATAATGATACCAAGCCTCGGTATGAATGGCATATTTTCTAATCTTTCTCATCTTCAAGCGCATTGCATCCATCTTGATCTTGTGATCATCGACGACATCCGCAACATGCAACTCCAATATCATCTTCTCCTCCTTAAGTTTTTTTATTTTTTCGTTCAAGAAATTGTTTTCTTTTTCAACTAAATTTAACCTCTCGACAATAGGGTCGGTTGGAATTTCCGGTCAACAACCTCCTAGATAAATAAAATCTATGTCACGTTGGTCGGCATAATTTCATAAACAATAAATGAACCAATAGTTATGAAAAGATAATATATACCACATCCGAATCATAGACAGGACGAGGGCCGACGGGGGCGGATACCAAAACCATCGGCGCACTATATAAGATGCAATAATAAAAGTAAGAAAATAATACAAGTATCTATCTAAACAAACAAGTAATAATATTTTTTCCTTTCAGAAAGAAGATAAGAACAAGAGGCTCACCACGGTGGTGCCGGCGATGAGATCGGCGCGGATGATCGATGGCGGTGAAGACGGGGACGGGGCGTGACGGACCGCTAAACCTAGATAAATATTGAGGAAAATGGAGCTTGGCGATCGAGCTTGGAGAGGAGAAACCTTAAGTAGTGTGGCTCGGGCATTCCATCGAACACCTTGTGTGCATAGGAGGTGAGCTAGAGCACCACCAAGCCCTCTCCCCCTCGGCCAGAAAAAACAGAGCAGTGTGCTCTGCTCTTGCGCGAGGGGCTATATATAGGCAGCACCATTGGTCCCGGTTGGTGGCATGAACCGGGACTAAAGGTAACCCTTTTGGTCCCGGTTCATGCCACCAACCGGGACCAATAGTGGTGGGCCAGGAGCCAGGACTATTGGTCCCGGTTCGTCCCACCAACCGGGACCAAAAGGTCCGGACGAACCGGGACCAATGGCCCACGTGGCCCGGCCGGCCCCCTGGGCTCACGAACCGGGGCAAATAGCTCCATTGGTCCCGGTTCTGGATTGAACCGGGACTAATGGGCTAAACTGGCCTGGACGAAAGCCCTGTTTTCTACTAGTGCCCCTTCATCCGACGGACCGCCCTGTCCTGCTCCCGCTTCAGCCTTGCCACCCGAGCCTTCTCCGCCGATGCCTCCTTCGCCTGGCGCTTCGACTGCTCAATAGCTAGCCGGAGTGCCTTGGCGTTCTTTTGTTGGAGGCGGCGAGGGTCCGTCTCCGCCGTCGTGTGGGAGCGGCAATACACCCATGCGAGGAGACGCACTTCCTCGTCGGCGTCCGGCTCCGTCCCGCAGCGGCGGCACGCGAACTGCTCCGCCGCCTCCCTCTCTCGAGCACACTACCTCTCACGACGTGCGGCGTGCGCCTCCGACTCCGGAGTGCGCGTGCGGACCGGAGGCGCGGACACAAGCACCCAGCGCTGGCCGCGTTCAGGAGCGCCTGGCGGGGGAAGGAGACGACGCGGGGCCCGCGCGGACTGTGTAGTCACGCGCGCGGGCCGGGGGGTCCAGCTCCTACGACCGCGCTGCACCGGTGCGGGAGGTGCGCTGATGCTTTAGATCCGAAGTTGCCGCCGGTCTCCATCTTCGATCGCTGCAGCACAATGCGGAGGGCCATCTCCTCCTCATAGTCGACCTCCTAGCAGGACTCACTGCCGGAGCTGCTCATCGTGGTGGATGGGATCGGAACTGGAAAGGGAGAGGAGTGGACGGAGGGAGCGAGAGATGGAGAGAGTGAGCTAGGGTTTGAGCTCGCCGTCCGGATTGGGGTTTTTTGTGGGGTCCATGGTGGGTCGGGCGACGGAAGCGCGCGGGCGTATCCGGGCCGCCCCATATCCGTCATATATTTGGGCTGGATATGAGAGGTGCCGGTCAGCTCGGACGTTTGTCCGCAGTTTGAAAGATTCGGTTGAGTCAATTTTTTGCGACCGCTCACTGACTGGATAGCCTATCCAGATGTTTGAGACGGGCATGAGAGGTCGTGACTGTAAATGCTCTGAGATCCGGTATAGCTGCGGTAGCAAGGCTAGGGTCGCCTGCCTGCCAGATCGAAACCCATCGTACCCACTCGTACGTAATGTGGAGTAAACACGCACCCTGGTCCATGTCCGGGACGTAAATGCTGTAGCGAGTTCCCGTCCTTTCAGCGCCACGATCGGCCTCTGCCAACAACTTTTGCTCGATCGATCTCAGGCCCACTGGCACAGGCACCCACCGCAGCAGTCGTCGTCGAGCGTGTGTGCATTACCATCGATATTACTGGCCAAACCAACTGTGTGCGCCGTCTCCTGGAACTGATCTTGTTGCTATATTCCCAAACAAACAAGGGGAATAGTGTTACTGCTGGATGCTGGTAGGGCATTAAGCACGTACTCCCTCCGTTCAGAATTACTTGTCGTAGAAATGGATGTATCTAGATGTATTTTAGTTCTATATACATCCATTTCCGAGACAAGTAATTCCGAACGGAGGGAGTACGTACGTGCTAATAGATGTGTAAGAGGTACGTGACGTGTTTCAATATACCAGCTAATGGTCCGTAAAAAAAGAATATTACCAGCTAATGAAGCCACATGATGATGACATTCAACCTAGAATCATTTTGAATTATGAATAATTTTGAATATGCCAACGACATACACATGCATCCACCTCAAGTGATTCGCCCAGATTTACGAAAGGTGGGCCGTCATGGAAACAAGAGCCACTAGTGCAGAAATCTCTGACGGCAATTTCCTAGAGAACCACTGATGTGTCACGTATACAGCGGCGGAGCCAGGATTTAAGTATAGGGACCAAGCCAAGTTGATAAAAAAAATGTGGTGCAATTTGTCTTAACTAGGTTACTCTCATATCCAAACCCTCGTGCCGCTCCCCGTCTCCCGTGCAGTTCCCGCGAGCGGCCCAGGCGGAACCCTAGTTCGCCGCCGCCACTCCCCTTTCTCGCCTTCCTTCTCCCTCGCTGCCGCCAAGGTTCGCTGATCTGCCGGTACTTCAGGGTCTGCCTGGTGGTGCTGGTGGTGACGGCGGCCCGGGCACGAGAGTTGGATCCATTCGAACTGATCTGGGTGAAAACTTGCCTTCGTCCTGCTAAGGCCGGCGGTGGCGGCGCTATCTGCGTTGTTCCCTTCTTGAAGGCATCGCCATGGAAAAGTTCAAGGTCACTCTCTGCTACCTTCGGGGGAAACCCCAGATCGGATGATCGGATGACGGCGGCGCTCTGGTGTCGTTCCTCCCTTGGGGGCGTCATTCTTGAAGGTACACACGTGATCGAGGGACCAAAGGATGGATTCTTTGGTGGAGCGGTGCTTCATCCTACACACTGATGGCAACGGATCTTGATGGCGTGGCGCAGTGCAGATTCGGAGTTCGCTGTGGGAGGATGGACTCGCGCAGGAGGACGACGCTGTCGGGCATCGTGGTGGCATCGATGGCAGAGAGACCTGGCACGGTTTATGCAACAATACAGCTCTGAGGATGGATTGGTGGCAAGTGGCTGCGGCGGCCTCGTACCCGGCAGGCGTCCTGGTTGAGAAGTGTGTCGGACTGGTAGGTGCCCCATACCCGACAGGCGTCCTGGTTGGGACCTCAGGTCTTAGATGTTTAGATTTGGCTGCGATGTCTGTTTGGTATTAGACCCTGACTATCTGCGCTCCTTCATCAATTGGATAGGTGTAGCGACAGTTGTTGCTTAGACGGTGGCTTTAGTCTCACTGTTGTATGACTTTGTAAGGTCTTGGGAGAATAATTAATGAAGTGGCTGTATGCATCGCCCAGATGCAGAAGCAGGGGGTCATCCTCCTTTTCTAAATTTTTTTTGTCTTAACTGGTAAAGTGAGAAAAACACACTTCAAATTTTCTCTATGATTTTCATCTGAAGATATCTTAACCGCCAACCCCTTTCAATGCAATTAGCATGCAGTAATGTTGAAGCAATTTGTCTCATATTTTACGTTGAATATATTGTGAAAGTGGCATCATTAGCATCATAGGATGTTCAACGCAAAGAATTAAATTTTGATGTGCAAATTTGCCAAGCAAAAGTTGGGAATTGAGGGAGATTCTAATATCAAGTAAGTGGACATTGGAATATACAGGCATTAAGCAAGTGTCATACTGGCGTAGTAGTAATCAACAAGCAGATTCACCCATTATTCAAAGAATTACTACTAGTTAAATTTGGGCCTTACGACTAAGCGAATAGATATATGACACAACGTAATAGTAGAAAGAAAGCAAGAACCACCACGTGACATATGTGGTAAGCAATTCAAACTAATCCAAAAGAAAGCAAGAACTAGGTCTCCCTCTCCCCGCAATAGTAGAAAGGAAAACAACAATAAGGTCTCACACCACACATATACTAATGCATGCATATTGTAAACAGTAGTCGGTAATGCTAAGAGCATCTCCAGCCCTTGCCCCCCCCCCCCCCGGGGGGGGGCTTAAAAATCGCCGTCTGTGGGCGAGCCGACGCTAAAATCGGCTTTGGGGGCGATTAGGTTCCCAACCGCCGCCCCCAGGTCGCCCCCAGGCGCCGATATCGGCACATTTTTGGCACAGATGTGTCGTTTTTCAGCCCACTTTCGGCGAAAAATCGGCCCGCTGTCGACGCAAATCGGCCCATATTCGCCGTGGTTCGGCGCAAATTCAACAGAAGTTATTTTTTAATCACATAGTTCATCACAGAAAATCAATAGAAATCAAACAGTTCAACAACAAATAGTTCAATATGTATTATATAGTTCAATAAAGAAAAACTCATATTTCATCACACGTCGAGACAGGCTTTGCCCTTGAGCCTCCATAGGTGCTCCACCAGATCCTGCTGCAGTTGTTGATGCACCTGTGGGTTTAGGATCTCCTGGCGCATATTGAGAGAGGCAGTCCAGGTTGCCGGTAGCTGGTGATCAACTTGGGCAAGAGGACCCTGCCTGTAGTATGGTTCAGTGTCAAACACTGACTCTTCCTGCTCGCTCGGAATGATCATGTTGTGCAAGATGACACAGCAAGTCAGATCTCCCACATTTGATCTTTTGACTAGGTCTGAGCGAGGTACCGGATAACAGCAAATGGAGATTGGAGCACACCAAAAGCCCGCTCGACATCCTTCCTGCAAGCCTCCTGAACCTTCGCAAAGTGGTAGTTCTTGCCTCGTGGCACAGGGTTTGAGATAGTCTTCACAAATGTAGACCATCTTGGATAGATGCCATCTGCTAGGTAGTATCCCTTGTTATAGTGCCGCCCATTGACCTAGAAGTTCACCGGAGGAGAATGAACTTCAACAAGCTTGGCAAAGACAGGGGAGCACTACAGCAAGTTGATGTCATTGTGAGTTCCTGGCATACCAAAGAAGGAATGCCAAATCCAGAAGTCCTGTGTGGCCACTGCCTCAAGTACCACACTGCAACTGCCTTTGGCGCCTTTGTACACCCCCTGCCAAGCAAATGGACAGTTCTTCCATTTCCAATGCATGAAGTCGATGCTTCCAAGCATCTCAGGAAATCCTGTTGCTGCATTCTGTGCTAGGATCCGAGCAATGTCTTCAGCATTGGATGATCGCAAGTATTGCGGTCCAAACACTACCACCACTGCCCTGCAGAACTTGTAGAAGCACTCAATGGTCGTGGACTCGGCCATGCGCCCATAGTCGTCAAGTGAATCACTGGGAGCTCCGTATGCAAGCATCCTCATAGTTGTTGTGCACTTCTGGATTGAGGTGAATCCAAGTTTGCCGGTGCAATCCTTCTTGCACTTGAAGTAGCTGTCGAACTCCTGGATGGAATTCACAATCTTGAGGAAAAGCTTTCAGCTCATTCGATAATGGTGCCGAAATACTTTGTCGCCGTGCAATGGAGAGTCGGTGAAGTAGTCGGAGTAAGTAGAGCATGCAATATCCTTCCAGCCGATGTCGGTTCTTTGCTTTTAGTCGCCCCTGCATCGAGCCACCTCGTCGCGGCTTTGCATTGCTCGCGAGCTGGCCAGCCAGGGCGGCGGGGACCCTGAGATGCTCTTCGTCCTGGACATCGGCATCAGCTTCCTCCTCTAGCAGCGCCGTGAGCGCGTCCTCGTCTTCGGAGTCCATCACTGAGCAGACAAATCGTTGAACACCTGGCAGGCGTGGTGGGTGCACAGCCGCCGGTATCCCGCCCTGCGCGGCCGGACGCCGGGAAAACTCGCTTAGAAAGGTGGTGGAGAGGTTGTTGCGGAGAAACCTGAAGGAAATATGCCCTAGAGGCAGTAATAAAGTTGTTATTTATATTTCCTTATATCATGATAAATGTTTATTATTCATGCTAGAATTGTACTAACAGGGAACTTAGTACATGTGTGAATACATAGACAAACAGAGTGTCACTAGTATGCCTCTACTTGACTAGCTCGTTGAATCAAAGATGGTTAAGTTTCCTAGCCATAGACATGAGTTGTCATTTGATTAACGGGATCACATCATTAGAGAATGATGTGATTGATTTGACCTATTCCGTTAGCTTAGCACTTGAGCTTTAGTTTATTGCTATTGCTTTCTTCATGACTTATACAGGTTCCTATGACTATGATATTATGCAACTCCCGAATACGGTATTGTTGGATGAAGCGGCCCGGACTGACATTACGCGTACGCTTACGCGAGACTGGTTCTACCGATGTCTTTTGCACACAGGTGGCTGGCGGGTGTCAGTTTCTCCAACTTTAATTGAATCGAGTGTGACTACGCCTGGTCCTTGTTGAAGGTTAAAACAACACACTTGACGAAAAGTCGTTGTGGTTTTGATGCGTAGGTAAGAACAGTTCTTTCTCAGCCCGTAGCAGCCACGTAAAACTTGCAACAACAAAGTAGAGGACGTCTAACTTGTTTTTGTAGGGCATGTTGTGATGTGATATGGTCAAGACATCATGCTAAATTTTATTGTATGAGATGATCATGTTTTGCAATAGAGTTATTGGCAACTAGCAGGAGCCATATGGTTGTCACTTTATTGCATGCAATGTAATCGCCCTGTAATTGTTTTTACTTTATCACTAAGTGATAGCGATAGTCGTAGAAGCAATAGTTGGCGAGACGAC
The DNA here is from genome assembly GCF_018294505.1 of Triticum aestivum. NCBI lineage: Eukaryota > Viridiplantae > Streptophyta > Magnoliopsida > Poales > Poaceae > Triticum > Triticum aestivum. The sequence goes on along the minus strand of NC_057798.1, from coordinate 773,067,866 downwards.
AACGATGCTACGATGGAGATCAAGGTGTCGTGTCGGTGACGATGGTGATCATAACGGTGCTTTGGAGATGGAGATCAAAGGCGCAAGATGATGATGGCCATATCATATCACTTATATTGATTGCATGTGATGTTTGTCCTTTATGCATCTTATTTTTCTTAGTTCGACGGTAGCATTATAAGATGATCTCTCACTAAATTTCAAGGTACAAGTGTTCTCCCTGAGTACGCACTGTTGCGAAAGTTCGTCATGCCGAGACACCACGTGATGATTGGGTGTGATAAGCTCTACGTTCACATACAACGGGTGCAAGCCAGTTTTGCACACGCAGAATACTCAGGTTAAACTTGACGAGCCTAGCATATGCAGATATGGCCTCGGAACACTGACACCGAAAGGTCGAGCATGAATCATATAATAGATATGATCTACATAGTAATGTTCACCATTGGAAACTACTCCATCTCACGTGATGATCGGACATGGTTTAGTTGATATGGATCGCGTGATCACTTAGATGATTAGAGGGATGTCTATCTAAGTGGGAGTTCTTAAGTCATGATTAATTGAACTTTAATTTATCATGAACTTAGTACATGATAGTATTTTGCATGTCTATGTTGTTGTAGATCAATGGCCCATGCTACTGTTCCTTTGAATTTTAATGCGTTCCTAGAGAAAGCTAAGTTGAAAGATGATGGTAGCAACTACACGGACTGGGTCCGTAACTTGAGGATTATCCTCATTGTTGCATAGAAGAATTACGTTCTGGAAGCACCGCTAGGTGCCAGGCCTGCTACAGATGCTGCTGATGACGTTAAGAACGTCTGGCAGAGTAAAGCTGATGACTACTCTTTTGGGGAATGCAGTAATTTTAAAAAAATTCCTACGCACATGCAAGATCCATCTAGGTGATGCATAACAACGAGACGGGAGAGTGTTGTCCATGTACCCTCGTAGACCGAAAGCGGAAGCGTTATGACAACGCGGTTGATGTAGTCGTATGTCTTCACGATCCGACCGATCCTAGTACCGAAAGTACGGCACCTCCGCGATCTGCACACGTTTAGCTCGGTGACGTCCCACAAACTCTAGATCCAGCTGAGTGTCGAGGGAGAGCTTCGTCGGCACGAAGGCGTGATGACGGTGATCAATTTCCCGTGCTACTGTTCGTATGAATTTTAATGTGTTCCTAGAGAAAGCTAAGTTGAAAGATGATGGTAGCAACTACGCGAACTGGGTCCGTATCTTGACGATTATCCTCATTGTTGCACATAAGAATTACGTTTTGGAAGCACCGCTGGGTGCTAGGCCTGTTGCAGATGATGCTGATGACGTGAAGAACGTCTGGTAGAGTAAAGCTGATGACTACTCGATAGTTCAGTGTGCCATGCTTTACGGCTTATTGGAGACTTCATATATCTCAATCCGGGCATTTACTTGAAATATTAACTTCAACTCCTGGAACATCTCATATGCTCCATGACTTTCAAAACATCGTTGAAGTCCCGGTTCTAAGCCGTAAAGCATGGCACACTGAACTATCGAATAGTCATCAACTTTACTTTGCCAGACGTTCTTAACGTCATCAGCAGCATCTGCAGCAGGCCTAGCACCTAGCGGTGCTTCCAGTACGTAATTCTTCTGTGCAGCAATGAGGATAAACCTCAAGTTACAGACCCAGACCGTGTAGTTGCTACCATCATCTTTCAACTTAGCTTTCTCTAGGAACGCATTAAAATTCAAAGGAGCAGTAGCACGGGCCATTGATCACCGTCATCACGCCGTCGTGCTGACGAAGCTCTTCCCCGACACTCAGCTGGATCTAGAGTCCGTGGGACTGAAGGAAATATGCCCTAGAGGCAATAATAAAGTTATTATTTATTTCCTTATATCATGATAAATGTTTATTATTCATGCTAGAATTGTATTAACCGAAAACATAATACATGTGTGAATACATAGACAAACATAGTGTCACTAGTATGCCTCTACTTGACTAGCTCGTTGAATCAAAGATGGTTAAGTTTCCTAGCCATGGACAAAAGAGTTGTCATTTGATTAACGGGATCACATCATTAGGAGAATGATGTGATTGGCATGACCCATTCCGTTAGCCTAGCACTTGATCGTTTAGTATATTGCTATTGCTTTCTTCATGACTTATACATCTTCCTGTAACTATGAGATTATGCAACTCCCGTTTACCGGAGGAACACTTTGGGTACTACCAAACGTCACAACGTAACTGGGTGATTATAAAGGAGTACTGCAGGTGTCTCCGAAGGTACATGTTGAGTTGGCGTATTTCGAGATTAGGTTTTGTCACTCCGACTGTCGGAGAGGTATCTCTGGGCCCTCTCGGTAATGCACATCACTATAAGCCTTGCAAGCAATGTAACCAATGAGTTGGTTACGGGATGATGCATTATGTAACGAGTAAAGAGACTTTCCGGTAACGAGATTGAACTAGGTATTGGATACCGACGATCAAATCTTGGGCAAGTAACATACCGATGACAAAGGGAACGAAGTATGTTGTTATGTGGTTTGACCGATAAAGATCTTCGTAGAATATGTGGGAGCCAATATGGGCATCCAGGTCCCGCTATTGGTTATTGACCAGAAACGTGTTTCGGTCGTGTCTACATAGTTCTCGAACCCTTAGGGTCCGCACGCTTAAGGTTTCGATGATAGTTTTATTTTGAGTTTATGAGTTTTGATGTACCTAAGGAGTTCGGAGTCCCGGATGAGATCGGGGACATGACGAGGAGTCTCGAAATGGCCGAGACGTAAAGATCGATATATTGGACGACTATATTCGGAGTTCAGAAAGGTTCCGAGTGATTCGGGTATTTTTCGGAGTACCGGAGAGTTACGGTAATTCGCCGGGGAGTATATAGGCCTTATTGGGCCATACGGGAATAGAGGAGAGAGACCAAAAGGAAGGAGGCCTACGCCCCCCTCTGGTCCGAATTGGACAAGGGGCGCAGCCCCCTTTTCCTTCTTCCTCTCCCCCTCTTTCCCCTTCTCCTACTCCAACAAGGAAGGAGGGAATCCTACTCCCGGTGGGAGTAGGACTCCCCTTGGCGCGCCTCCTCCTAGGCCGGCCGCCCCTCCCCCCTTGCTCCTTTATATACGGGGGCAGGGGCACCCCACAACACACAAGTTGATCTATGGATCGTTCCTTAGCCGTGTGCGGTGCCCCCTTCCACCATATACCACCTCGGTCATATCGTCGCGAAGCTTAGGCGAAGCCCTGCGCCGGTAGAACATCAACATCGTCACCACGCCGTCGTGCTGACGGAACTCATCTTCGGAGCTTTGCTGGATCGGAGGCCGGAGATCGTCATCGAGCTGAACGTGCGCTGAACTCGGAGGCCCCGTACGTTCGGAGCTTGGATCGGTCGGATCGTGAAGACGTACGACTACATCAACCGCGTTGTCATAATGCTTCCGCTAACGGTCTACGAGGGTACGTGGACATACACTGTCCCCTATCGTTGCTATTCCATCAACATGATCTTGAGTGTGCGTAGGAAATTTTTTGAAATTACTGCGTTCCCCAACAGTGGTATCAGAGCCAGGTTTTATGCGTTGATGTTATATGCACGAGTAGAACACAAGTGAGTTGTGGGCGATACAAGTCATACTGCTTACCAGCATGTCATACTTTGGTTCGGCGGTATTGTGAGATGAAGCGGTCCGGACCGACATTACGCGTATGCTTACGCGAGACTGGTTTCACCGTTACGAGCACTCGTGCTTAAAGGTGGCTGGCGGGTGTCTGTCTCTCTCATTTTAGCTGAACCGAGTGTGGCTACGCCCGGTCCTTGCGAAGGTTAAAACAGCACCAACTTGACGAACTACCATTGTGGTTTTTGATGTGTAGGTAAGAACGGTTCTTGCTAAGCCCGTAGCAGCCACGTAAAACTTGCAACAACAAAGTAGAGGACGTCTAACTTGTTTTTGCAGGGCATGTTGTGATGTGATATGGTCAAGACGTGATGCTATATTTTATTGTATGAGATGATCATGTTTTGTAACCGAAGTTATCGGCAACTGGCAGGAGCCATATGGTTGTCGCTTTATTGTATGAAATGCAAACGCCCTGTAATTGCTTTACTTATCACTAAGCGGTAGCGATAGTCGTAGAAGCAATAGATGGTGTAACGACAACGATGCTACGATGGAGATCAAGGTGTCGCGCCGGTGACGATGGTGATCATGACGGTGCTTCGAAGATGGAGATCACAAGCACAAGATGATGATGGCCATATCATATCACTTATATTGATTGCATGTGATGTTTATCCTTTATGCATCTTATCTTGCTTTGATTGACGGTAGCATTTTAAGATGATCTCTCACTAATAATCAAGAAGTGTTCTCCCTGAGTATGCACCGTTGCGAAAGTTCTTCGTGCTGAGACACCACGTGACGATCGGGTGTGATAGGCTCTACGTTCAAATACAACAGGTGCAAAACAGTTGCACACGCGGAATACTCAGGTCATACTTGACGATCCTAGCATATACAGATATGGCCTCGGAACATGGAGACCGAAAGGTCGAGCGTGAATCATATAGTAGATATGATCAACATAGTGATGTTCACCATTGAAAACTACTCCATCTCACGTGATGATCGGACATGGTTTAGTTGATTTGGATCACGTGATCACTTAGATGACTAGAGAGATGCCTGTCTAAGTGGGAGTTCTTTAGTAATATGATTAATTGAACTTAAATTTATCATGAACTTAGTCCTGGTAGTATTTTGCAAATTATGTTGTAGATCAATACCTCGCGTTGTTGCTTTCATATGTTTATTTTGATATGTTCCTAGAGAAAATTGTGTTGAAAGATGTTAGTAGCAATGATGCAGATTGGATCCGTGATTTGAGGTTTATCCTCATTGCTGCACAGAAAAATTATGTCCTTGATGCACCGCTAGGTTGACCTATTGCAGGAGCAGATGCAGACGTTATGAACGTTTGGATAGCTCAATATGATGACTACTTGATAGTTTTGTGCACCATGCTTTATGGCTTAGAATCGGGACTTCAAAGACGTTTTGAACGTCATGGACCATATGAGATGTTCCAGAAGTTGAAGTTAATATTTCAAGCAAATACCCGAGTTGAGAGATATGAAGTCTCCAACAAGTTCTATAGCTAAAAGATGGAGGAGAATCGCTCAATTAGTGAGCATGTGCTCAGATTGTCTGGGTACTACAATCGCTTGAATCAAGTGGGAGTTAATCTTCCAGATAAGATAGTGATTGACAGAATTCTCTAGTCACCACCACCAAGTTAGTAGAACTTCGTGATGAACTATAGTATGCAAGGGATGACGAGAACGATTCCCGAGCTCTTCGTGATGTTGAAATCGACGAAGGTAGAAATCAAGAAAAACATCAAGTGTTGATGGTAGACAAGACCACTAGTTTCAAGAAAAGGGCAAAGGGAAGAAGGGGAACTTCAAGAAGAACGGCAAGCGAGTTGCTGCTCAAGTGAAGAAGCCCAAGTCTGGTCCTAAGCCTGAGACTAAGTGCTTCTACTGCAAAGGGATTGGTCACTGGAAGCGGAACTACCCCAAGTGATTGGCGGATAAGAAGGATGGCAAAGTGAACATAAGTATATTTGATATACATGTTATTGATGTGTACTTTACTAGTGTTTATAGCAACCCCTCAGTATTTGGTACTAGTTCAGTTGCTAAGATTAGTAACTCGAAACGGGAGTTGCAGAATAAACAAAGACTAGTTGAAGGGGAAATGACGATGAGTGTTGGAAGTAGTTCCAAGATTGATATGATCATCATCGCACACTCCCTATACTTTCGGGATTAGTGTTGAAACTAAATAAGTGTTATTTGGTGTTTGCGTTGAGCATGAATATGATTTGATCATGTTTATTGCAATACGGTTATTCATTTAAGTAAGAGAATAAACTGTTGTTCTGTTTACATGAATAAAACCTTATATGGTTACACACCCAATGAAAATAGTTCATTGGATCTCGATCGTAGTGATACACATATTCATAATATTGAAACCAAAAGATGCAAAGTTAATAATGATAGTGCAACTTATTTGTGGCACTGCCGTTTGGGTCATATCGGTGTAAAGCGCATCAAGATACTCCATAAAGATGGATTTTTGGAATCACTTGGTTATGAATCATTTGATGCTTGCGAACCGTGCCTTTTGGGCAAGATGACTAAAACTCCGTTCTCCGGAACAATGGAACGTGCTACTGACTTATTGGAAATAATACATACCGATGTATGCGATCCAATGAGTGTTGATGCTCGTGGCAAGTATCGTTATTTTTTGACCTTCACAAGATGATTTGAGAAGATATGGGTATATCTACTTGATGAAACATAAGTCTTAAATAGTTGAAAGGTTCAAAGAATTTCAGAGTGAAGTGGAGAATCATCATAACAAGAAAATAAAGTTTCTGTGATTTGATCGCAGAGACAAATATTTGAGTTACGAGTTTGGTCTTCAATTAAAACAATGTGGAATAGTTTCACAGCTCACGCCACCTGGAACACCACAACGTTATGGTGTGTCCGAACGTCGTAACTGCACTTTATTGGATATGGTGCGATCTATGATGTCTCTTATCGGTTTTACCACTATCGTTTTGGGGTTGTGCATTAGAGACAGCTGCATTCATGTTTAAAAAGGGCACCATCTAAATCCGTTGAGACGACACCGTATGAACTATGGTTTAGCAGTAAACCTAAGCTGTCATTTCTTAAAAGTTTGGAGTTGCGATGCTTATATGAAAAAGGTTTTCAACCTGATAAGCTCGAACCCAAATCGGAGAAGTGCGTCTTCATAGGATACCCAAAGGTAACTATTGGGTAGACCTTCTATCACAGATCCGAAGGCAAGTTATTCGTTGCTAAAATGGATCCTTTCTAGAGAAGAAGTTTCTCTCGAAAGAAGTGAGTGGGAGGAAAGTAGAACTTGATGAGGTAACTGTACCTTCTCCCGAATTGGAAAATAGTTCATCACTGAAATCAGTTCCAGTGATTCTTACACCAATTAGTGAGGAAGCTAATGATGATGATCATGAAACTTCAGATCAAGTTACTACAGAACCTCGTAGGCCTTCCAGAGTACGGTCCGCACCAGAGTGGTACGGTAATCCTGTTCTGGAAGTCATGTTACTAGACCATGATGAACCTACGAACTATGAGGAAGCGATGATGAGCCCAGATTCCACGAAATGGCTTGAGGCCATAAAATCTGAGATATGATCCATGTATGAGAACAAAGTATGGACTTTGATTGACTTGCTCAATGATCAGCAAGCCATATTAAATAAATGGATCTTCAAGAGGAAGACGGACACTGCTAGTAGTGTTACTATCTACTAAGCTCGACTTGTTGCGAAAGGTTTTCAACAAGTTCAAAGTGTTGAATACGATGATATTTTCTCACTCGTATCGAAACTAAAGTCTGTCCGAATCATGTTAGCAGTTGCCACATTTTATGAAATCTGGCAAATGGATGTCAAAACTGCATTCCTTAATGAATTTATTAAAGAAGAGTTGTATATGATGCAACCAGAAGGTTTTGTCAATCCTAAAGATGTTAACAAAGTGTGCAAGCTCCAGCGATCCATCTGTGGACTGGTGCAAGCATCTCGGAGTTGGAATATACGCTTTGATGAGTTGATCAAAGCATATGGTTTTATACAGACTTTTGAAGAAGCCTGTATTTACAATAAAGTGAGTGGGAGCACTACAGCATTTCTGATAAGTATATGTGAATGACATATTGTTGATCGGAAATAATCTATAATTATTCTGCAAAGCATAAAGGAGTGTTTGAACGGAGTTTTTCAAAGAAAGACCTCGGCGAAGCTACTTACATATTGAGCATCAAGATCTATATAGATAGATCAAGACACTTGATAAGATTTTTCAATGAGTACATACCTTGATAAAAAATTTTAAATAGTTCAAAATGGAACAGTCAAAGAAGGAGTTCTTGCCTGTGTTGCAAGGTGTGAAGTTGAGTAAGACTCAAGACCCGACCATGGCAGAAAATAGAAAGAGAATGAAAAGTCATTCCCTATGCCTCAGTCATAGGTTCTATAAAGTATGCTATGCTATGTACCAGACCTATTGTATACCTTGCTCTTTATTTGGCAAGTGAGTACAATAGTGATCTAGGAGTAGATCACTGGACATTGGTCAAGAATATCCTTAGTAAGGACTAAGGAAATATTTCTCGATATTGGAAGTGATAAAAGAGCTCGTCGTAAAAGGTTACAGCGATGCAAGCTTTTACACCAATCCAGATGACTCTAAGTCTCAATCTGGATACATATTGAAAGTGGGAGCAATTAGCTAGATTAGCTCCGTGCAGAGCATTGTGGACATAGAATATTTGCAAAATACATACGGCTCTGAATATGACAGACCCGTTGACTAAGCTTCTCTCACGAGCAAAACATGATCACACCTTAGTACTCTTTGGGTGTTAATCACATAGCGATGTGAACTAGATTATTGACTCTAGTAAACCCTTTGGGTGTTGGTCACATGACGATGTGAACTATGGGTATTAATCATATACAGATATGAATATTGATGTTAAATCACATGGCGATGTGAAACTAGATTATTGACTCTAGTGCAAGTTGGAGACTGAAGGAAATATGCCCTAGAGGCAATAATAAAGTTATTATTTATTTCCTTATATCATGATAAATGTTTATTATTCATGCTAGAATTGTATTAACCGGAAACATAATACATGTGTGAATACATAGACAAACATAGTGTCACTAGTATGCCTCTACTTGACTAGCTCGTTGAATCAAAGATGGTTAAGTTTCCTAGCCATGGACAAAAGGGTTATCATTTGATTAACGGGATCACATTATTAGGAGAATGATGTGATTGACATGACCCATTCCATTAGCCTAGCACTTGATCGTTTAGTATATTGCTATTGCTTTCTTCATGACTTATACATGTTCCTGTAACTATGAGATTATGCAACTCCCGTTTACCGGAGGAACACTTTGGGTACTACCAAACGTCACAACGTAACTGGGTGATTATAAACGAGTACTACAGGTGTCTCCGAAGGTACATGTTGAGTTGGCGTATTTCGAGATTAGGTTTTGTCACTCCGACTGTCGGAGAGGTATCTCTGGGCCCTCTCGGTAATGCACATCACTATAAGCCTTGCAAGCAATGTAACCAATGAGTTGGTTACGGGATGATGCATTACGTAACGAGTAAAGAGACTTTCCGGTAACGAGATTGAACTAGGTATTGGATACGGACGATCAAATCTCGGGAAAGTAACATACCGATGACAAAGGGAACAAAGTATGTTGTTATGCGGTTTGACCGATAAAGATCTTCGTAGAATATGTGGGAGCCAATATGGGCATCCAGGTCCCGCTATTGGTTATTGACCGGAAACGTGTTTCGGTCATGTCTACATAGTTCTCGAACCCGTAGGGTCCGCACGCTTAAGGTTTCGATGATAGTTTTATTACGAGTTTATGAGTTTTGATGTACCGAAGGCGTTCGGAGTCCTGGATGAGATCGGGGACATGACGAGGAGTCTCGAAATGGCCGAGACGTAAAGATCGATATATTGGACGACTATATTCGGAGTTCGGAAAGGTTCCGAGTGATTCGGGTATTTTTCGAAGTACCGGAGAGTTACGGGAATTCGCCGGGGAGTATATGGGCCTTATTGGGCCATACGGGAATAGAGGAGAGAGGCCAAAAGGAAGGAGGCCTGCGCCCCCCCTCTGGTCCGAATTGGACAAGGGGCGCAGCCCCCTTTTCCTTCTTCCTTTCCCCCTCTTTCCCCTTCTCCTACTCCAACAAGGAAGGAGGGAGTCCTACTCCCGGTGGGAGTAGGACTCCCCTTGGCGCGCCTCCTCCTAGGCCGGCCGCCCCCTCCCCCCTTGCTCCTTTATATACGGGGGCAGGGGGCACCCCACAACACACAAGTTGATCTACGGATCGTTCCTTAGCCGTGTGTGGTGCCCCCTTCCACCATATACCACCTCGGTCATATCGTCGCGAAGCTTAGGCGAAGCCCTGCGCCGGTAGAACATCAACATCGTCACCACGCCGTCGTGCTGATGGAACTCATCTCCGGAGCTTTGCTGGATCGGAAGCCGGAGATCGTCATCGAGCTGAACGTGTGCTGAACTCGGAGGCCTCGTACGTTCGGAGCTTGAATCGGTCGGATCGTGAAGACGTACGACTACATCAACCGCGTTGTCATAACGCTTCCGCTAACGGTCTACGAGGGTACGTGGACATACACTCTCCCCTCTCGTTGCTATTCCATCAACATGATCTTGAGTGTGCGTAGGAAATTTTTTGAAATTACTGCGTTCCCCAACAGGGACGTCACCGAGCTGAACATGTGCAGATCGCGGAGGTGCCGTACTTTCGGTACTAGGATCGATCGAATCATGAAGACGTACGACTATATCAACCTCGTTGTCATAACGCTTCCGCTTTCGGTCTACGAGGGTACGTGGACAACACACTCCCCTCTCGTTGCTATGCATCACCTAGATGGTTCTTGTGTGTGCGTAGGAAATTTTTCGAAATTACTGTGTTCCCTAACAAAACCCTCTCTTTTCCGGTGGGGATTGACCTATCTACCGGTGGTGGGCGGTGAGCGGCGCCGGGATCGGCAAGGTGGCGGGAGGGCCGGGATGGGGGGGATCTGGCCGTTTGTCTTGACTTTTCGCCTGACAGTGTGGCCTAAACGTGGTTTTCCCTTCTGCTGGAGCCCCCAAGCGCCCCAAGTGTGTTGGGTTTGACCTGGTATCGTCGGGCCCAAAAATGGGTCGAGCCGGCGGATTTTGGCGTTTTGGGGGAAATAGGGTTTTTTTGGTGCCGGCGCGAAAAAAATGGCCCTGGAGAGCCTATTGGGGGCGCGGTTGAAGATGCTCTAACCCTCCATTGGCTGGAGCCGATATAGATAACTGAGGAAGTGAGGAGCGCAGTGTAGTGCAGGATCTACGTCGTAGTCATAGCGACTCTAATATGAATCAGATCCAGAGAAACCGTCTCGAGGGCAGGATGCAGCCGGATAGCCGCGCTAATGGCATCGTTAATCATGAAATTTGTAAATATTTTTTGATTTCATAATTTATTTTATAAGAATTGAAAAATGAATTTTTTTTCTAGCAGACCAACAACACACACACAAACAAGCTTGTGAAGCGAGCGGGCGAGCAGCTGGAGCGACAGGGAGGCGGGCGAACGAACTTGAGCGCTAGCTCTTCTTTCCGGCGATGAACGCATGGAATTGGCGCCAGACGACTATGATATTACGAGATTTAAAAAGTAATACAAATTGATTTTTTTTGCAAGATTGGAAAAACATCATCGATATTGAAAAGAAACTTCATTATTTTGAAGAAAGCTGACAAAGTTGACAAAAGTTCATAAAATCGAAAGTTTTCATTGATTTTTTTAGAAAACCATCAATTTTGAAAACAAATCAGCAATTTTGAAAACAAGTTCACAATCTGTGAAAACATGTTCACAAATTTTAAGAACAGTTCGTTGATTTTTTTTAAGATCACAAACTAAAAAAGTACATTAATTTTAAATAAAAATCACATTTTTCTACAAAAGTCGTTGATTTTGAAAAAAAAACACGGATTTTAAAAAGTTCAGATTTTCAAGAAATAGTTTTGTAGAAAAAACAAATTTGAAAAAAGTTTCGAATTTGAAAAAAATCAGGCATTTAAAAAATAATAAGAATAAGATAAAGATAAAGAGTGTAAAAAACAAAGAAAAAACAGCAAAAGAAAAATAGAAAGCAAAGTGATATTTTCAGGCTTACAAGTTGAAGCACAACAAACAAGAAGAATACAGTAGGTAGCCACGAACTCTGAGTCTGTGAGGTATTCTGGCTGGTTACTGCAGTTAGTATTAAAAACCTGAGGTCCATTTTTTCAGGCTTACTGCTGTAAGACCATTTTTGAAGTTTGAAGAAATGAAATAAAACCTAAGTGCGCCAAGCCGAGGCCGAAGAAGGACGTGCGTCAGTTTGTATAATAGCTTGTAACTCGCACTAAGGGCGCCAAATAGTTCAAGTGGTCCGCCTATTTCTTGCTTAACGTGAAGTAAGTGTGAGACTGTGCCGGCCCAGCGCTCGGAGGCTGCAAGCCTCAAAAGCGCTCGGAGGCCGCAAGCCTCACTGTTTTTTTTAACATTTTTGTTTGCTTTTTTATACTTATAAATATATATATTATAAAAAATTCTTTACATAACTTTTTAGAAAAATGGTAATCAGGCATTTGAAATATTTTAAATGTGTACAGAAAAAATGTTTGCGATGTGTGCAAAAAAATCAGAATGTGTATGATAAAAATTGAAATGAAAATGTAAATTTTCAAAAATGTCATTTGTTTATTTCCAAAATGTTCAACGTGTTTATAAAAAAGCTTGCATGGAAGAAGTTGACATCAATGGAGAGTGTACATTCTGTAGCAGAGGACGAGGCAGAAGCTAAGTTTAATTTGAAAGTTGTAAAGGGGAAGTAGAAGACTATAACATATGTTACATGGAAAGTCTGGAGATTTGGGGGTCCTAGGACGAAACTAGAACCCGGGGAAACATAAAAAATAATTCAACATCCGTATATATGGTGTACTAGCATTTGTATCTTTCCGCTCTATATTTTCTTTCTTATTGCTTATGGGCGTCTGCTTGTAATCTTGACCAGTTGATGGCTTTGTTAATTCAAAGCCGGGCAAGGCTCAAGCCCTGTCTCGGGCTTGGTCAATGTCTTTTCTCCATAAAAGCTACAAAAGTGCAATATCTTTCTAAAATATTAAACATGTATATATAAAATGTTCCTGAAGTATATGTTTCAATACTATTCATCATCCAGGATGCAGAATAAGTTATTCTTCACCGAGGTAATCTTACGATCGCTTAATAAATAAATTAAATTACGTTTGGAATACAAATAGTTACATTCATATTGATTCACTACGTAAAATTTGGTATAAGAAAACAAAAAGATAGGTTATAAGACTAGAAATATCACATTTTATGTATGTTTTACACAATGTTTTATGTTCATAATTTTACGTACCATAAAATATTTTTTACGGCAAATATATATAATGTTCCTGAAGTATAAAAAATGTGCAATGTTTAATATATAATGTTCCTAAAGTATACAAAAATGTGCAATGTTTAATCAGAAGAAAATCGAACGAGAAGCAATAAAAAGAGCAAGCGAGGATCGATCCCGAGCGAGCGAGCGAGGAGGAGAAATGGGCCAGCCCAATACCTATGCGAGGGACAAAAAGTTTCAATTCTATAATATAATACCTAAATAGTTCATCCCTACTAAACTAATTCTCTTAACATGCAGACTATCCACGTCGATCAAACTCGCCGCATCAGTAGTTCAGTTACATGTTTTCATCTCTCATGCAGCCTCGCAGAGTCCCGCTCAATTTGTTACGGTTGGATGTCCCATCCAGTTCCCTGTCCAGTCGCTGCCGCCCCATGATGCCTCCCCCAACCGGTTCCTCGACCAGTCGTCGTCGAGCTTGATGCTCTTCAAGCAGCAGCAGCCAACCATACTTACCCCGGCCAGGCGCCATCGCTGACCCTTCCTGCAGCCATGGCCCCCGGTCCTCCGATGAGCCGCCGCCACGTCTGACGCTCTCTCAGCCAGCCGCCATGACCGACGCTTCCCCTGGTCAGCCGCCGCAGGTAACCCTTACTCCACCATGCCTGACGACCCCCCTTGCCAGCCACCGTCGCTAGCCCTTCCGCCGATCGATAGATTTGAATTAAACCCAGCAGCTCATTTGTTCATATTACCTGTAGACAGATGATTTGCAATACGATGATTGATTGGGTGCTGGTGCATGCATATATAATACAAGGGAAGGCCTCTACCTCAACTATACAAGACTAGGAGGTGGGCCACAACTCCAATATACATGCGGTACAAAATACATACTCAACCCCCCCCCTCCCCCCCGCAGTTGAAGCGTCGCCGGAGACACAGAGACTGGACCGAAACTCCTCGAAGACGGGAGTAGGCAATCTCTTAGTCATCACATCAGCAAACTGTTGCGTTGTCGACACGTGGAGAACCCGAACACGGCCAAGGGCAACCTTCTCGAGCACGAAGTAAATATCGAGCTCAATATGCTTCGTCTGTCGATGGTGCACCGGGTTGGCGGAGAGGTAGACCGCGCTGACATTATCGTAGTAGACAAGAGTGGAATTGTGAACATCACAAAGCAACTCCTGGAGCAGCTGACGTATCCAAGAGCACTCGGCCACGACATTAGCCACGACGCGATACTCTGCCTCGGCGCTGGAGCGGGAGACCGTGGGCTGCCGCTTCGATGACCAAGAGATCAATGAAGGCCCAAGGTAAACGCAGTAGCCTGACGTAGAGCATCGCGTGTCAGGGCAGCCAGTCGAGTCGGCATCCGAGTAGGCCACGAGCTCGGTGGAGGCGGAGGCCGTAAGGGTGACTCCCAAAGACATGGTGCCGCGTATGTAACGGAGAATACGCTTCACCAGAGTCCAGTGAGAGTCACGCGGGGCATGCAAATGGAGGCACACCTGCTGGACAGCGTATTGTAGGTCGGGACGAGTCAGCGTCAGGTACTGTAAAGCACCAACAATAGAGCGATAAAACGCTCCATCGGACGCAAGAGACCCCTCGAGAGCAGAGACCTTCGCCTTCGTGTCGACGGGGGTGGGCGCCGCCTTGCAATTAAGCATACCGGCACACTCTAGGAGCTCGTGGGCGTACTTTTGCTGATGTAGAAAGAAGTCGTCGGTCCGTCGGACCACCTCGATGCCGAGGAAGTAGTGCAGGGGCCCCAAGTCCTTGAGGACGAACTCATCACGAAGACGTGCAGTCAGCCGCTGAAGGAGGTCGGGGAGGACGCCGTGAGGATGATGTCGCCGACATAGAGCAGCAGATATGCCGTGTCAACTCCCTGATGATACACGAAGAGTGAAGCATCGGAGCAAGTGGACCGAAATCCGAGAGACTGCAGGAAGGCTGCGATACACTGGTACCAAGCCCGAGGCGCCTGCTTCAACCCGTAAAGATAACGGGAGAGCAAGCACACGAAGTCGGTGTGCTCAATGTCTTCGAAACCAGTGGGCTGCTCACAGAACACCTGCTCGGCGAGATGGCCGTGCAGGAAGGCGTTGGAGACATCCAACTAGTGCACAGGCCAGGCGCGCGAGACCGCCAGCTGAAGCACGGCGCGAATCGTGCCCGGTTTCACAACCGGGGCGAAGGTGTCGGTGAAGTCCACGCCCGCGCGCTGCCGAAAACCACGAACCACCCACCGAGCCTTGTAGCGCTCGAGAGAACCGTCCGGGCGAGTCTTGTGGCGAAACACCCACTTGCCAGAGATGATGTTGGCACGAGGGGGTCGCGAAACAAGCTGCCACGTGCGGTTGCGCTGTAAGGCGTCGAACTCCTCCTGCATCGCACCTAGCCAGTGGGGATCCCGAACGGCAGCGCGGGCGAAGGTGGGGACGGGTGATGGCGTCGATGTTGAGGCGGCGCACGCATACTCGTCAACGGAGTAGCGCGTGCTGGGCCGAAGCACTCCTGCTTGGGCATGGGTAGTCATTCCAAGTGGCGGGGCAGCAGGGCCGACGGGTGCCGCGGCGGCAGGGGCCGCGGCGGCGGGGACCGCGGTGGCAGGGGCACCAGGTGCGGCGGCGGCGGGGGCCGCGATGGTAGCAGCGTCAGCCGAGCTGGCGGCGGAAGAGGCGACGGGCGAGGGTGACGTCGAGCCCGTCGCAGGGTGGGCGGGCGGGGTGCCGGGCTCAACCTCGTATGAGGGAGACAGGGACCTGGGGGCCCGCTCCGACTCGTCCTCAGGGGAGGGAGTCGTGAAGCCAGGTGGTGGCGGCAGAGGGCGCCGTGCCGGGGAAGCCGCCGGGGGCTGCCGCCGTGCATCGCTCCACGAAGGGGGTGCGGGGGCCGGCGCCGAAGGGCCGAAGCCGGAGGAACCTGAAAAAAGAGAACACCATCTCGACAAAGTACACAAGCCTCGAGGTGTACACACGATGAGTGACAGGATCATAGCACAGGTAACCTTTGGTGTTAGGAGGGTAGCCAAGGAAGATGCATGGGACAGATCATGGTGCGAGCTTGTGTGGCGTGGTGGACGCGGTGCTAGGATAACAGAGACACCCGAAGATGCGGAGACATCATAGGACGGTGGTGTGCCGAAGAGAAGGTGGTGAGCGGCGTAGTTCCACCAAGGGCGACACAGACGAATGTTAACTAAGAGCAACTCTAGCAGACCCCGCATTTTGCCGACCCGTAAAATGTGTTTGCAGGTCACACGGGGCGGTTATGCAGGCCGAAATTTGCCGCGGCAGACTAGAAACCGCAAACAAACCCCTAAATTTAAAAAAAGGTTGTTTCGCGCGAGAAATTTTAAGCAACAGCTCGCCGGAGCTTGCTCGCATACATGGTTCTTCTTCGCATAATAAGTTCATACACGCCACATACATACATAGAGGTTAGATCACTACAACAAGAATCCTCCTTCAGCAACGCATAGATGCGTTGTCGTTTGTCCGTATTAGCGTTGCTATGGTCTACACCAACGGATTCATATGCATTGCCGTTGGTGGCGTTGCAAGGGTCTACTACAACGTATATAGATCCGTTGGTAATCAAGGAAATAATGTGTTGCAAAGTAACAACGGATTCATGCAACGCTTCTATGCGTTGGTGCTTGCAAAATAGAATAACCTCCATATATAATCATTTATAACACTGTTTGTGCTTGCAAAATAGAATAACCTCCATATATAATCATTTGTAACAGTAGGTAGTTTGAATGGCAGTACAAGGTAGAACTTTAGCAAAATTCGGTAGAGTAGAAATGAAAATGATATATTTATTCAATGGAACCATCTGTTACATTACATACAACGGAAGTATCATCTACTAGGGGTACATCATCTCCTTAGAAAATAAAATAAAATAAAATATCGAATTTCTAAACATTCAAAGAACTGTCTTGTTTCTCCTCCAAGTACCAAGAATCATCATACGTTCTCCAAGATCCAAGTAATCATCTTGTATTGAAATTCTCAACCTACAAAGAAAAATCATAATACTATTTAGGCGTAAATTCAATATGAAGTTTAAAAATATACATAGTATGCACTATACCTAAAAGGATCCACATAAAAATTACAAAGTGTGCAAGAAAATATTGTTGGGGGAAAGACATAATCTTATGTATATCTGACAAATAACTTAGTAGGAGGACATGTTAAAAGACTGATTATCTTTGCCAATTGCGTGTGCCTGTTCCCTACGAACAGCCATCAGCATGTATTAACTACTAACAATTATTCAAACATTATATTATATCAACAATGAGATGAATTCAGCAACCAACTAAATGATGAGTAGGTAAGCAATAATATCGACTACACAAAATTGAATGTTTCCGTTTCCAAAGGTCTCAACATTAACTAGTTTAGTGTCTCACATCCCGCTCATGCTTGGTATGATGTACTTAACACCATGTAGTAGTAGGAGAAAGGAACTGAACACCAATAGCTCAAAATCATTAACTAATCTACATCACACAAACTTCGTAGTTACCTGAGAACTAAAATGTCACATTATAATTTCTCAATCAAGAATAAGACTCTTACAACCAGTAGAAGAAACAACATGGAAAAGAAACACTTCTTTAGATTTGGGCTTCTCTAGGAAAAAGTAGTGGATTTTTGTTTCTAGAGAAGGTAGGATCCAAGGTATTTATAAGGAAATAAAAATAATTTAATGCGGCACTATTTAATTCTTCAAGACCAACCTAGCACTAAGCTGAATATATATTTAAGAAATGCATCAGGGAGTACCTACGTAATGGCTAAAAAATCTGAATAAAAGCAAACCTAAGTAATGGATGAACAATTTTATGTCAGTACTTACCCAGTTTTAGCAAACACTACCCATGTACCTTTGCTGCCAATGTAGAATATCATATAACCAAGAGGATTTGATCTTTGGTCACAACTCAGCTCCCTAATCATGTATCATTTGTCATGTCATTAAGACCGGAAAAAATAGACATATATTGGCACACTTAACTAACAAAGATTCATTGGACCAGTTAGTGTAAAAATTAAGGATATGGAATAAATAAGAATGCTACTTCATGAGGAGGAGACAAGGAAATGGACACCTTAGTGGCCTGAACCAGGGGAGGGTTTATCAAGTAAGCGAATGGGTTGCCCGACTCTCTGTGATTATGTGATAAGCTGTACATTTCCATCTGCCCCTGAAGCTGCACGGCATTAAAGCAAGTTAACCCCTTACACAATCAGGCCAGGCAAGTTAATGATTTTAACACAATCTATCGATCTGCACATCTATTGTCAACAGTTGGAAACCTGACCTGTAGGACATTTTCATACCAACATCATAGTTACTGCATCTGTTTAGATACTGAAAGACTGTTACCTGACATCTTGCAGGCACAAAAATTGCAAGGGAAAAAAAATCACATGATGAGATACAGGTGGTACAAATAATACTAACAATTGCAAGGACAAGGAACCATGGAATCATAAAGGAGCTAGAGGGTTCCGTGATTATTATTGTACGCATTGTACATATTGAGTAATTTTTTGCAATGGAGAGCATAAAAGAGAATTAGAGAAGAGATAACAAGTAGTTGTTTCAATTTGCAAGAATTTTAAAACATACTGATCTTCTACTTTTATTTGGGAATGCATATTATCTTCTATCTAGTGTATATGTACTAAGGAGTAGGAAAATCAGCAGCAACAGCAATAGCAATCAGCGGCAGCAGCAATAGCAACCAGCGGCGATAGCAAGTGTTTACTGTATAGGAACCAAGGAGCAGCAAAATCAGTAGCATCGGCATAGCAATTAGTGGCAGTAGCAAACAATCAGTGTAATAGGGCTGTACCTGTACTTTCAATCAGCAGGCACGCACGCACCACACACACACACATGCACACGAGCCAAGCACACACGCAACTGCAGACAAAAGCACGCCGGGCACCAAAATAAATCCAAAAGGAGCACCATCGCCGCCGAAGGCTTCGCGAGCCACAAGAACCACCCGCACGCGCGGGATCCAATTGGTAGTTGAGGAACACGGCCGGAGCTCCACCACATGCTCCTCTCCCCTCGGGCCCGTCTCCACTGTCGACCACCACCGAGAGAAGGGAGCAGAACCCTACACCACAGCTTGTTTCAGATCCATGCCTGATCCGGAAGGCGGAAGCAGCAATGCCTGAGCCGGAAGGCGAAACCAGCGACGCGGAGTAGTGACCTCTGGAACAGAGGCGAGCGAGCTGCGCCGGCGATCCGTGTCGACTAGATTTACTGCAGGACACGTGTAGTGGCGTCGAGGACGTCGCCAAGGAGGAATATAGGACGAGTGCACTGAGGGGAGCCTGGCCCATGAGCGATGGTGCGGGACATCGCCGGATTTAGGGAGAATCGAAGGTGGCGGCGGCTTGTCATGGAAGTCAGATGAGAAAGAGGGGAATCGGGGGAGAGAGAAGTGGATGAGGTAGGTGTTGGTACGGGGAGGTATGATTTATTTTAGGGAGAGGAGGTTGGCTCTAAGCGCGGAAGTCTTGGGGACGAGGAGGTTAGCTCTAAGTGCGAGAGGTGGGAGGTGGGATAAACAACAGATCCTACAATATCGGTGGTACAAATGCATTGGTATAGGGGGGATTTTGTTGTAGTGGATATGCTAGACAGGGCCTACGCTACTGCATCACTGCTACAAAATTGAGCTTACCGGAGCTCCTGCGGTACCCGCCCACCGGCGGCGATCAGTCGGAGTCGAAGCCGAGGTCGACGAAGAGCTTCGCCTGCTCCTCCTTCATCACGCGCAGGTCGGCCTCCTTCGATGCCTGTGCCTGCGATGCCGCGAGGCCCGAATCGAGGAAGAGTCGGTCGTACTCGAGCTCGCGCCGGATGCGCTCTTCCATCTCCTGCAGCTCCTTCGCCGACTGCTCGAGGACGACGCGCTCGAGGAGCTCTTCCTACACCAGTGGGAGGTAGTCCTCGGGTCCGATGACGCCTCGGCGCATCTGGCACGGCCTCCTCCGTCTCCCTCTTCATCGGAACGAGCCGTGAGCTCGATGCGCCCACGGATGAGCTCCCCGCGGACCAGTGGCCGAATGAGCTCCCCGCGGACCAGTTGCCGGAGGAGGCGCGGCGGTGACGGGCGCGCTCGAGCTCGAACTCGTCGAGCTCACGCCGGTTGAATGCCGGCGGTGGCCGGGAACCCTGGTTGAGTCACCGACGCGCCCCCCGCTTGCGCGCGGCGTCAGATCTGGCGCGGCGGCGGCGCTCCGCCTCATCCCCTGAGTCGGCCATGGTGGTTCAAGGCTCGCTGGCGGCAAGAAATCGAGCGACACGGTGGGGAATTGGAGGGGAACGCGGCGGCGGGAGGATAGGGTATCGACCCGCATCTGCCCCACAAACCCGCAGTTATAGTGGCTCGGGGTTTGCGTTTGCAGGCTGCGGCAAAAAAATTTATGGGCCGTGTTGTGGAATTGTCACATCAGATGTCCTCGTGAAAGGACTTAGTTGTGGAGCCATCACAACTAGGAAGCTTGAAGGGGTTAAACAGGACAAAGGACACGAGAGGGTTTATACTAGTTCGGCCCCTTACCGTGAAGGTAAAGGCCTACGTCTAGTTGGGTTGGTATTGATGTTTCGATGACCAGGGAGCAAGATACGCTATGCCCGTTTCTTGATGAGTTGTTTTCTTGTCCTAAGCTGCCAGCAGGTCGTCCCCTTATATACACAGGTTGACGCCCTGTGGCTTACAGAGTCCCGGTCTGCTTATAAACAGTGTCCGGCTCGATGACTAATTAAAATCTACCTTGTGATACAAGTCATGCCATTACGGCGGTTTACTACAACGGGCCTTGAGCCGCCTGTGGGCCTTAAGCCCTTATTTGAACCGCCATCTTCATGCTTGGTCTTGGGCTTCTTTCTGGTGAATCTTCTTTGCGTAACCCGGCCCCTCCTGGGCGGCTTACAAATAGTTATATCCCCAACATTAGTCCCCAGAAAGGCCTCAACCCAAAGAAGGGGAAGTGGTAGTTTTCACGGATCACATGAACCGGGGATTTGCCCCTCCCGGCTCAAAATTCTTCAGGGAAGTTTTGAATTTCTTTGATCTTAGACCTCAAGACATTGGACCCAATTCCGTGTCAAACCTTTGCAATTTTCAAGTCTCCTGTGAGGTGTATCTTGGAGAGGAACCAAGTCTGCTTCTATTCGGAGAACTTTTTTACTTGAACCGACAGAATGAACGTACCAACGGGCCTAGTCTTGAGCTTGGCGGCATCTCGATCCAGCGATGGAGAGACTGCCTGTTTCCTTATGCTGAGTTGCCGAGTCACCCAAAAGATTGGAACTAGACATGGTTCTACTGTCAGGACACTTCTCCGGCTGATGAGAAGCCTCTGCCCGGCTTTCGCGCCCTGCGCCTTGAGTCCAACCATCCGCTGGCGGATAAACTGACCACTGTTGAACGTCTGCCTCTTAACCCCACCATCAAGAAGATTAAAGCTCTGTTGGGAAATGGTTTAAATGGCATCGATCTGGTCCGAGTCTGGGTCACTTGGCGAATACTTCCCTTAAGCTGCCGCCCCGGCTTAATGTGTACTTACACAGGCGAAAAGGACGATTGAATGCGTCATAGTCCTGACGACTTACCAGATGATGTGGTAGATGCTACAACCCAGTCACTGCTGAAGGAGGGCACTGTAACCAGTAATACCTTTGGCTTACTTCCCTTCTGCAAGAAAAACCCGGCCCCTGCAGTGAGTTATCAATCTTAATAAATACTCTCTGCTTCGTTATACCTTATTTGAGCTCATAATTCTTTATCTTTTTCCACAGGCCGACGATTACTTCTGGAAGGTCAAATATGATCATGACGCTGCCAAACAATCCAGGGCAGCCAAGAAGACCGAAAGGAAAGCCGCCAAGACAGGAACCTCAAAGAAGAAGAAACCCATCACCTCCAAGTTATTCAAATTGGATGATACTTCTTTGGATGATGAAGAGGTAATCCTTTAACTTTCTTAACTCTCTTGTCACTATGTTACTGACATTCTGTCCTTTCACGAGGATACAGGGAATAGTCAAACAGTTGAAGAAGAGGTAACTATAATCTCCTCCGACTCAGAGCCTTTGCCAAAACAAAAAACCCGAAGGGTGACCCGGAAAGTAAGATTTTCACATCCTCTAGCTTATCAAGATCCTCAATTTCTTTTCAAGCAACAACAGCTTGAGAACCGGAGGTAGACTCGGGCCAACCAAGATGCTGAACTCTCCTCCGGCTTACCCGATGTAACTAGGAAGCGCCGGACCGAGGTTATCTCCGATTTACATTCTGTTTTACCTTTGGCGGGTTTGATTCATCAACCTCTCAATTCATCTGACTCCAATTATCAGGATACCTCTCCTTGTTCCGACGAGTCTATGCAATCAAACATGCCGGCTTTCAAAACAGCTCCCGGGTAATGTAACCTTTCTTACATTAAGTTTTACCGTACTTTATGTTTTAATACTCATCCTTCTTCCTTTATTGACAGCCTACAAGTGAAGCCCAGCAAGTAGGCGAGGAAAAATAAGCCGTCCCAAGAGCCGGTTGTCATTAAACCGGCACTTGACTCGTCCGCTCCTGCTAGCTCCACCCATCAGCCACCGCCTGAACCGGCTTTGACATTCCGGTGCCAACCTCTGACCCGCCTGCAGAAGATGTTCTCCACAACTCTGATAATCCGGAAGTTCCTAGCCCGGCCAAGACGACTGACCCAGAAATTGTATATCTGAAAAGTCAATTTGTTGAACCGGGGCGGCCTACTGTTCTTGCCCAATGTGCCACCAAGGAAGAATTTGTCGAACGTCGAAGAGCCAAACAGGACATCACTGACTATACTCACTTAAGCATTGGTGATATAGTCTCGGGCTATCTGAACCAGGTGCATAATAGTCATGACCTGGAAATTGACATGGTGAAACAAATACAACACAAATCTGAGGTATAACTTATGCTACTTTCCTGAATCTTACTTACTGTACCAGCCCCCAAGTCTATTGCTTATGAAATAATATGCTGTAGACTTAGAAATCTGCTTACTGTTTGTTTGTCCGGTTCAAAGAGAATATATTTAACCCGGTTATAACTTGATAGTTTTAAATTTGCGATACACATTAGCCCCCAAGGGTCAAGTATCTTTACTTGTAAAGTGCTTGAGACTTAATATGTGTGACTCAGTATGGTAGGTTTAAAATTCTTCAGCATACATTAGCCCCTAAGTGCCAAGTATCTTTACTTGTAAAATGCTTGGGACTTTGAATGTCACCTTACCATGATCCTTACCATAACCTGGTGTCAATGCAGGCCAGCATAAGTCAATTTGAGTCGGAGCTTACTGTCCTGAAGAGTCGCCTGGAAACTCAAGAACTTGAAACTCAGAAGGCCAACTCCAAATTTGAATTCAGTGTCTCTGAAAATGAGAAGTTAAAGAAGAATTTTGAGTCAGGGAAGAAAGCTTGGGCTGATGAGAAAGCTTCACTGGTGACTCGGGCCGAGGCAGCAGAAGCATCTCTTGCAGAGGCAACAACCGAGCTGTCCGACTTAAAACGGCAGATATCTCAAATGGTCTCAGCCATCTTCGGTAAGTTACGGTGCAAAACCTCAAACATTGTAATCTTCCAATGACTATTGTAATAGTTATCTCCGGCTGACTGTTATGTTTGTGCACACACAGGCCCCAGGAGTACCAACCTTAAGCAAAACATGCTGATCAAGCTTAAAGCAGTTTACACCTTAGTGGAACAGCTGTACTCCGGGTCACAACATGCCTTGGCCGTTGTAGCCTTATCAAACACCCCTTCCCGCCTTTTACAAGACGTGCTGAAGCATCTCGCTGTGCTACCTCAGCGAATTCAAGATTTAAGGCGGGCATCCGCAAGAGCCGGAGCCGTGGCCGCATTGAGCCGGGCAAAGGCATGGACGCCAGAGCTTGACTTAGCTAATCTCTCTCTTGGATATCCGAGCCTGAAGCAGGACGGTTCTGCATTTGATGATCAAGATTTCACCGCCTGCGTCAAAGTCGTACGTCCCTTGGCCACCCTTATTGGGAATGATACTGATCTTACTAAGTATTCGCCGGGCTATGATAGCGAGAACCGGAGAATTCCAAACATTCCATATGACCAAGTCAGCCTGATCCCTCCAACGCGTAAGCATACCTTTGCCCCTGAAGTGGACCCGGCCGGTTTAATAGATAATGAAGCTGAGTTTGAAGCCTTGAGTGGCATTGACTGGGCCTCGTCCACCTTCCAGGACAAAGCAACCGACGGAGAAGCGGAGAAGGATAACCCGGAGTCTTCAAGCCCGCCGAAGGAATGAACCGCCAGGCGTTTTATAACTTCGCAAAAACAATGCTCCACTTATTCAGACTCGGGGAGTCTTGTAATAGGATAGAAAAAACCTCTCAATGTTTGTCATGCCTTTGCGCATGTTTATGGCGCTTAATACTTTCATAAGCCGCCATTGTTATATATTTCCATCTCGGGTTGATCGTTTGTCTCCTTGATGTTAAATTTGCTTGCCTCATCCTGTAATCCCTTTGATAATCCCACCTGTTTATGTGACCTTTGCCATGTGGATGGTTTCAACTCCTGAAAGTCGGAACTTATAATGCTCACCTAGCACTTAACAACCTGGGATAATTAATATTAAGCCGGAAGAATCAAAAGCCATCTCACAGTGCTTTCAAAAAAGGTTTCCAAATAGTCAAGCAATTACGCTTATGACATATAATAAACAATTTTCAGAGGCTTCTGATTCGAATACGATCAGTTAAACCATTCCAAAGGGGTTAAGCTAAGATTCGGATATGATCATATAGCCCCCAATGGCTTTGGCGATGCCGATCAAGTGGGTATCGACAGCTATGTTCTCTTGGGTTCGAATACGACCCATGTTTGAACAGGAAGCCCCCAAGTGACCATATGAGTTGTTTAATGACGCTGATTCGAATACGATCCACGTCAGACCCAAAGGGGTTAAGCTGTGATTCAAATATGATCAAGAAGCCCCCAAGTGGGTTTGGCAGTATGCCGATCAAGCGGGTATCGACAGCTATGTTCTCTTTGGTTCGAATACGACCTATGTTTGAACAGGAAGCCCCCAAGTGATCATGGCTAGATTCAGTTATGATCATAAGCCGGGCCAAAGGAAAAGCCAGATTCAGATATGATCCGCTCCCTGTTGGTAGTTTCCACCACCTGACAAAGAAGACATAAAAATATTCTTTGAGGGGAAAAAGGACAGAGGTCCTGCTTTATTGCTTTATATAATATGTACATCGTCAAAAATATATACATCTGAAGAGACGGTGGCTCAAGTATAGTAAGGCCGAAGATGGGCTATATTCCATGGCCGGCGGGTCTCCTCCTCCGACTTATGTGAGTCTTTGTGCTCTCGAACATCAATGAGGTAATATGACCCGTTGTTCAGATTCTTGCTGACCACAAAGGGTCCCTCCCAAGGCGGAGATAGCTTGTGCATATCATATTGATCTTGGATGAGCCGGAGTACCAAGTCGCCTTCCTGAAAGGTTCTGCTCTTAACCTGGCGGCTATGATAGCGGCGCATGTCTTGCTGGTAAATCGCCAAGCGGACTATTGCCAAGTCTCGCTCCTCATCCAACAAGTCAAGTGCGTCCTCACGAGCCTTTTCGTTATCCGCCTCAACGTAAGCCGCCACGCGGGGTGAGTCGTGTCGGATGTCACTTGGCAGAACTGCCTCTGCTCCATAGACCATGAAGAAAGGTGTGTAACCCGTAGATCTGTTAGGCGTAGTGTTGATGCTCCATAGCACAGAGGGTAACTCCTCCAACCAACAACCCGGAGTCCGTTTTAAGGGAACAAAGAGCCGGGGCTTGATACCCTTCAGGATCTCTTGATTAGCTCTTTCCGCTTGACCATTGGATTGAGGATGAGCAACTGCCGAAACATCAAGCCGGATATGTTCTCACTGACAGAACTCTTCCATGGCTCCCTTGGAGAGATTTGTGCCATTATCAGTTATAATACTGTGTGGGAAACCAAAACGAAAGATCACCTTTTTCATGAACTGAACCGCTGTGGCCGCATCACACTTACTGACTGGCTCCGCCTCAACCCACTTTGTAAATTTATCCACTGCCACCAGGAGATGTGTCTTTTTATCCTTAGACCTTATGAAAGGTCCAACCATGTCAAGACCCCAGACTGCGAACGGCCAAGTAATCAAGATCATCCTTAATTCTTGAGCCGGCACATGAGCACGTCATGAGAACTTCTGACAACCGTCACATTTACTGACCAGATCCTCCGCATCAGCATGAGCCGTGAACCAGTAGAAACCATGACGGGAAGCCTTGGCCACAAGATATTTTGAGCCGGCGTGATGACCACAATCTCCTTCATGAATCTCACGAAGTATCTCTTGTCCCTCTGCAGGCGACACACAGCGTTGAAACGCCCCTGTTACACTGCAATGACGCAACTCGCCATTGACAATCGTCATGATTTGGACCGTCTGACAATTTGTCTTGCCAAAGTTTCATCCTGTGCTAACTCTCCCCGGGTCATGTAGGCCAAATATGGCACTGTCCAATCCGGGATAACATGAAGAGCTACCACTAGCTGGGCCTCCGGGTCTGGCACCGCTAGTTCTTCCTCGGTAGGCACCTTGACAGAAGGGTTATGCAAAACATCAAGAAAGGTGTTTGGTGGCACCTGTTGGGGAACGTAGTAATTTCAAAATTTTCCTACGCACACGCAAGATCATGGTGATGGCATATCAACGAGAGGAGAGAGTGTTGTCTACGTACCCTCGTAGACCGTTAAGCGGAAGCGTTATAACAACGCGGTTGATGTAGTCGTACGTCTTCACGAATCGACCGATCCAAGCACCGAACATACGGCACCTCCGTGTTCAGCACACGTCCAGCTCGATGACGTCCCCCAGGCTCCAATCCAGCGAAGCGTCGGAGATGAGTTCCGTCAGCACGACGGCGTGGTGACGATGATGATGTTCTACCGGCGCAGGGCTTCGCCTAAACTCCGCAACGATATGACCGAGGTGGAATATGGTGGAGGGGGGCACCGCACACGGCTAAGCAACGATCCGTAGATCAACTTGTGTGTCTATGAGGTGCCCCCCTCCCCTGTATATAAAGGGGGAGAGGAGGAGGGGGCCGGCCTAAGGGGAGGCGCGCCCTAGGAGGGGGAAACCTACTCCAAGTAGGTTTGCCCCCTCCCTTTCCTATTCCAAGAAGGAGGGGAAGGAAGGAGTGGGAGAGGGGAAAGGCAAGGGGGGCGCCGCCCCCCCCTTCCTTGTCCTATTTGGACTCAAGGGGAGGGGGCACGCCTCTTGCCCTGGCCGGCCCCTCTCTCTCTCCACTAGGGCCCATCAAGGCGCATTACTTCCCGGGGGGGGGGGGGTTCCGGTAACCCTCCGGTAGTCCGGTTTTTCTCCGAAAACACCCGGAACACTTCCGGTGTCCGAATATAGTCATCCAATATATCAATCTTTATGTCTTGACCATTTCGAGACTCCTCGTCATGTCCATGATCACATCCGGGACTCCGAACAACCTTCGATACATCAAAACTTATAAACTCATAATAAAACTGTCATAGTAACGTTAAGCGTGCGGACCCTACGGGTTCGAGAACTATGTAGACATGACCTAGAACTATTCTTGGTCAATAACCAATAGAGGAACCTGGATGTTCATATTGGTTCCCACATATTCTACGAAGGTCTTTATCGGTCAAACCGCATAACAACATACGTTGTTCCCTTTGTCATCGGTATGTTACTTGCCCGAGATTTGATCGTCGGTATCCAATATCTAGTTCAATCTCGTTACCGGCAAGTCTCTTTACTCGTTCCGTAATACATCATCTCATAACTAACTCATTAGTTACAATGCTTGCAAGGCTTAGGTGATGAGTATTACCGAGAGGGCCCAGAGATACCTCTCCGACAATCGGAGTGACAAAACCTAATCTCGAATTGTGCCAACTCAACATGTACCTTTGGAGACACCTGTAGAGCACCTTTATAATCACTCAGTTACGTTGTGACATTTGGTAGCACACAAAGTGTTCCTCCGGTAAACGGGAGTTGCATAATCTCATAGTTGTAGGAACTTTGTATAAGTCATGAAGAAAGCAATAGCAACATACTAAACGATCAAGTGCTAAGCTAACGGAATGGGTCAAGTCAATCACATCATTCTCCTAATGATGTGATCCCATTAATCAAATGACAACACATGCCTATGGTTAGGAAACATAACCATCTTTGATCAATGAGCTAGTTTAAGTAGAGGCATACTAGTGACACTATGTTTGTCTATGTATTCACACATGTATCATGTTTCCGGTTAATACAATTCTAGCATTAATAATAAACATTTATCATGATATGAGGAAATAAATAATAACTTTATTATTGCCTCTAGGGCATATTTCCTTCAGTCTCCCACTTGCACTAGAGTCAATAATCTAGATTACATAGTAATGATTCTAACACCCATGGAGTCTTGGTGCTGATCATGTTTTGCTCGTGAGAGAGGCTTAGTCAACGGGTCTGCAACATTCAGATCCGTATGTATCTTGCAAATCTCTATGTCTCCCACTTGGACTTGGTCCCGAATGGAATTGAAGCGTCTCTTGATGTGCTTGGTCCTCTTGTGAAATCTGGATTCCTTTGCCAAGGCAATTGCACCAGTATTGTCACAGAAGATCTTCATTGGTCCCGATGCACTAGGTATAACATCTAGATCGGAAATGAACTCCTTCATCCAGACTCCTTCATTTGCTGCTTTCGAAGCAGCTATGTACTCCGCTTCACATGTAGATCCCGCCACGATGCTTTGTTTAGAACTGCACCAACTTACAACTCCACCGTTTAATAAAAATACGTATCCGGTTTGCGATTTAGAATCGTCTGGATCAGTGTCAAAGCTTGCATTGACGTAACCATTTACGACTAGCTCTTTGTCATCTCCATATACGAGAAACATATCCTTAGTCCTTTTCAGGTATTTCAGGATGTTTTTGACCGCTGTCCAGTGACCCACTCCTGGATTACTTTGGTACCTCCCTGCCAAACTAATAGCAAGGCACACATCAGGTCTGGTACACAGCATTGCATACATGATAGAGCCTATGGCTGAAGCATAGGGAACTCCTTTCATTTTCTCTCTATCCTCTGCAGTGGTCGGGCATTGAGTCTGACTCAACTTTATACCTTTGTAATACAGGCAAGAACCCTTTCTTCGCCTGATCCATATTGAACCTTTTCAATACTTTATCAAGGTACGTGCTTTGTGAAAGTCCAATCAAGCGTCTTGATCTATCTCTATAGATCTTAATGCCCAATATGTAAGCAGCTTCACCGAGGTCTTTCATTGAAAAACTTTTATTCAAGTATCCTTTTATGCTATCCAGAAATTCTATATCATTTCCAATCAACAATATGTCATCCACATATAATATTAGAAATGCTACAGAGCTCCCACTCACTTTCTTGTAAATACAGGCTTCTCCAAAAGTCTGTATAAAACCATATGCTTTGATCACACTATCAAAGCGTTTATTCCAACTCCGAGAGGCTTGCACCAGACCATAGATTGATCGCTGGAGCTTGCACACTTTGTTAGCTCCCTTAGGATCGACAAAACCTTCCGGTTGCATCATATACAACTCTTCTTCCAGAAATCCATTCAGGAATGCTGTTTTGACATCCATCTGCCAAATTTCATAATCATAAAATGCGGCAATCGCTAACATGATTCGGGCAGACTTTAGCATCGCTACGGGTGAGAAAGTCTCATTGTAGTCAATCCCTTGAACTTGTCGAAAACCTTTCGCAACAAGTCAAGCCTTATAGACAGTTACATTACCGTCAGCGTCAGTCTTCTTCTTAAAGATCCATTTATTCTCAATGGCTTGCCGATCATCGGGCAAGTCAACCAAAGTCCATACTTTGTTCTCATACATGGATCCCATCTCAGATTTCATGGCCTCTAGCCATTTTGCGGAATCTGGGCTCATCATCGCTTCCTCATAGTTCGTAGGTTCATCATGGTCAAGTAACATGACTTCCAGAATAGGATTACCGTACCACTCTGGTGCGGATCTTACTCTGGTAGACCTACGAGGTTCAGTAGATACTTGATCTGAAGTTTCATGATCAATATCATTAGCTTCCTCACTAATTGTTGTGTTTGTCACAGGAACTGATTTTTGTGATGAACTACTTTCCAATAAGGGAGCAGGTACTGTTACCTCATCAAGTTCTACTTTCCTCCCACTCACTTATTTCGAGAGAAACTCCTTCTCTAGAAAGGATCCATTCTTAGCAATGAATGTCTTGCCTTCGGATCTGTGATAGAAGGTGTACCCAATAGTCTCTTTTGGGTATCCTATGAAGACACCTTTCTCCGATTTGGGTTCGAGCTTATCTAGTTGAAGTTTCTTCACATAAGCATCGCAGCCCCAAACTTTAAGAAACGACAACTTTGGTTTCTTGCCGAACCACAGTTCATAAGGCGTCATTTCAACGGATTTTGATGGTGCCCTATTTAATGTGAATGCAGCCGTCTCTAAAGCATAACCACAAAACGATAGCGGTAAATCAGTAAGAGACATCATAGATCGTACCATATCTAGTAAAGTACGATTACGACGTTCGGACACACCATTTCTTTGTGGTGTTCCAGGTGGCGTGAGTTGCGAAACTATTCCGCATTGTTTCAAATGTAAACCAAACTCGTAACTCAAATATTCTCCTCCACGATCAGATCGTAGAAATTTTATTTTCTTGTTACGATGATTTTCCACTTCACTCTAAAATTCTTTGAACTTTTCAAATGTTTCAGACTTGTGCTTCATTAAGTAGATATACCCATATCTGCTCAAATCATCTGTGAAGGTGAGAAAATAACGATATCCGCCACGAGCTTCAACATTCATCGGACCACATACATCTGTATGTATGATTTCCAACAAATTTGTTGCTCTCTCCATAGTACCGGAGAACGGTGTTTTAGTCATCTTGCCCATGAGGCACGGTTCGCAAGTACCAAGTGATTCATAGTCAAGTGATTCCAAAAGTCCATCAGTATGGAGTTTCTTCATGCGCTTTACACCGATATGACCTAAACGGCAGTGCCACAAATAAGTTGCACTATCATTATCAACTCTGCATCTTTTGGCTTCAACATTATGAATATGTGTATCACTACTATCGAGATTCAATAAAAATAGACCACTCTTCAAGGGTGCATGACCATAAAAGATATTACTCATATAAATAGAACAACCATTATTCTCTGATTTAAATGAATAACCG
Organism: Triticum aestivum; assembly: GCF_018294505.1. NCBI lineage: Eukaryota > Viridiplantae > Streptophyta > Magnoliopsida > Poales > Poaceae > Triticum > Triticum aestivum. The sequence continues at coordinate 773,036,353 of NC_057798.1, read as the reverse complement.
TCTCGCATCAAACAAGATCCAGATATAATGTTCATGCTCAACGCTGGCACCAAATAACAATTATTCAGGTCTAAAACTAATCCCGAAGGTAGATGTAGAGGTAGCGTGCCGACCGCGATCACATCGACTTTGGAACCGTTTCCCACGCGCATCGTCACCTCGTCCTTGGCCAGTGCTCGCTTATTCCGTAGTCCCTGTTTCGAGTTGCAAATATTAGCAACAGAACCAGTATCAAATACCTAGGTGCTACTACGAGCTCTAGTTAGGTACACATCAATAACATGTATATCACATATACCTTTGTTCACTTTGCCATCCTTCTTGTCCGCCAAATACTTGGGGCAGTTCCGCTTCCAGTGACCAGTCTGCTTGCAGTAGAAGCACTCAGTTTCAGGCTTAGGTCCAGACTTGGGTTTCTTCTCTTGAGCAGCAACTTGCTTGCTGTTCTTCTTGAAGTTCCCCTTCTTCTTCCCTTTGCCCTTTTTCTTGAAACTAGTGATCTTGTTGACCATCAACACTTGATGCTCCTTTTTGATTTCTACCTCCGCAGCCTTTAGCATTGCGAAGAGCTCGGGAATTGTCTTGTTCATCCCTTGCATATTATAGTTCATCACAAAGCTCTTGTAGCTTGGTGGCAGTGATTGGAGAATTCTGTCAATGACGTTATCATCCGGAAGATTAACTCCCAGTTGAATCAAGTGATTATTATACCCAAACATTTTGAGTATATGCTCACTGACAGAACTATTCTCCTCCATCTTGCAGTTGTAGAACTTATTGGAGACTTCATATCTCTCAATCCGGGCATTTGCTTGAAATATTAACTTCAACTCCTGGAACATCTCATATGCTCCATGACGTTCAAAACGTCGTTGAATACCCGGTTCTAAGCCGTAAAGCATGGCACACTGAACTATAGAGTAGTCATCAGCTTTACTCTGCCAGACGTTCACAACATCTGGTGTTGCTCCTGTAGCAGGCCTGGCACCCGGCGGTGCTTCCAGGACGTAATTCTTTTGTGCAGCAATGAGGATAATACTCAAGTTACGGACCCAGTCCGTGTAATTGCTACCATCATCTTTCAACTTTGCTTTCTCAAGGAACGCATTAAAATTCAACGGAACAACAGCACGAGCCATCTATCTACAACAAACACACACAAGCAAAATACTATCAGGTACTAAGTTCATGATAAATTTAAGTTCAATTAATCATATTACTTAAGAACTCCCACTTAGACAGACATCTCTCTAGTCATCTAAGTGATCACGTGATCCAAATCAACTAAACCATAACCGATCATCACGTGAGATGGATTAGTTTTCAATGGTGAACATCTCTATGTTGATCATATCTACTATATGATTCACGCTCGACCTTTCGGTCTCCGTGTTCCGAGGCCATATCTACATATGCTAGGCTCGTCAAGTTTAACCTGAGTATTCTGTGTGTGCAAAACTGGCTTGCACCCGTTCTAGATGGACGTAGAGCTTATCACACCCGATCATCACGTGGTGTCTGGGCACGACGAACTTTGGCAATGGTGCATACTCAGGGAGAACACTTCTTGATAATTTTTTAGTGAGAGATCATCTTAAAATGCTACCGTCAATCAAAGCAAGATAAGATGCATAAAGGATAAACATCACATGCAATCAATATAAGTGATATGATATGGCCATCATCATCTTGTGCTTGTGATCTTCATCTCTGAAGCACCATCGTGATCACCATCGTCACCGGCACAACACCTTGATCTCCATCGTAGCATCGTTGTCGTTTACGCCATCTATTGCTTCTACGACTATCGCTACCGCTTAGTGATAAAGTAAAGCAATTACAGGGCGTTTGCATTTCATACAATAAAGCGACAACCATATGGCTCCTGCCAGTTGCCGATAACTTCGGTTACAAAACATGATCATCTCATACAATAAAATATAGCATCACGTCTTGACCATATCACATCACAACATGCCCTGCAAAAACAAGTTAGACGTCCTCTACTTTGTTGTTGCAAATTTTACGTGGCTGCTACGGGCTTTAGCAAGAACCGTTCTTACCTACGCATAAAAACCACAACGATAGTTCGTCAAGTTGGTGCTGTTTTAACCTTCGCAAGGACCGGGCGTAGCCACACTCGATTCAGCTAAAGTGAGAGAGACAGACACCCGCCAGCCACCTTTAAGCACGAGTGCTCGTAACGGTGAAACCAGTCTCGCGTAAGCGTACGCGTAATGTCGGTCCGGGCCGCTTCATCTCACAATACCGCCGAACCAAAGTATGACATGATGGTAAGCAGTATGACTTGTATCGCCCACAACTCACTTGTGTTCTACTCGTGCATATAACATCAACGCATAAAACCTAGGCTCGGATGCCACTATTGGGGAACATAGTAATTTCAAAATTTTCCTACGCACGCAAGATCATGGTGATGGCATAGCAACGAGAGGGGAGAGTGTTGTCTACGTACCCTCGTAGACCGTTAAGCGGAAGCGATATAACAACATGGTTGATGTAGTCGTACGTCTTCACGAATCGACCGATCCAAGCACCGAACGTACGGCACCTCCGAGTTCAGCACACGTCCAGCTCGATGACGTCCCCCGGGCTCCAATCTAGCGAAGCGTCGGGGATGAGTTCCGTCAGCACGACGGCGTGGTGACGATGATGATGTTCTACCGGCGCAGGGCTTCGCCTAAACTTCGCCTAAACCGGCGTGGTGACGATGATGATGACGATGATGATGTTCTACCGGAAAGGCAAGGGGGGCGCCGCCCCCCCTTCCTTGTCCTATTCGGACTCAAGGGGAGGGGCGCGCCTCTTGTCCTGGCCAGCCCCTCTCTCTCTCCACTAGGGCCCATCAAGGCGCATTACTTCCCGGGGGGGGGGGGGGGTTCCGGTAACCCTCCGGTACTCCGGTTTTTCTCCGAAAACACCCGGAACACTTCCGGTGTCCGAATATAGTCATCCAATATATCAATCTTTATGTCTCGACCATTTCGAGACTCCTCGTCATGTCCGTGATCACATCCGGGACTCCGAACAACCTTCGGTACATCAAAACTTATAAACTCATAATAAAACTGTCATTGTAACGTTAAGCATGCGGACCCTACGGGTTCGAGAACTATGTAGACATGACCTAGAACTATTCTCGGTCAATAACCAATAGCGGAACCTGGATGTTCATATTGGTTCCCACATATTCTACGAAGGTCTTTATCGGTCAAACCGCATAACAACATACGTTGTTCCCTTTGTCATCGGTATGTTACTTGCCCGAGATTTGATCGTCGGTATCCAATATCTAGTTCAATCTCATTACCGGCAAGTCTCTTTACTCGTTCCGTAATACATCATCTCATAACTAACTCATTAGTTACAATGCTTGCAAGGCTTAGGTGATGAGTATTACCGAGAGGGCCCAGAGATACCTCTCGACAATCGGAGTGACAAAACCTAATCTCGAATTATGCCAACTCAACATGTACCTTTGGAGATACCTGTAGAGCACCTTTATAATCACTCAGTTACGTTATGACATTTGGTAGCACACAAAGTGTTCCTCCGGTAAACGGGAGTTGCATAATCTCATAGTTGTAGGAACTTTGTATAAGTCATGAAGAAAGCAATAGCAACATACTAAACGATCAAGTGCTAAGCTAACGGAATGGGTCAAGTCAATCACATCATTCTCCTAATGATGTGATCCCATTAATCAAATGACAACACATGCCTATGGTTAGGAAACATAACCATCTTTGATCAATGAGCTAGTTTAAGTAGAGGCATACTAGTGACACTATGTTTGTCTATGTATTCACACATGTATCATGTTTCCGGTTAATACAATTCTAGCATGAATAATAAACATTTATCATGATATGAGGAAATAAATAATAACTTTATTATTGCCTCTAGGGCATATTTCCTTCAGCACCGGCTTACGTTGAGATCCCGGCCGACTTAAAGCATCAGCCGCCTCATTCTTCCTTCGATCAATGTGCTCCACTTGATAACCCTTGAAATTCCCAGCCACAGCATCTACTTCACGTCGAGAAGCCGCCATGAGAGGATCCATGGAATCTCACTTGCGTGACACCTGTTGAGCCACGAGATCTGAGTCGCCTAGGCACCTGACCCGGCTTAAGTTCATCTCCTTGGCCATCCGGAGACCATGGAGTAAGGCCTCGTACTCTACTGCATTGTTAGTACATGGGAACATAAGCCGGAGTACATAACGAAATTTGTCACCTCGAGGGGAAGTTAAAACAATTCCAGCCCCTGAGCCTTCTAGCTGCCTGGACCCGTCAAAGTGAATAGTTCAATATGTGTTATCTGGCTTCTCCTCAGGTGCCTGCAACTCTGTCCAATCATTGATAAAGTCCACCAAGGCTTGAGACTTAATAGCAGCATGTGGCATGTACTTCAAACCATGAGGCCCAAGCTCGATAGCCCACTTGGCGACTCGCCCTGTGGCCTCCCTATTCTGGATGATGTCTCCCAAAGGGGCAGAACTTACCACAGTTATAGGATGACTTTGAAAGTACTGCTTCAACTTCCGGTTGGCCATAAACACTCCATAAACGAGTTTCTGCCAATGTGGATACCTTTGCTTAGACTCAATGTGCACCTCACTGATATAGTAAACCAGCCGTTGAACCGGATGCTCCTTGCCAGCCTCTTTACACTCCACCACGATGGCAACACTGACCACTCGTGAATTAGTAGCCACATATAACAGCAACGGCTCTCTGCCAATGGGAGCCGCAAGAACCGTTGGTTCAGACAATTGCCTCTTCAAGTCTTCAAAGGCAGCATCCGCAGCATCACTCCAGACAAAGGTGTCAGTTTTCTTCATCATCTGATATAACAGAAGGGCCTTCTCACCTAACCGGCTTATGAATCGGCTTAAAGCGGCAACACGACCCGCCAGTCGCTGAATATCATTGATACACGCCAGCTTAGCCAGAGAGGTAATCGCCTTAATCTTCTCCGGATTAGCTTCAATGCCTCTGTTTGACACCAGAAAGCCTAAGAGCTTGCCTGCAGGTACACCAAACACACACTTGGCTGGGTTAAGCATCATCTTGTAGACCCGGAGATTATCAAAGGTCTCTTTCAAGTCAGATATCAAGGTTTCCTTTTCTCTGGACTTCACCACAATGTCATCTACGTAAGCATGAACATTACACCCAATTTGATCATGCAAACAGTTCTGCACACACCGCTGATAAGTCGCCTGGGCACTTTTGAGTCCAAATGACATAGACACATAACAGAAGGCTCCAAACGGAGTGATGAAAGCTGTCTTCTCCTGGTCCTTAACTGCCATCTTGATCTGATGATAACCAGAGTAAGCATCCAAGAAGCTCAAACGTTCACAACCCACCGTAGCATCAATGATTTGATCAATACGGGGGAGAGCAAAGGGATCAGCCGGACACGCCTTGTTTAAGTCCGTGTAATCCACGCACATCCGCCAAGTGCCGTTCTTCTTGAGCACTAACACCGGGTTAGCCAAGCATTCCGGGTGAAAAACTTCAACAATAAACCCGGCCGCTAAGAGCCGGGCGAACTCTTCCACAATAGCTTTTCGTCTCTCTTCGTTGAACCGCCGGAGAAACTGCCTGACCGGCTTATATTTTGGATCAATATGGAGAGTGTGCTCAGCGAGTTCCCTCGGTACACCCGGCATGTCAGAAGGTTTCCATGCAAAGATGTCCCGGTTCTCACGGATGAACTCGATGAGCGCGCTTTCCTATTTAGGATCCAAATTGGCACTGATACTGAATTGCTGAGAAGCATCTCCTGGGGTAAAGTCAACAAGCTTTGTCTCAGCGGCCGACTTAAACTTCAACGCCGGGTCATGCTCAGTAGTTGGTTTCTTGAGGGAGGTCATATCCGCCGGGTTAACATTGTCTTGATAAAATTTGAGCTCCTCCGCGGCACAGGCAGACTCAGCGTAAGCCGCGTCGCCTTCTTCACATTCCAAGGCCACCTTTCAACTCCCATGCACAGTGATGGTGCCCTTGTAACCCGGCATCTTGAGCTGTAAGCAAGGTAGTCAGAGTCGCGATTCGACTGCTAGAATCCTACGATTTCACGATCCTACAGAAGCATGTCGGTCCAAGTCCCACTATGAATCCGGTTCAGGTAAAATCCATGTTGACTCGGGATCCGGATCGTAAAATCCTGTACAAAACGGTAGAATCCCGACTATGTTATGGACTATGACGGATTCTACTAATTTATCATCTGAGCCGTTCGTTTAATTCTAGCATAATGATACCCTAGCCTTTTTTTCTTGAGAGGAATATTAGGCCAGCCTCCACACCCTTTCCATATGAGCCACGACCCTTTTCCCTCCCAACCCCAAACGCAGCCGCCGGCACCTTGCTCCTAGAAACCCTAGATTGAACCCATAGATTGAACGTGAGGTGGCTTGTTGATAGATGGAATTGGTTTGAGAAGAAGGATGCATCAAAATTGATCGGAGGAGAGCAAGACCCTTCAAGGATCGGCCCTGTAGGTAATTGCGTGCATTGAATATTCACACGTTCTATACGTTTCCTCTCCTATATGTTCCCTACGTGCAAGCTATACATAGTAGGCCAGTGATGAAAAAAAGTGGAGTATAGCCAGCATTGACGTGTGCGTCTTTTAGAAGTGGTAGGAGTTTACTAGCATCCATTATATGTTAAGGAATCAAGATGCACAACTGTGGATACCTAATGTGTTAGCTAATCTTCAGTTGGTATTGTGTATAGTCGGTTAGTAAACAAGTTTGGGTCCTAGCTAGTTGTGCACGTAAGCAGAATTGGTACTAGTTCTAGTTAGATTAGGTTTACGGGTGCAATACTTGTGAGGTACGTACGTGTACGTGTACTAGCAGGTTTTGCATACTGTGTTGTGTTTGGGAATATATATTGAATCGGCTTACTAGCATGCCCATATATACGTGGGTATGGCCGGGAGTTTTGTAACAATGTGAGGACAAAAACAAGAAAATCAAAGAGACATAAATGGACAAATCATATTTTTGGGCGCTGAGAAAATTGCACTGTTGATTCTTTTTGCTAAGTATTTTTATTTCTACTTTATTACAGATTAAGTCGATATTGTTGTTGCTTTTAAATTTTCAGGTCAGAGATGTCAACAACCGGTAGTAGCAGCGGTAGTAAACTCAAGCGAAAGAATGCAGCAGGCAACCGGACCGACCCAGGTTGGCAGTACGGTGAGGAGATCGATGCAAAGGCTAAAACAGTTAAATGCAAGTTTTGCAATGAAACTAGATCTGGTGGCATATACAGATTGAAGCATCATTTGGCTGGCACTAAATTCCATACCGAGCCTTGTACCAAAGTTCCAACTGAGGTTCGTGAAAAGTTTATTAAGCTTCTTGGAACCACTGTAGAAACAAATGATGCTAAAAGGAGAAAGTTGATTGCCATAGAGGAAGAAGAAGCACGTGCCTCAAAGGATGAAGAGCAGGCATCACAAAAATGCAAGCAGAAAGTGATGGATCATTTTGTCACTAGGAAGAGAACTGCTCAAGGAACCATGCACCAACACTACAAAAAGGAAGAGAGGGAGGAGGTCTGTGCGCAGATTTGTCGTTTCTTATACACTAGTGCTATACCTTTTAATGTTGTTAGGAACCCTGAGTTCAGCAAGATGATTCATATGATAGGTAAGTTTGGTAATGGACTCAAGCCTCCTACATATCATGAAGCAAGAGTTGTATTTCTGGAGAAAGAAGTTCAGAATATGATCAATGTGATTTCTGAGTACAAAGAAGAGTGGAAAAAAACTGGTTGTACTATCATGTCTGATGGCTGGACAGATACAAAGAAAAGGTCACTTTGCAATTTCTTGGTGAACAGCCCAAAAGGTACTGTTTTTTTGACATCAATTGACACATCTGAAATTAGCAAGACAGCTGATAAGGTATTTGACATGTTAGATGAGATAGTAGAGCGGGTCGGAGAGGAAAATGTTATCCAAGTTGTTACTGACAATGCATCCAACTATAAAGCAGCTGGTGATCTCTTAATAGAAAAGAGAAAAAAGCTCTACTGGACACCTTGTGGTGCACATTGCATCGACTTGATGCTTGAGGATTTTGAAAAGAAAATTAAGATGCATGCCACTACAATCACAAAGGGACGTAAAATCACTGCTTTCATCTATTCTAGGACTATGCTTATTGCATGGTTGAGAGAATTTACAGAAGGAAAGGATTTGATAAGGCCTGCTGTCACAAGATTTGCTACAGCTTACTTGACTCTGTCTTGTCTTGAGCAACATAAAGGTGCACTGATCAATATGTTTAGTTCAGTTAAATGGAAGGCTAGCCGCTTTGCTTCTTTAATAGATGGTAAAAGAGTTCAAGATATTGTCATGGACAGTAAAGGATTTTGGCCTAATGTTGTGGCATGCTTGAAAGCTGCGATGCCTCTAATCAAGGTCCTTAGAATGGTTGATTCTGATGAAAAGCCAGCCATGCCATTTATCTATGCTCAGATGGAGCAAGCAAAGGAGAGGATAAAGGACAATTTTAACAAAGTGAAGAAAAGGTACGTTTCAGATCAGACTAACATGAGTACGCACTTTTATTCTATTTATCAGTACTTTCTTTGTTTCACCGATTTTTGTCCCATATTTTCAGTATATTCCAATATGGAATATTATTAATGAAAGATGGGAAACACAACTCCAGAGGCCTCTGCATTCAGCTGCATATTATCTGAATCCGCATTTCCACTATATGCCTGATTTCAAGGGTTCTCAAGTAAAAGTAGAGCTTATAATTGCCTGAAAAGTATGGTTCCTGATGTAAATGAAAGGGTAAAGATAGACTTGCAGCTTGATTTGTTAAAAAATGCTAGGGGTTTATTTGGAATGGAGTCTGCAGTTCTGACTAGATCAAAGAAATCACCAGGTTAATATTTCCACACAAGCAACCATCTCTTCAATATACCTCAGTTTTTTAGTTATCTAATTATATGTGTCAATGCCCTAGCTGATTGGTGGGATTCCTATGGAGATGAATGCCCAGAACTGAAAAGGTTTGCCATTCGAGTCTTAAGTTTAACATGTAACTCTTCAGGGTGTGAAAGGAATTGGAGCGCCTTTCAGTTGGTAAATTTTTTTTATCCTTTCTCTGATGAGTATAACCAATAACCATCCAGCTGGGCTAATTTCATTATTAAATAATATATTGTATTATGAATCATAAAGGTACATACGAAGAGAAGAAACCGGCTGCACCAAGATAAGATGAATGATCTTGTGTTTGTGATGTACAACTTCAAACTAAAAGAAAGACAGAAGAGAAGGGATGCCAAGGCTGCACTTCAGTTGGAGGATATTGAATCAGATGATGAATGGATCACAGAAAAAGAGGATCCAGTGCTTCCTATAAACCAAGATTGGTTGCACTCTCTTGATAGGATTACTCGAAGGGAAGCACGTGCCGATGCAGAAGAAAATACTGACCATGAAGTTGAGACCATGGCAAAGAACATAGATGATGCATGTAAGTATGTTGATTATATAGTTGTGATGTCATTATATAATATATGGACATAAAGTAATGCATACAATTTCATATATATACATGCAGGTGGCGATGAATTTGGCTTTGGTGGCGACGAGTATAATCATGTATTTGACTACAATGAAGACGAAGCTAACGATGGGTACAACGAGGATAAAGAATACGATGATGTCCTAGATGGAGATGATGGTAGCGCACATCCTTCAACCTCGTACATGGCCAACAATAATGGGGATGACTTCTATTAGATTACTACCACTACGATTATAAAACTTCTATTGTGATCGACGTACTTTGAATTTTTGCTCTATATTTAGTATGGAAACTCTATAGAAACCATATAAACTCATAGCGTTGATACAAAATATCTTATTTGAGTAAATCTAGTAGAATCCTCGATTCCACGATTCGATTCTACGACTCGATTCTGTCTAAGGAAAATCGACCCGACTCCGAATCCCGACTCTGACTACCTTGGCTGTAAGTAAACATAACATGGCCGTGCCACGAATTTAGCATAAGCCGGTCGCCCAAACAGAGCGTGATATGGACTCCTGATTTTAACCACTTCAAACATCAATTTCTCAGCCCTGGAGTCGTACTCATCTCCAAAGGCCACCTCCAATTCTCTTACCAACTGGGTAAGCCGACTTACCTGGAACCACCCCATGGAAAACAGTGTTGGATGTTCTCAAATTCTTCTCAGTCAACCCATGCGCTGAAAGGTCTCGTAGTAGAGGATATTGATGCTGCTACCACCGTCCATGAGTACCTTAGTGAACTTATATCCACCAACTTGGGGTGCTACCACCAAGGCTAACTGACCCGGGTTATCGACCCGTGGAGGGTGATCCTCTCTGCTCCATATAATGGGCTGTTTTGACCATCTCAGATAACGAGGAATTGCCGGCTCAATAGAATTCACGGCCCTCTTATGAACCTTCTGGTCACGTTTGCATAAACTAGTGATAAACACATGATACTGCCCACCACTCAATTGTTTTGGATGGCTTTGATAACCCGACTGCTGCTGTTGTTGCCCTCCTTGACCAGACTGTTGCTGACTATTACCGCCTGGATGCCCCTGAAAGCCGGAATTTGAACCACCGCCTGGGCCATGAAAACCGCCAGCCCCTGAGCCGCCGCCAGATCCATGACCACCATCAAAGGTGTTGGAATTCTTAAATGCCTTCATGATTACGCAATCCTTCCATAGGTGTGTGGCGGGGTGCTCCCGGGTGCCGTGTTTCGGGCAGGGCTCATTGAGTAACTGCTCAAGAGATGGGCCTGACCCGCCGGATCGAGGCGGCTTACCCTTATATCTCTTATTGTTACCTTGCGCATTGGCATTGGCCACAAACTTCGGGTTACTGTCCGCCTTACGCTTATTGCCGCTTTGGTTCCCCGGGTTATGCTATTGACCCTTTCCATTGCCGTTCCTTTTTCCCTTCCCTGTCTTCTCATCGTCAGACACGGGATCCTTAGTACTATCAGAATCGGCATATTTGACTAAAGCCGCCATCAGCGTACCCATATCCTTGCAATCAAGTTTAAGGCACCCCAGTTTCTGCCTCAGCGGCTCAAAACTGCAATTCTTTTCCAACATAAGGACTGCAGAACCGGCATCCATCTTGTCAGATGAATGAATTATCTCCTTGACCCGGCGTACCCAATGGGTGGTGGATTCACCTTCCTCCTGCTTACAATTCGTCAAGTCCACGATCGACATAGATTGCTTACAGGTGTCCTTGAAGTTCTGGATGAAACAGGCTTTTAACTCTTCCCATGAACCAATGGAATTGGGTGGCAAACCTTTTAACCAAGACTGGGCTGTTCCATCGAGCATCATGGTGAAATATTTAGCCATTGCCACGTCACTGACTTCCAACAGCTCCATGGCCATTTCATAACTCTCGATCCACGCTCCGGGTTGTAAGTCCGCCGTGTAATTTGGCACCTTTCGAGGTCCCTTGAAGTCCTTGGGCAGACGCACGTTGCACAAAGCCGGTACCAAACAAGGAACACCATCGGTTCTAGTGGCTACTCCTGCCTCAACAGAAGTCGTTGGATACTCTGGGATATCCAGCTGAGCCGCCAGCTGAGCCGCCCGCTTGTTCTCCTGATTTATTCGGTCTTGCACCGGGTTATAGCCCCCATGTTGGTTACGGTGTTGGGCGTTGCTTAACAAAGCTTCGGACTCCATGTGCCTGCTGTAACTCGGGCTCCGGTTCTGACGAGGCGGTGCTAACCAAGGCGGAGGAGTTGAATGAATCATGTCCCTGCTGTAAGAATAGGTCTCTTGCTGAGCCAGAGCCGTCTGGAGAAGCTCTCTGACCCTCCGGGTCTCCACCGCTGTCGGGTCATCACCGTCCATGGGCAGAGCCGCCAAGCACGCCGAAGCTGTGATTAAGTTCTCCATGGGGTTGGAAAAGTGACCCTCTAGTATGGGCACATAACGCGGTGGTGCCATGCTCACATGAGGAGGTGGCATCTCTCGAGGCTGAGCCGGTCCTCCTGCTCCGGCTGTCATAAACTGATTGGCGTCTGGCTAGTTACTTGGGCCGGCTCCGGGTGTAGCGAAAAGAACCCGAGGGTCGTAATTCAGAGGCATACGAGATTGGGTTTTCTGGTGTCTCCTCCTCATTACCTCATTGGATGCGTTTAAGCTCATCGTGAGCTGTGCTTCTGACTGCAACCGTTGTGCCCGTGCGTCAAGAGCCGCCTGCTCTGTAGCTAGTCTAATATCCTCAGCTGCCAAGGCCTCCTTGGCCTGAGCTATCTCCTCACGCACCCATGCCACCTCCGCATCATGCTCATCTTTGTTCGCAGGGATCACCGTGGCGGTTAACAGGGTCGTAAGCTTGTCTATGAGGTCTATCAACACCTAAGCCGGTGGGCGCACAGGGCCACCTGCCCCGGCTGTCCCTATTCCGGATGTTATTGCTGCAGCAGCCATAGAGTTAGAGCCGGGCTGAGTTCCAGCCATGAAGATTCCTTCCCATCTTGGCGGCTCATAGGGGTCCGGAATACTGATGCCATCGGAACAGCCCCCGAGCACGCAGTCTTGCACCTGATACAACGAATCTGTTGAATCGGCGGACGAATCACCATCTGAGAGGACGGCCGTCTCACCATCATCTTCAGATCCTTTGGAAAGTTCCTCTCCATGGATGCAGCCCACGAAAGCACGCTTCATGACGGGTTGGGCTCGGGTCTTCCTCGCACGCTGAGCCGTCTCGATGAGGTCGGTGCCGCTGTCCGGCTCAGGTCCCGGCTCTCCGATCCGGCCGATGAAGACGTGGATTCCGCCGAAGGGGACCCGGTATCCGTACTCAATTGAGCCGGCGTCGGGGCCCCAGCCTTCGTCGTCGATGTAGATCTTGCCGCGATGACTCTTGGTCATCCGGTCCGTTACATATCCCTTGAGCCCTTCGAAGTTGCCCTTCAAGAACTCAAATCCACCGTGCGCTGGCCCCACGGTGGGCGCCAACTGTCATGGAATTGTCACGTCAGATGTCCTCGTGAAAGGACTTAGTTGTGGAGCCATCGCAACTAGGAAGCTTGAAGGGGTTAAACGGGACAAAGGACACGAGAGGGTTTATACTAGTTCGGCCCCTTACGGTAAAGGTAAAGGCCTACGTCTAGTTGGGTTGGTATTGATGTTTCGATGACCAGGGAGCGAGATACGCTATGCTCATTTCTCGATGAGTTGTTTTCTTGTCCTAAGCCGCCAGCAGGTCGTCCCCTTATATACACAGGTTGACGCCCTGTGGCTTACAGAGTCCCGGCCGGCTTATAAATAGTGTCCGGCTCGGTGACTAATTAAATCTACCTTGTGATACAAGTCATGCCATTACGGCGGTTTACTACAACGGGCCTTGAGCCGCCTGTGGGCCTTAAGCCCTTATTTGAACCACCATCTTCATTCTTAGTATTGGGCTTCTTTCTAGTGAATCTTCTTTGCGTAACCCGGCCCCTCCTGGGCGGCTTACAAATAGTTATATCCCCAACAGGCCAGACACCGATGCGGGCTCTGGTCTGGCCAAAAAAATGGGCCGAGCCCGTATAATCGCCGGAATTATGCGGGTTTGCGCCGGATGCGGGGTCTGCTAGAGTTGCTCCAAGAGATTGGCGGTAGCGAGGGCATCGGGCCAAAACCGAGCGGGCACGTTAGAGTGAAAGAGTAACGTGCGAACGCAGTCATTAAGAGGTCGGAGAATGCGCTCGGCGCGGCCGTTCTGCTGGGAAGTGTAGGGGCAACTCAGACAGAAGGTGGTGTCGTGAGAGGTGAGAAGTGTGGGAAAAGCAACATTGTCAAACTCTTTTCCGTTATCAGTTTGGAGTGCGAGTATGGGGTGACCGAACTGGGTGGTGACATAGGAATAAAAGGCGGTGAGTGTGGCTAAAACATCGGATTTACGACGAAGGGGAAAAGTCCACACATAATGAGAGTAATCATCTAAAATCACCAAGTAGTAAAGATAGCCCGTGTTACTCGCAACAGGAGATGTCCAAACATCACTATGCAGTAATTGAAATGGAAAGTGGAGACTGAAGAAGACGCACTAAAGGGAAGACAAACGTGCCTGCCTAAGCGACAAGCCTCACAAGAGTGATCGTCGAGCTTATCACATAAGAAAGAGAAACTCCTAAAAATTTGATGTAAGACGGTGTGGTTGGGGTGACCCAAGCAAGCGTGCCAAAGGTCAATGCCGGCGGCAAGGGCGACGGGAGTGGAGGTGGAGGCGCTGGCGTGCACGGGGTAGAGCTCATCGAGACTGTCACATCGGTGAAGGACCATCCAGGTACGGGCGTCTTTCACAGAAAAGCAACACCGTAAAATTCAACAGTAAGTGGGTTCTCACGAGTAAGATGACGAACGGAAACTAGGTTCGTGACTAAATCAGGTGAAACAAGGACATTAGACATAGTGATGGGTGTGGAAGTGGAGGGAAAGCTAGTGCTATCGATATGAGTAATAGGTAAGGAGGAGCTGTTGCCGACAGTGATACGAGTGGGTGTGTGAATGGGAGTGGAGGAGGTTAGGTTACCGGGATGAGCTGCCATGTGCGTAGTAGCACCTGCGTCCATGTAGCAGTCGCCTCCAACGATAGAGCTACTCGGCGACGGCGCAGAGTGCTGGGCGGCGAGGAGGGTGGGGTCCCATGGCACAGGTACCGGCGGCGGCGAGAGACCCACGTAGGACGACGCTGGGACGGGCGGGCCATAACCACAGAGGGGCGGCGGCGCAAAGAGGGCGACATAGCCGGCGCCAGTCGGCTGGAAGGGCACGCTGATGAACGCCAGGTGGCCAGCGGGGAAATCCTGCTAATAGTGCCCCCCCCGGCGTCCTAGGCCCACTGCTGCTGCAGGCAACGGCGACCGCCGCCACGCCGGTTGCATCGGCCCCCTCCCCCGTGCGGGTGCTGCGGGGGAGGCGCTGGTGGCGACGACGGGTAACACCTGGCGGGTGCGGGAGGACGCGGCTGGATCGGCGCGGCCGGTAGAGCGGTTCCACCGCAGATGGTGAAGTAGCCCGGAGAGTCCATGGAAGGCGTCAGAAGCAGCGGGAAGAGGAAGGGGGCGGCGGGGGGAGCGGTGGCGGCGGCGGCGCGCGCCGGGAGGCGCTGTGCGGCGGCGGCGCGCGCGGGGAGGCGCTGCGCGGTGGCGGCGCGAGGAAGCGCTGCGCGGTGGTTTTGTGAGGAGGTGGTAGCGGCTGCAGCGAGAAGGCGCGGCGGCTGAGGAAAGCGACAGATGCACGCGGCGACAGAAGAAGGCAGTGGCGTGGGTGGAAAAGTGATGGGGCGGCGCGCGGGTTAGGAGAGCGCTGTGGTTGGCTAGCTGGCTAGCGGCGATGACTACCCATGCACGATCGGTAGAAAGCTGGGATGGGCGTGGAGAAGTAGCAAGGCGCGATGGAAAGCTAGCTAGCGAACGGTCAACGCGGTCGCGGCGTGACGAGAAGCGGCACGGGAAAGCGGCACGGGGCGCGCAGGGTGCGGAAGCGAGGATGGGGTGCGGCGGCGGCAGCGGCGGCGGCGCAGGGAGACGCGGTGGCGGCGGCGGCGGCTGACCCTAGGGTTAGACTGGAGAGGATGATACCATGTAGACAGATGATTTGCAATACGATGATTGATTGGATGCTGGTGCACGCATATATAATACAAGAAAAAGCCTCTAACTCAACTATACAAGACTAGAAGGTGGGCCACAACTCCAATATACATGCAGTATAAAATACATACTCAACATTACCACTGCAGATTTTACGGCCACCACTATCCCGTCCAACTGCATGACGCAATTCTGCCGGCCACAAATGCACAAGAAACAGCTTCATGCACCTCACCATTAATCGCCCCTAATTTTCCCAGCCTCCATTACTCGGCAATTCTGAGAAAAGTGTGTATAAAAACCCCTTTGGACCGAAATGGTAATCCAACAAGCACAACTGTTTACATCCTCATCAGCGAAGCGACCTCTGCCTTGCTAGCTGCAGATTTCATATTTTCAGCCGCCCTTAATTTTTCCTATCATCAAGTCATGCTTTTCAATTTCTCGCTTTGCTCTCGGGATTGAAAGGTGCTCGACTTTTTTGCTTTGTATGTCTCCTGCTGTTCGTGTTGGTACACAACTACTTATCTCTGAATTTAATTATCTAGACTTCATTAGCGAATGTACCTTCTATTTGTTTTATGTGCATATTACATACCATACAAATTCCTTCCCTTGGACTATTCATATCCATACCTCTAGATACAACTCACGTGCTTATGTTTGCTAAATTCTTTTTGTATGTGTTGAGCCAGTAAAAAAAAAAATTTGCATTGTTTTCCTCTGTTTTGAAGGTTCATGAAGCTACTGATCCCGAAAGAGTGATGATGCGAGTGATATTCTGAGAGGTCACTTTTGTTCTCTCAAACGATTCCATGTTGGAAAGACATCAATTGTCTGAATTCTAACATGTTGGCCTGGACCAAGGATTTTACCTTCACATGTGAAATCTTCTAGAGTACTTGTAATATCCACACAGAGTTATACATATGTTCTCTGTATGTAAATAAGAGAGAGGATATCAATATTACTCTTTCCATCAGTATACGGCGGTTCCTTTTAATATAAGATGTCTGCCAATTTTATATATTTTTTGGATTTACTCAATATGTGGCATGTACCTAGGACCATTCACTCAATCTGGTATGAGAACCTTTATTTTCCAATTGTTTCTTATGATTGATATCAAGGCGTATTCTTTTTCAGAAATAGTATGTTCGAGGAAGTTTATTCAATAAAGCTGGGAATATATTCGTCTCACTCATGCTAGATTACTATGGGAACCCGTCTATCATATAGCTATTAATCTATCTCATCAGAAATCTGCCTTGAGGATGGTCTATTTTAATCATTTATATGAAGGGCGTGTTCCTACAAACAACAATATCAACAGGTTCACACACAGACATTAGCACATTGCTCCAATGTATCTCCGGCTGCATTTGATGAGATTCTCAATGGCATACTACATTACATGATAACCTTTTCTGGTATACTACATTACATGATAACCTTTTCTGGTATACATGTGAAGAATTACAAGGGCACTGATCGACATAGATGAGAAATTAAACCCTGCAGCTCAAATCCTATAATTGTTTCTATAGTATCTGGTTGGGCAACTCTATGTTTTTTATGCTCAATTTTTATTCACTAAAACGGATAAATTATATTATTCTTATTTTATACTTTGTCCCATCTATAAACAAAAGAACAATTTGAGATCTCAGTGTTAACATTGAGATGCAGGAGGTGCTCTCCCTGCGCTATTCGCCCCTTAGTACGAAAGATCAACAACAATTCATGTTCTATGCAAGTTCTGCTAGACGTCCATATAGGCTATTCCCTAATTGTAGTTTTGTATGCCAAACATTTTTTTTTATTCATACTGGATTTCAAGAATCAGGTAATGTTTACCCCTTAATTATGATGTAGATCATGATTTTATATCAACAAGATGTTGCAGTCTACATGTGCATTGGGGGAGCGGGAGCGTCCGTGAGTTTGTCTGAATTTTGGCACAAAGTGCACCAAGTGATGTTCTCTTCTCCAGCAACAAACAATTAATGATTAAGGGTGACATCTTGAATTTCTTGGCCGAAGTTGTTACACAATAAAGAACTACCAACGTGTGAATGATATGAACATTTGTCATTAGTTAAGCTTAATGTGAACATTGCAATATATCGGCAGGCCAACGCATTACCAATGCTTTTATCAACCACATTATCCTATTTTTTAACTTTTCACTTCATTGTATCAAAGGTTCAAGTAAATATATATTTATATATTTGCTTTAGTGATTTCACTAATTACTTGCTCCATAAATCCTCCTCGAAAGCAATGCTACAAATTCCCACGGCAACGCGCAAAGAATCATCTAGTTAACACATATGTTATACTCTTCGCCGTTTCAAAAAAAAAAAAATCCGTTTCAAAAAAATGTTATACTCTTCTACTTCCCCTTTACAGCCAGCAACTCGTTACATGGCCAGCCCAATACCTATGTGGCGCTCGCACCCTCGCTTGCATGGGCCAGCCGACGAGCGCGCTCGCTCGATCGGGAAACAAAAAAAATCGCTACTTCTGAGTTCGGCCGCTCGCTTCGCTGGATCGGCTGCTCGCTAGCTGCCAAGTTTTGTTTTTCCTTGTTTTGCTGTTGATTCGGTTGGAAAAAACCGCCCAGTTTTTCTATTTCTTACGTAATAAAATTGTGAAATCAAAAAAGGCTTACATATTTAATGAAAAAAGTTCATCCATTGAATTTTTTTAACTATTTAAAGAAGGTTCATCGATTTTGAAAAAGTTCAATTTTACAAAAAAAAAATCATCGAATATGAAAAATAGTTCATCGATTTGAAAAAAATTTCATCGATTCTGAAAAAGTTCGTTAATTTTGAAAAAAAATTATCTATTTGAAAAAAAGTTCATCGGTTTTGAAAAACAATTCATCGATATATCTCGCTATTAAGCATGACGCCTGGTAGTGGAGGAGAGCTTGTGTAGGCTTTTGCATGTTTTTTTTCTATTTTTCCAGACTTTTGAAACAGGAGGGCCACCACGTAATGAAATGGCTAATTACGCATACATAATTTTTAGGTCATTAGGGGGGCCAGGCCCTGCTCAGCCCCCTCCTAGCAGTTGGCCATAGTTTTTTTTTAATATTATGGAACTTGATCGTAGTTTTTTGTCCTTAACTAACATGAGAGATAGAGAGACTAATCGGACTTGTTACCCTAGAGAAGGAGCCTTGAACCGGAACAAAGATTCCTACTAAGGTTTGCATAAATCAGATCTTCGAACCATGCTACATTCATAAAAACTCGTTCGGATCTAAGGAGATACCCCACCTCTGGCGGAGGTGATGTTAGAGGAGGACACCGATGGTGGCATGTGTGGCTCGCCGGGAGGCCGATTCGACACCGGCGTGAGGAGCATCACCCCACGCTGAACAAGCTTGCAATTTATCACTACCAATTCATAGGGTTGAAGAAAACAAACGTCATGCTAGAGAACTGTTGGGGAATGTAGCATGCAATTTCAAAATTTTCCTACGATCACGGAAGATCTATCTAGGAGATGCATAGCAACGAGACGGGAAGAGTGTGTCCACGTACCCTCGTAGAACGAAAGCGGAAGCATTAGGTTAACGCAGTTGATGTAGTCGAACGTCTTCACGATCCAACCGATCCAAGTACCGAATGTAGGGCACCTCCGTGTTCAGCACACGTTCAGCGCGATGACGTTCCTCGAACTCTTGATCCAGTAGAGGGTCGAGGGAGAGTTCCGTCAGCATGACGGCGTGGTGATGGTGATGGTGATGTGATCCACGCAGGGTTTCGCCTAAGCACTACGACGCTATGACCGGAGGAGTAAACTGTGGAGGGGGGCACCGCACACGGCTAAGAGAATTCTTGGTGTGCCTCTGGGGTACCCCCCGCCCCCGTATATAAAGGAGGGGGGAGGAGGCCGGCGGCCAAGAGGGGCGCGCCAAGGAGGGAGTCCTACTTGGACTCCCAGTCCAAGTAGGATTCCCCCCCCCCCCCACTCCCACTTTCCTTTCTCCACCGGAGGGGAAGGAAGGAGAGGGAGAGGGAGAGGGAAAGGGGGGCGTCTCCCCCTCCCCCTAGTCCAATTCGGACTGCCATGGGGGGGGGGGAAGCCACCCCTTGCGGCCCTCCTCTCTCTCCACTAAGGCCCAATATTTCCCCGGGGGGGTCCGGTAACCCCTCGGTACTCCGGTAAAATACCGAACAACTCGGAACAATTCCGATGTCCGAATACCACCTTCCAATATATGAATCTTTACCTTTCGGCCATCTCGAGACTCCTCGTCAGGTTCGTGATCTCATCCAGGACTCCGAACAAACTTCGGTCACCAAAACACATAACTCATAATACAAATCCTCATCGAACTTTAAGCGTGCGGACCCTACGGGTTCGAGAACTATGTAGACATGACCGAAACACATCTCCGGTCAATAACCAATAGCGGAACCTGGATGCTCATATTGGTTCCTACATATTCTACGAAGATCTTTATCGGTCAAACCGCATAACAGCATACGTCATTCCCTTTGTCATCGGTATGTTACTTGCCCGAGATTCGATCGTCCGTATCATCATACCTAGTTCAATCTCGTTATTGGCAAGTCTCTTTACTCGTTCCGTAATGCATCATCCCGTAACTAACTCATTAGTCACATTGCTTGCAAGGATTATAGTGATGTGCACTATCGAGAGGGCCCAGAGATACCTCTCCGATACACGAAGTGACAAATCCTAATCTTGATCTATGCCAACTCAACAAACATATTCGGAGACACCTGTATAGCATCTTTATAATCACCCAGTTACGTTGTGATGTTTGATAGCACACAAGGTGTTCCTCCGGTATTCGGGAGTTGCATAATCTCATAGTTGGAGGAATATGTATAAGTCATGAAGAAAACAATAGCAATAAAACTTAAACGGTCATAATGCTAAGCTAACGGATGGGTCTTGTCCATCACATCATTCTCTAATGATGTGATCCCGTTCATCAAATGACAACACATGTCTATGGTCAGGAAACTTAACCATCTTTGATTAACGAGCTAATCAAGTAGAGGCATACTAGGTACACTCTGTTTTATCTATGTGTTCACACATGTACTAAGTTTTCGGTTAATACAATTCTAGCATGAATAATAAATATTTATCATGATACAAGGAAATATAAATAACAACTTTATTATTGCCTTTAGGGCATATTTCCTTCAGTCTCCCACTTGCATTAGAGTCAATAATCTAGATTATATATTAATGATTCTAGCACCCATGGAGTCTTGGTGCTGATCATGTTTTGCTCGTGGAAGAGGCTTAGTCAATGGGTTTGCAACATTCAGATCCGTATGTATTTTGCAAATCTCTATGTCTCCCTCCTTGACTTGATCGTGGATGGAACTGAAGCGTCTCTTGATGTGTTTGGTTCTCTTTTGAAATCTGGATTCCTTTGCCAAGGCAGTTGCTCCAGTATTATCATAAAAGATTTTCATTGGACCCGATGCACTAGGTATTACACCTAGATCAGATATGAACTCCTTCATCCAGGCTTCTTCATTTGCTGCTTCCGAAGCAACTATGTACTACGCTTCACACGTAGATCCTGCCACGACGCTCTGCTTGGAACTGCACCAACTGACAGCTCCACCATTCAATATAAATATATATCCAGCTTGTGACTTAGAGTCATCCGGATCAGTGTCAAATCTTGCATCAACGTAACCATTTATGACAAGCTCTTTGTCACCTCCATAAAGAGAAACATATCCTTAGTCCTTTTTAGGTATTTCAGGATGTTCTTGACCGATGTCCAGTGATCCACTCCTGGATTACTTTGGTACCTGCCTGCTAAACTTATAGCAAGACACACATCAGGGCTGGTACACAACATTGCATACATGATAGAACCTATGGCTGAGGCATAGGGAATGGTTTTCATTTTCTCTCTATCTTCTGCAGTGGTCGGGCATTGATTCTGACTCAATTTCACACCTTGTAACACAAGCAAGAACCCTTTCTTTCACTGATCCATTTTGAACTTCTTCAAAACTTTATCAAGGTATGTGCTTTGTGAAAGTCCAATTAAGCCTCTTGATCTATCTCTATAGATCTTCATGCCCAATATATAAGCAGATTCACCGAGGTCTTTCATTGAAAAATTCTTATTCAAGTATCCTTTTATGCTATCCAGAAATTCTGTATTATTTCTAATCAATAATATGTCATCCACATATAATATTAAAAATATTACAGAGCTCCCACTCACTTTCTTGTAAACACAGGCTTCTCCAAAAGTCTGTATAAAACCATATGCTTTGATCATACTATCAAAGCGTATATTTCAACTCCGAGATGCTTGCACCAGTCCATAAATGGATCGCTAGAGCTTGCACACTTTGTTAGCACCTTTACGATCGATAAAACCTTCCGCTTGCATCATATACAACTCTTCTTTAAGATATCCATTAAGGAATGCAGTTTTGACATCCACTTGCCAAATTTCATAATCATAAAATGCGACAATTTGCTAACATGATTCGGACAGACTTAAGCATCGCTACGGGTGAGAAGGTCTCATTGCAAACAGAAATTAGCAGTGGCACACACGAATGGTCCAATTTGCTACCAGCTTTTTCTTTCGGGCAGTGGATGTAACCAACTTAATTGTGCACATGCGATTAATTCTGGATCTAAGATGATGGTAGATCAATTGATTTCCTGTCGACTACCGTGCCATGCAGTAGGCGTGCCAGCCAGGTACAGAAAAGACAGAGTGAGCTTGGGTCACTTGCATAAACCTTTTCTTTTTAAGCATCACAAAAGACTAAAAAAAATAGAAGTGCGTAATACACTCTTGTTACGTACCTGAAAAATTCTTACATAAATATGGGGAACTAAAAGGGACCTACTATTCATTATTATATATACATAAAATTCTTAGCGGTGAATAAATGAAAAGATTTCCTTAGTTCAAAAAGCAAGTTCATAGAAAAAAATTGAAAACACATAGAATATCAAATCAATAACAATAGATTCATCATAAAAATATTTTTTTCATATGCTATTGTGGGTCATGCTACGTGTCGGTCGTCGGATCTTTTTAAAAGATCCGCCGTCTCGGCGGCCGTCATATCTACAACTACCCAGCATCCAGCACTGTTCTCATCATTGCAACAATGCTTGTGTTGTAGAATCCTTTGCAACAAAGCTTAGGTTGCAGAAATCTTTTGCAACATAGGTGATGTTGCCGGGTTTTTTTCTTCACTATTTTTGTAACATCGGTGTCGTTGCGGAATAAATTTTGCAACACAGATGATGCTCCAGAAAATATTTACAGTTTTTCATCTGCATTTTTTTCCAACATGGGTGTCACTGCGGGATGCAATTTGCAACACAAATGATATTGCATAAAAGGACACGAAAAGGACACGCGTCACACAACATAGGCGGCGGATTGCTCGCGTGCGATCCGCCGGCTAAAGGCAAGCGTTTCCCATTTAGTAAATTCGATCAAAGCTTGTGACTTGACTTTTGACGAAACCAATGTGATCAATACCAACATTTTCGTTTTTTTCAGCCTTTTCATAAATAACAATACTGCATTTTTTTGTTTTCCTTTTTCCGTTTTTATTTTTTCAAATTCGTGAACTTTTTTCTCAAATTCATAAAGATTTATCAAAATTCACGATTTTTTAAGACTATGAGCATTTTTCAAATTCATGATTTTTTCCTCAAATTCACGAACATTTTTCAAAATATGTGAACATTTTTCTCAAGTTCGTGGACTTCTTTTGCAAATTGACGAAAACAATCAAGTTCGTTTACCTTTTTTCTCAAGTTTGTGATTCGTTTTCTTTCAAATTCATGAATTGTTTCTCAATTCGCAAATATTCTCAAGTTCATGCATGTTTTTTAAATTCCTCAAATGTATGAATGTTTTTAAATCGGCATTTTTTTTGAATTCATGAACTTTTTTCCAAGTCACTGTAATTTCAAATTGAAAACAGTTTTTCCAATCTGTGATATTTTTATTACTTCACCAAAATTCCAAAATTAATATGAAACCTATTGGGTTTCTTCTGAGTTGGCAAACCAATAGAACGAAAAACAAACGAGGAAAAAGAAACTGCGGGTTGGCGACCGGACGAGAGGAGCTGGATGAGGCACGACCCATGTGGCGCGTCATCTATCACGGCGGCACGTTAAGCTTTGTATAGGAGGAGCAACTAATCAAGGGGTTGTTGGGGAACGTAGTAATTTCAAAAAAAATCCTACGCACATGCAAGATCCATCTAGGTGACGCATAGCAACGAGAGGGAGCGTTGTCCACGTACCCTCATAGATGAAAGCAGAAGCGTTATGACAACACGGTTGATGTAGTCGTACGTCTCCACGATCCGGCCGATCCTAGTACCGAAAGTACGGCACCTCCGCGATATGCACACGTTCAGCTCGGTGACATCCCACAAAGTCTAGATCCAGCTGAGGTCGAGGGAGAGTTTCGTCAGCACGACGGCGTGATGACAGTGATGATGAAGTTACCGAAGCAGGGCTTCGCCTAAGCACTACAACGATATGACCTAGGTGAAAACCTGTGGAGGGGGACACCGCACATGGCTAAACAATCAACTTGTGTGTCTATGGGGTGCCCCCTCCCCCGTATATAAAGGAGTGGAGGAGGGGAGGTCCGGCCCTCTCATGGCGCGCCCAAGGGGGGAGTCCTACTCCCGGTGGGAGTAGGATTCCCCCTTCCCTAGTTGGAGTAGAAGAAGGAAGAAGGAGAGAGGGAGAAGGAAAGGGGGGCCGGCCCCCACCCCAATTCGGATTGGGCTTGGGGGGGGGGGTGAAGGGGGCGCCCCCACCTTGGCCGCCTCCTCGTCTGTCCCACTAAGGCCCAATAAGGCCCATAGACTCCCCAGGGGGTTCCGGTAACTCCCCGGTACTTCGGTAAATGCCCGAGCTCACCTGGAACCATTCCGATGTCCAAACATAGCCTTCCAATATATCGATCTTTTTGTGTCGACCATTTCAAGACTCCTTGTCATGTACGTGATCACATCCGGGGCTCCGAACATCCTTCGGTACATCAAAAACACATAAACTCATAATACCGATCGTCATCGAACGTTCAGCGTGCGGACAATACGAGTTCGAGAACTATGTAGACATGACTGAGACTCGTCTCTGGTCAATAACCAACAGCGGAACCTGGATGCTCATATTGGTTCCTAATATTCTACGAAAATCTTTATCGGTCAAACCGCATAACAACATACGTTGTTCCCTTTGTCATCGGTATGTTACTGCCCGAGATTTGATCGTCGGTATCTCAATACCTAGTTCAATCTCGTTACCGATAAGTCTCTTCACTCGTTCCGTAATACATCATCCCACAACTAACTCATTAGTCACATTGCTTGCAAGGCTTATAGTGATGTGCATTACCGAGAGGGCCCATAGATACCTCTCCGACAATCAGAGTGACAAATCCTAATCTCGATCTATGCCAACTCAACAAACACCATCGGACTTGTATGCGTCAACTGAATGTTTTTTTTTTTTGAGAATCACCGGGGGAGGAGTCCTCCACCTGAATATATTACTCAAAGTGGCCATAATGCCAGGAGAGTGATCCAGTTTATAAGGAAAACCGGATCGAAAACCTTAACAAATTGACCCGTTTATGAGGAAAACAGGCCGAAAACCATAGGATAAAAGAAGAAGAGAGAAAAATGCCTAAGACAAGGCTCGACCTAGGTAGCTGACCAAAGACCAACACATAAGAGACACAAGTAGATGTGGGATGTCCTCAAGGATCACAATACCAAGACTTCACAATGGGCCTAACGCACCACACCGGCGTGCGTATCAAACCCCACGGCGCAACAGAGGAGCATCCATAGTCAACGAGTGCCTAAACCAAACACGAACCTCAACAGGGAGCTCCGCCGCGGAAATTTGAAACGATTAACAAGTTGGGGAGGCATCCTGCGTCATCATTGAACAAAGATGAACCGAGACGACACCAAGAGCACGAAGCTCGCTGCAACACAATGGTAGCCATGGGGGGGTCTTTAGCATGCACACCAAAGGAAATTGCTTGGTCCAAGACTCGTCGAGCACGCCACACTCAGGGAACCAATGTTGCAAGGGAAGGGGGAAAATGGCAACGCTTCCAGGGAAGAGCACGACGCCCACAGGCGCCGTCATTACCAGCGCTGACCAAGTCAGAGCGGAGCTTTCG
This sequence comes from Triticum aestivum, assembly GCF_018294505.1. Classification (NCBI taxonomy): domain Eukaryota; kingdom Viridiplantae; phylum Streptophyta; class Magnoliopsida; order Poales; family Poaceae; genus Triticum; species Triticum aestivum. Next base: position 773,010,443 of record NC_057798.1, on the reverse strand, counting down.
CTCAATCCCTACCTATCCCCGGCAGCCCACCACGAGCAAGAGAGGGAGTCCAACGCGACGCCTGCAAGCAGGTCAAGGACGCCCGTAGGCGACGCCGTCGCTGAGCTTTCGCACTGATCCCCACCTCAACCTAAGAAGCCCGGATACACCAACGTTTCAACAGCCAACGGGCAGTAGGAAGTCGGAGACGAGGCTCAACCTCAGGACACCAACTCTGGCGGAAGGGAGTATACCTGCGATGGACGGGGTGAGACCGCGCGAGGACGAAGTTGGATCTGCTGGGAGAGACGGGGAGGACGACAGCAATGGGAAATCCCCCTGGGAACCGTCGTTGCAGAAGCAGGGCAACGTGGAGATGACCAGAGGGGCGTGGCTTGATGGTGGCTGATGACCGGGATCCCGTGCAGCCAAATGCACGGGGAAGCACAGCATCCCGTCGGAGGCCACCGCATCCGCATCTGGGAGCAAGGGCAGCCCAGATCCACGCCCACCGCGGCCACGGGCAGCACCAGGCGCCGCCACGTCGGCGAAATAAGCCACCCAGCCGCGCCGCCACACCCGTCGCCCCCGCTGCAGCACTCGCGAAACCGCCGCCAACCGCCGCGAGCCGAGCAGGAGGTACCCCGCCGTCCGCCGTCCGCCCCTGGGGCTTCGCCCGGGGGCCTCCTCCGGCAGCGGCGAGAGGAGGGGAGGGCTGGGGGTGGCCGGCGGCTAGGGTTTGACGGTCCGCCCGCCTGGATAGAGCGACGCGGGGGAGGGGAGCGTCTCTGGGCTAATGACTTCAAGCCGCGTCAACTGAATGTGGTCCGTCATTGGTCAAAGTCCTACACTGTTGTTTTAGTATGATTTCATAGCAGTTCGTTGAAGCCGATATAAGACTTTGTTTAGACTATTTTGATGATACAGTGGTAACGTGTATAGTGCATGACTCGTATGTGTGATACTCCCTCCGTTTCTAAATATTAGTCTTTGTAGGGATATCAACAAGTGACTACATACGAGTAAAAGGAATGAATTTACACTCTAATATATGCTATATACATCCGTATGTGGTAGTCCATTTGAAATCTCTAAAAAGACAAATATTTAGGAATGGAGGAAGTAGATAGTTAGGTACCCAACGCCAGAGATAGCCTAGCACCGATAGGTCATGGTTCCTTCTTCTCTATATAAAATAATCCAAGATTTTCAATCCCTTAAAAGTATCCAAACATTTCTCTTAAGTCTCCTCGATGTTTCCTGGTAGGCACATGACTGTTCTTTGCCAGCAGATCGATGGCGACTGCAATAATGGGTAGTGTACAATCCACGAGGTGAGGTTGATGTGTGCTCGAACAATGTTCAAATAATGGAATTCTAGTCAAAGTCAAAGAACAGTAGACGTGTACCCAGCTGGCATATGGTCACACTTGAATACTTTTCTTGTCGAAGAATAGTAGAACCGCTAGGAAGATATGGTTCATAGTACCTCCGTCCTGATTTATAGGTCCTTTTTGTAGTTTGTGTTAATTTTGACTAAAGATTTAAATAACAAAATGTTAATGCATGTCAAGTAAAATTATCTTATTGGATTCGTATTTGAACATAATTTTCAAAAATATAATGTTCGGTGACACGCGTAAACATTTTGTTAATTTAATCTATGGTTAAAATTTGGCACGAAATACAATGAGGACCAATAAACCTAGACGGAGGCAGTACTTCATAGATCAACCCAATAATTTGGTCCACATGTCCTCAAGAAGGCATATATAACAAGAAAGATCAAAACTCAAAAGCACACGTTAACCTAGCTCTACGTGCAAACTAACCGGCCTAATTGAGCTGATCGCTCGACACCATGCAGCTAGCTAGGACATGGCCGGAGGAGACGAGCTGAGGCTGCTGGGGACCTGGGCGAGCCCGCACGTCTTGCGAGTACGACTCGCGCTCCACCTCAAGGGCTTGGGCTACGAGTACGTGGAGGAGCAAGGCCTCAAGAACTACAAGAGCGATGAGCTGCTCCTCAACAGTAAGCTGCCGGTGCTGACCCACGGCGGCAAGCCTGTCTACGGGACGTCGTTGAGCCTAATCCAGGACCTCGACGAGGCCTTCACCGGCGCCGGCTCCTCCCTCCTCCCCGAAGGCCCCTCCGAGCGTGCTATCGCTCGCTACTGGGGTGACTTTATCGATGACACGGTATTGTACTCCCTCTGTCCCAAATTTTTTATCTTAGATTTGTCTAAATACGGATGTATCTAGTTACATTTTAGTGTTAGATACATCCGTATCTAAACAAATGTAAGACAAAAATTTTGGGACAAAGGGAGTATCTTTTTCTTGATAACAGAAGTCTTTCTCATTAATCATATCATCGCATCAAGCTGATTATATATAATTGCATAAGAGTTTCACCTTGGGGTCTCTGTGTTATATATAAGCATGTCGCATGTGTGATTGTCATTAGTTTTGCTTTCTCTTCGACTTCGTATATGCTTTGCACTTTTTAATGACGGTTTTAGTGCTGGTCCTGTTATAACTTGTGTCGTGTGCATCTGCAGCTCGTCAAGGCGATGGAGAAGGCGACATGGAGCGTAACGTGCAGGGAGAAGGCAGGGGTGAAGGCCCAGATGGCGGCCGCTATGGAGACGCTAGAGGGAGCTATGAGAGAGTGCTCCAAGCCCTTCTTCGGAGGCGATAGCCCCGGATATGTGGATGTGGTGCTCGGTGGCCTTCTTCCATGGCTGTGCGTCACCGATAAGAGACAACCCAGCATGAAGACCTTCGACCCTATCACCACGCCGCTCCTACTCGCATGGCAGGACCGCTTCTGTTCGTTGAAAAAAGTTCAGGGACTCATGCCAGATGTGGGCGAGCTGGTCGACTTAGCCAGGCCGGTGCCTACTCACTGCTCCCGTGAATCCCTGCAAGTTATTTTAATTTTGTCTTCACTTCTTGTGCAAATTGCGACTGCATGTAGTAGATGATTTTAGGTGGCGGCAGAGGGGAGCTCCATGGTGATTCCTTTTGTTCTGACTTCGACTGCCTAGTGCTGAGAATGTTACCGTATTGGTGTTGCTACATACTGTATGTTGTTCTTTTCGTCTGCGCTCTTTCAATGAAACGTGGTCATACTGCGGCTCATGGGATTGTCCGGTATTAGCCACTGTGAGGCATACTTTTTTTGGTTTTCTGGGCCATTCACCTTCAGCGTGTTGAGGGTCACTTGAATAAAATTTGATTGTGTTTATCATGAGTAGCAGGATACACACACAGGAAGGATGGCACTTCCTAGAAAGAGCTGGATGTCACTATTGCCTTTTTTTGCCAGTGGAACATACAACTCATGTGGAGAAATGTCGCTTGCCCGCGGGGAAATATTTTGACACCTGAAAATGAAGTATTAGTGTTTTTAGATGAAAAAGTTGGTTCTGACCCATGTTTTGTCTTGGATGTTGATACAATGATGAAAGACACGCGAAAAGTAGTTGAGAAATAAACAATTGACATTTAGCCGGGCTATGGATCAGATAATGTTACGTCTAATGGGAGTATCATAACTAGTATTATCATGCATGCCAACTAGGCAATTTTGATGTGGTAACGTAGAATTAAATGGAGAAAGAGAGGGTCGAGTATCATTTCAGGAATGCCAAACACATGTATGATTTTTGTGTACCCTTTTCTCTTCAAGATTCAGGCCCTCACACGTGATGAATATATGTTACTAGGAGCACATCCAGATCATCATTCTTGACGGGGGTCTCAGAGGCCGTTTTTCTGTAATATAACCAAGGCATTTTCGGTCTCTGAGTTCAACTCACTGACCGAAGAAGCCACCTCATGACCGTTATTACCTAAAGACACCACCAGATCTCGATGATTTCATCTTTCTGGACAATTTCACCTTTTGAAAATTAAAAGAAAGAATCAATCCTTTTATTATAATAAGCTCCCATGTTTCTTTACAATGCTCCTCATCTCTGCATTGACGATGTACACAACGAAACACTATTCAAAATAAATGACTAACACAGGGCACGTCAATCCTGTTATGTGTCGCCATATTCCTCTTTATTTGAAGTTATTCGGTAAATATGGATGGGCGCGGCAACATGCTCATCAATGTTGTAGTAATGTTTAAGGTGTCAGGGCCACACGGCTTGTAGAGGGTAAGAAAGTACCATGTGACGACTAACACAGGGACTCCCATCACCAGCACCCTGGCCATACTACTCTTGAAACCTTTCACGAAAACATATAGAAGAAACAGCGTGGGCATAGAACTGGTCACGAAGTCCAGGCCTTCAAGGACATAGCAACTCCAATACGGTAATGCTCCTGGAGTCAACCAGTGAAGGCGAGAACAAGGGTTTCCGTCCTGGGGATCTCCTTTGCCCTCGGCTCGACCCAACCAAGTGAGATAGGACGCCACCATTTGCAGAAGAACCCCAATCATATATATGGAAACGGCGATGCCCAATGGACCAGAGCTGCGAGCACATGTCGTAGGCATGGCAAAATCGACCAACGCTCCCACATCTGGCATGACCACCAGGACTTCTTTCAGTGCAGAAAAACGGTCTGCCCACATAGCGAGGAGAGGCGTCATGGATGGGTCGTCGAAGGTCTTGACACCTTGCATCGCGTCGGTCTCGCGCACCCACCCAAGAAGACCACCGAGTATGACATCCACATATCCGACAGTGTTGCCTCCAAAGAAGGGATTCGAGCACTCTCCCAGGGCTCCCTCTAGGGTCTCCACCGCGGAGGCGACCTGGTTCTTCCCCTCGGCCTTCTCCCCGTCCGTTTTGCCCCATGCCGCCATGTGCATCGCCTTCACAAGCTGCACATACACAGGGTACAAGCTATAATAACACCGCCGTAGTATATAATTACCATAAAAAAACTCAAAGCATATGGAGACGACGAAATTAATTAAAGTCGATCGATCATGCGTGTAGAATGTTTTGAAGTCTTGTGCGGTTGATGGTGAGACCAGTAAAAAAAGTTCAATCGTCTCAAAATTAGCATAATACCGTGTCATCGATAAAGTCAGCCCAGTAACGAGCCATGGCACGCTCGGAGGGGTCGTCCGGGAGGAGGGAGGGACTGGCGCCAACGAAGGCCTCATCGATGTACTGTATCATGCTCAACGACTTCCCACGGATAGGCTTGCCGCCATGGATCAGCACCGGCAGCTTACTGTTGAGGAGCAGCTGCTCCCCCTTGTTTTTCTCGAGGCCTTGCTCCCCCTCCATCTCCACGAACTCGTAGCTTAGGCCCTTGAGGCGGAGCGCGAGCTGCACTCGCAGGACGTGAGGGCTCGCCCACATGCCCACCAGCTTGAGGTTGTCTCCTCCGGCCATTTGGATCAACTCAAACTTTGCAAGTAGCTAGCTAGCTCTGTGTGTTTTTTCCCTTGTTAGTTTTGGGTTGTTTGTTGGATTGATAGAAGGAGAAGTGTGTATATGTAGAGTTGTAGACTAGTCGAGCAGAGCAAAAGGACGATGGACACGAGGGTCAAATTGCTTGGCTGGTCAATGAACCTACCTAGTAGTAGTACGTATTATTCTTCGCTTTGGAAAAGTTGGCAAGCATCCACACGGTCTCTTGAATGACTCAGGACAGGTGCGAGCAAATTCCAGCCAACCAAGCATCGGTATGCCGATCAAGGGATTCAAAAAAATGTTCACGAATTTGATTTTTTGATTTTTTTTAAAATATTTGTGATTTTAAAAAAAAGTTCCGAAATTAAAAAAATGTTCTATAATTTCAAAAAATGTTCAAAATTTTGAAGAATAAACAATGTCCTTGGATTTCAAAAAATCACAAATTTGAAAAGTGTTCACGATTTGAAAAAAATCCAAATTTTAAAAAGTGGTCATGCATTTGCAAAACATGTTCACAAATACAAAAATGTTTGCGAATTTGATAAAAATGTTGGTAGATTTTTAAATTATTCTTGGATTTCAAAAAAATCACGAATTTTGAATAATGTTTTCGGATTGCAAAAAAACTTGGATTTTAGAAATTGTTCAATCATTTGCAAAAAGATCGAATTTGAAAAAATGTTCACAAATAGATAATTTAATTCAATCTCAAAGAGGAGCTATCAATAAATATAATTTAAAATATCACAAGCATCCACAGGTAGGACCCCTTTTAGAGTTTGGCACAGGGCCTTAGATTTTGCCGGCCTGGCCCTGAAGAAATCTATCTCTCAACGACCAATGGCAGCTTGGGTTTCTCAAAAAAAAAACCAATGGCAGCTTGAAGGAGGGCGGCAACGATGGTGGAGTCGAAGGTGATGAAGAGCGGAAAGACAAGGTGCAAATGCTCCTGCAGCATTCACCTTCAAATTCCAGCCCCATGGCGTTCCCGCAGCCGAGGAACCATCGCAGCACAACTTGGCCAGACTTGATCCTCCACGACCCCGCCGGCGCTGATCCTCCACGACCCGGGCACCCGCATATCCGGCGGGACCGGGTACTCGGCCTCGTAGAGGAGTCGAGCTTCGTCCTCGTGAAGGTGGCGGCGGCCGAAGCCGTTTGCCGCCGCGCCGTCACCTGGGAAGCGCTCTGCCATGGTTGAACTGGAGACGGCGAGAGGAGAGGGAGGAATGGTGGAGAGTCTGTGTGTCGCCCGCGTGCTGGGGGTCGGCTTATATAGCCGGGCGTGCCGCGAGTACGCGTGGCCGCCGTGTGTACGCGTGGCGGGCGAGGGACGCGCGTCGTCCGGTCTTCACTGCGCCGACTGTGAGGCATCAATGGAGGAGGCTGACCGGCGCGGCAGCGCGCGGCAGCTTTGGCATTGATTCGCCACGGGAAACGAGGCGATGAGGACGACGAAGGGGCGAGAAGAGAGACGAGTCGCTGGCAAGGAGGGTCTGCGGTGTCGTGGTTCTAAGTCTGACAGTAGAATAGGGGTAGTATAACGGAGCATGATCTATCGAGATGCATATGGGTGACACGGTGGTTTTAGCGAGTTCGGGCCTCTCACGGTGGAGATAACAACCCTACGTCTCGTGCTCCGGAGAGGCTTTGTTTTATCTGAGTATATATCTGGAGATTACAATGTATGTGAGAGAGAGGAACGGATCCCCATGCCTGAGCTAAGTCCTGAGACTAATGGTGAAGAAAGAGAGAGGTGGAAGCCCCCCTTGTCTAGTGGTGGGGGGTGGCTTATATAGAGTGCGCCAACCCCTCACCTCCTATGTTACAAAGTGGGGTATGAATGCCATAATGCCAGCCCGCTATTAAGCCCTCACTATTAGAAAGATGCTGACTGCCTTGCTGCCTGCTGGTCTTCGTATATCCGAGTGAGTCGTACGGTCGAGTGGTGAGCCGTCATCCGAGTGGATGGTATGTTGCTTGGTCGAGTGGATAGTATGCTGCTTGTCCGAGTGGATAGTGTGTCTGTATGAAATTGACCTGGACCCACATGTTGTGTGGGCCCCATGCTTCATGATATTTCGACCCTTCGTGGGCCTACCTGTTATGTATATCCCCAACATTAGCCCCCGAATCGATTGCGATTTTGCAGAACGAGTTGGTGTAAGACACAGTTTGGTCCGAGTGATTACAGAAATACTCGGTACATGTCGCTGCGCTTTCAGACAACCAAGGTTTGAACAAAATCTCAATGGATTCCGGCACCATGCTTCCCGACTAATCGAGGTAAGCGTCTGTGAGGAGCAACTTGGTGACATTCGTTCATCTCTCGGGAGAGGTTTAACTCGTGATCTGAGTATGGGCGTGTCATTAAATCCGTGCAACCAGATTGACACATGGACTGCTCTTTTAGAGAGATGCCATTCTTATCCCGGAGGAACGCCAATACGAGTCGGTTTCAGATCCACACTTGTGAGTTTCACGCTTTGAGTCCTAGAAGAAGGTTCAAAACAGGTCCATGGAGGAGCGTTAAACTCGCCTTATAGAATTTTTTGGAGTGATTTGGAGCTGGGCCTACATCGAGTAACTGATTACTCAGAATTTCTTCACGCCTGGAACGTGTCTTTTTTGTTGTTTGGCCGTCACTCGGGTTGGGCGAACCGTTCCGAGTGGATACCATTCCAGTGGGGGCACGCTGAGTGCACCCACTGGGTGTAGTCCCCGAGACTGCTGTCGACTGCGGGCAGTCGGCGGGAGTCTTAGAGCCTGTCTTTTTGTTGTTGTTTGGCCGTCACTCGGGTTGGGCGGACCGTTCCGAGTGGATACCATTCCAGTGGGGGCACGCTGAGTGCACCCACTGGGTGTAGTCCCCGAGACTGCTGTCGACTGCGGGCAGTCGGCGGGAGTATGAGAGAACTAAAACTCTTCTTAGCTGGTACTGATCGAACTTGTTCTTCTCTGACTCGGAGGTCGAGTAATACTGGAGATAGGTTTGCATCGAGCAAAATGTTTCTTTCTGAGTCCTCTTCCAGTGGGGGCACGCTGAGTGCACCCACTGGGTGTAGTCCCCGAGCCTCTGTCGGACTAGATGAGTCTGGCAGAGGGTTTAAGTCTCTCGGTAAACCTCCATGCAGTTGGCATGGCAAATATCTTTGTCTGGAATTGAATCAATCGGATGGATGCGTAACGAGGTGGTTGTACGAACGATGAGTAAGGTCGCCTGTACGATTCAGCGATGGCGCTTCATTTTTACCCTTTTGCATGAAAAGGGGTATTTATCCAAGTGGACGTGCTTCACTTATAGATCTTCGGCGAACCGAGCATGTATGGTCAGAAGAATATCTTGATGTGATCAACAGGTTGACCAAATGGGCGTAACCCCTGAGGGTGACATGGCCAACTGCCGCGCGTAGCCCCCGAGTGATGCTCGAAGGAGGTAAGCTTGCTACAGAGTGTGATATGAGGTTTGACCATATGAGTAACTTAGCCGTTCCCGTGCTGGGGGTGTAGAGGTAAAGACATGTCCAACTGATGGTGACGCGCGGGGCGGCCGAGGGGCGAGGACGTGTATGACCGAGTGGCGATGCGCGGGGCGGCCGAGGGGCGAGGACGTGTCAAAACCGAGTGGCGCCGCGCGGGGCGGGCGAGTGGTGAAGACGTGCAGAACCAAGTGGAGACGCGCGGGGCGGACGAGTGATGAAGACGTGCGCAACCGAGTGGCGACGCGCGGGGCGGCCGAGTGATGAAGACGTGCAAAACCGAGTGGCGATGCGCGGGGCGGCCGAGTGGTGAAGACGCACACAACCGAGTGGCGACGCGCGGGGCGGCCGAGTGATGAAGACGTGCGCAACCGAGTGGCGACGCGCGGGGCGGCCGAGTGATGAAGACGTGCGCAACCGAGTGGCGACGCGCGGGGCGGCCGAGTGATGAAGACGTGCAAAACCGAGTGGCGATGCGCGGGGCGGCCGAGTGGTGAAGACGCACACAACCGAGTGGCGACGCGCGGGGCGGCCGAGTGATGAAGACGTGCGCAACCGAGTGGCGACGCGCGGGGCGGCCGAGTGCTGAAGACGTGCAAAACCGAGTGGCGATGCGCGGGGCGGCCGAGTGGTGAAGACGCGCACAACCGAGTGGCGACGCGCGGGGCGGCCGAGTGATGAAGACGTGCGCAACCGAGTGGCGACGCGCGGGGCGGCCGAGTGCTGAAGACGTGCAAAACCGAGTGGCGCCGCGCGGGGCGGGCGAGTGGTGAAGACGTGCAGAACCAAGTGGCGATGCGCGGGGCGGCCGAGTGGTGAAGACGCACACAACCGAGTGGAGACGCGCGGGGCGGACGAGTGATGAAGACGTGCGCAACCGAGTGGCGACGCGCGGGGCGGCCGAGTGGTGAAGACGTGCAAAACCGAGTGGCGATGCGCGGGGCGGCCGAGTGGTGAAGACGCACACAACCGAGTGGCGACGCGCGGGGCGGCCGAGTGATGAAGACGTGTGCAACCGAGTGGCGACGCGCGGGGCGGCCGAGTGAAGGACTAAGTGTCCAGCTGAGTGGCAAAAATGGTCCTTGAAGGAGTTAGCCAGATGCTTTTGAAGCTGATGTAGCGACAAGGTCGGTGTAGTGTGGCTGTGGCGCAACAAGACCGGTGCGACAACTGAATTTGAGTAGGAACGAAGATGGCACGCAGAGTGTCTGGGTGATTATGAAATTTGTCAAAGTGACGGATCGAATGTACTTGTTGAAGTGAAGGGTCTGATTGGTGATGAAGTACTCGACCACTTAGGAGAGTGTCATTCCAAATGAGATGCAGCCCCCGAGTGCGGCGTAGCCCCCGAGCATACTACAGGCTTCGACAACGGACATGTCGGAATATGAGAAATATAGTTTTGAATGGATGATTTGTAATTCATCGAGTCGGATTTGGGTAAAGATGAGGAGAAGCTTCCGAGTGATGCTCGGAAGAAGCAAACTCGCAAAAGAGTGAAGTGTGAAGTTTAATTATGAAAGGGACTTATCTGTCTCATGCCCGACGAGGTCTATATCATTGATATGATGAAGAGAATTCCATAGAGGGGTTGGCCGGACGTGTTTGAAATCAACAGGGCGACAAAGTCAGTGTTGTGGTGCGTTAGGACCAGTATGGAGACCGAGTCCGAGCAGCGATGAAGTTGGCGCGTAGGACCGTCGAGTGATCGCGGTAACTTGTGTAAAAAATGGCACAAGTCAACACAATAATTTCTTGAGGAAATTTGATGTGTGCTGAAATGATTTGTGTGAATAACACCCATAGACACCCGCTGGGAGTGCAAGGGGCTTGCTGGTTGACCAGCAAAAGTTTAAAAGAGCGAAGGATTCGTTCGCACTTGTCGAAGCGAGAAATCCTACTGAACTTGTTGGAATACTGGCTAAAATAAAACGGAAGTGTAGTGTTTTGACTGAGTTGCAGCCCCGGAGGACCGATGCAAACTCGAAATGAAGAACGACACATGGTGTTCGTGAATGATATATGCGAAAAAAGGAAGTTGGACTTCGAAGTCACATAACCAGTACTAAGCAAGTATGTGAAAATAAGCAGTCGAGCGTACAGGTACACTCGGTGGTGTGGCCTCCGAGTGAACCTGATGTGTGAATTATGGAATACTCGGGAAGACGAAAATAACAGAATGTAAAATGACTTAGCTGTCTGAAGGCGCGCAGGGCGGTCGAATGGTGATGAGGTGACCAACCGAGTGGAGACGCGCGGGGCGGCCGAGTGGTGATGAGGTGACCAACGATGGCGACGCGGGGCCAGTGGTGATGAGGTGACCAACCGATGGCGACACGCGGGGCGGCCGAGTGGTGATGAGGTGACCAACCGAGTGGCGACGCGCGGAGCGGCCGAGTGGTGATGAGGTGACCAACCTGGTGGCGACGCGCGGGCGGCCGAGTGGTGATGAGGTGACCAACCTGGTGGCGACGCGCGGGGCGGCCGAGTGGTGATGAGGTGACCAACCGAGTGGCGACGCGCGGAGCGGCCGAGTGGTGATGAGGTGACCAACCGGGTGGCGACGCGCGGGGCAGCCGAGTGGTGATGAGGTGACCAACCGAGTGGCGACGCGCGGAGCAGCCGAGTGGTGATGAGGTGACCAACCAAGTGGCGACGCGCGGAGCGGCCGAGTGGTGATGAGGTGACCAAACCGATGGCGACGCGCGGGGCGGCCGAGTGGTGATGAGGTGACCAACCGAGTGGCGACGCGCGGAGCGGCCGAGTGGTGATGAGGTGACCAACCGAGTGGCGACGCGCGGAGCGGCCGAGTGGTGATGAGGTGACCAACCGAGTGGCGACGCGCGGAGCGGCCGAGTGGTGATGAGGTGACCAACCGAGTGGCGACGCGCGGGGCGGCCGAGTGGTGATGAGGTGACCAACCGAGTGGCGACGCGCGGAGCGGCCGAGTGGTGATGAGGTGACCAACCGAGTGGCGACGCGCGGAGCGGCCGAGTGGTGATGAGGTGACCAACCGGTGGCGACGCGCGGGGCGGCCGAGTGGTGATGAGGTGACCAACCGAGTGGCGACGCGCGGGCGGCCGAGTGGTGATGAGGTGACCAACCGAGTGGCGACGCGCGGAGCGGCCGAGTGGTGATGAGGTGACCAAACCGAGTGGCGACGCGCGGGGCGGCCGAGTGGTGATGAGGTGACCAACCGAGTGGCGACGCGCGGAGCGGCCGAGTGGTGATGAGGTGACCAACCTGTGGCGACGCGCGGGCGGCCGAGTGGTGATGAGGTGACCAACCGAGTGGCGACGCGCGGAGCGGCCGAGTGGTGATGAGGTGACCACCTGGGTGGCGACGCGCCGGGGCGGCCGAGTGGTGATGAGGTGACCAACCGAGTGGCGACGCGCGGGGCGGCCGAGTGGTGATGAGGTGACCAACCGAGTGGCGACGCGCGGAGCGGCCGAGTGGTGATGAAGGTGACCAACCTGGTGGCGACGCGCGGGCGGCCGAGTGGTGATGAGGTGACCAACCGAGTGGCGACGCGCGGAGCGGCCGAGTGGTGATGAGGTGACCAACCTGGTGGCGACGCGCGGGGGCGGCCGAGTGGTGATGAGGTGACCAACCGAGTGGCGACGCGCGGAGCGGCCGAGTGGTGATGAGGTGACCAACCTGGTGGGCGACGCGCGGAGCGGCCGAGTGGTGATGAGGTGACCAACCGAGTGGCGACGCGCGGGGCGGCCGAGTGGTGATGAGGTGACCAACCGAGTGGCGACGCGCGGAGCGGCCGAGTGGTGATGAGGTGACCAACCCTGTGGTGACGGCGACGCGCGGGGCGGCCGAGTGGTGATGAGGTGACCAACCGAGTGGCGACGCGCGGAGCGGCCGAGTGGTGATGAGGTGACCAACCTGGTGGCGACGCGCGGGGCAGCCGAGTGGTGATGAGGTGACCAACCGAGTGGCAACGCGCGGAGCGGCCGAGTGGTGATGAGGTGACCAACCGAGTGGCGACGCGCGGAGCGGCCGAGTGGTGATGAGGTGACCAACCGAGTGGCGACGCGCGGGGCGGCCGAGTGGTGATGAGGTGACCAACCGAGTGGCGACGCGCGGAGCGGCCGAGTGGTGATGAGGTGACCAACCGAGTGGCGACGCGCGGAGCGGCCGAGTGGTGATGAGGTGACCAACCGAGTGGCGACGCGCGGGAGCGGCCGAGTGGTGATGAGGTGACCAACCGAGTGGCGACGCGCGGAGCGGCCGAGTGGTGATGAGGTGACCAACCGAGTGGCGACGCGCGGGGCGGCCGAGTGGTGATGAGGTGACCAACCGAGTGGCGACGCGCGGAGCGGCCGAGTGGTGATGAGGTGACCAACCGAGTGGCGACGCGCGGAGCGGCCGAGTGGTGATGAGGTGACCAACCTAGTGGCGACGCGTGGAGTGGCCGAGTGATGATGAGATGACCAAACCGATGGCGACGCGCGGGGGCGGCCGAGTGGTGATGAGGTGACCAACCGAGTGGCGACGCGCGGAGCGGCCGAGTGGTGATGAGGTGACCAACCTGGTGGCGACGCGCGGGGCGGCCGAGTGGTGATGAGGTGACCAACCGAGTGGCGACGCGCGGAGCGGCCGAGTGGTGATGAGGTGACCAACCTGGTGGCGATGCGCGGGGCGGCCGAGTGGTGATGAGGTGACCAATCGAGTGGCGACGCGCGGAGCGGCCGAGTGGTGATGAGGTGACCAACCGAGTGAAGTAGACCCGTCCCGCGGAGTAGTAATGCGCGGGGTGGTCGAGTGAAGTAGACCCGTCCCGCGGAGTGGAGATGCGCGGGGCGTCCGAGTGAAGTAGACCCGTCCCGCGGAGTGGAGATGCGCGGGGCGTCCGAGTGAAGTAGACCCGTCCCGCGGAGTGGCGACGCGCAAGGCGTTCTAGTGATGTAGACGCGTCCCACAGAGTGATGATGCACGGGGCGGCCGTCAGACAGGTTGATGAAGTCGCGAGCATCCGAGTGGCAATGATGCGCGGGTGTTTGAGTGCTAGCAGACTGCCCGAGTGGACCGTTGTTCCAGTGAGCTTTAGTCTCACTCCGAGTAAAACCGCCGTGTACTGGAACTGGTCTGTGTAGTACTGTCGAGCAGTTGAAGCCAGAAGGAGTCGCTGCCGCGCGCCCGTTCAGTCGATGCCGGAAGGAGGTGCTCCTGGGGCCGTCGTCGAGCCGCAGGTGCCCGCGCGATGTGCCAGCTAACCGATGCCGGAGGGAGGGACCACCGAGTGCCTGAAGCTGTCCGGGAGTGCAATGCATCTGAGTGGATTCTCCCGAGTAACCGGGTCGTTCTCCCGAGTCTATCTGTGTTCAGTCCCGATGATGGAGGGAGGAGTCGCTTGACGCCGGAAGGAAGAGCTACTCTGCACCAGAGGGAGGAGACGATCGGGGCCGGGTAAGGAGCTGCTCGGCGTCAGCTGTGTGTTATTTGTTTCCGTTCGAAAGATCCCTCGTATGACCCTGCGAGTTTGCAAATAAAGCCACGGTTAATATGCTGTGTGGTTATACCTGCATGCATGCACCCATTAATTGGTGCAGAAATAGCGGAAGTAAAGCGCTCTTTGGCCGCCGTAATCAGGTAACCGAGGCTGGAAATCCCCACTAACTGGCCGCTTAATGAGGCGGTCAATTAACTCCTCGGAAGGGTTATGAGGTCCACGTCCTGAACCTGTACGCGCATGCAGGAGGCTTTAATTAGTGGCAGTTAAGCAAGAGTTAAGGCCGTTCATGCATGTAAAGAAGTTTCCCTCTCTCATGGCCGTTTATCCCTTGCATGCAGGAAATAAATGGAAAGGAATTAAGGTTAGAAGGAAAGTGAAAGATGGGGCGCAGAACTCCCTGGTCAACCACGGCAGCAGCGGTTTTTGGCCGCGATGGATCCGAGTGCGGGGCGGCGTCTTCCTGCGAGGCCGCGCGTGGGCGGAGCTGATCGGAGACGTGGACGGCTCCGGCGTTGGTGCCGCGTGCCGCCCGTGCATCCAGCGCGGAGGTCGCCGCGCGGCGGTTCACGAGGGACGCCCCCGCAACGTGCCGTGTCAGGGTATCGCGGAGAGGCGGCTTCAACGCCAGGCCTGCGCACGCGTCATGGTGACCACAGCTGAGCGCCCGTGTTGTCAGATGGACTGTCGAGCGCCGTGTTGATGCCCTTTTCCCTTCCTCGTCTCTTCTCTGATTTATTCATGCATGGGTGTGTCTGATCCTACAGGAGGAAAAGACAAACTCATTGTTAGACAATGTATTGTAAAGAGACTAGATCGAATGGATACTTCCCTGGTCCTTTTGTTTGTACGAATGGTGCGATGAGTAGAGCTCTAGCGGCCAATTTCTCTGGCGATGGTAGTTGATTTGCTGTTGAAGATTGGAGAAAAAACCATTTGCATCATGGTTCGATAGACGCCATGCCCCACGGTGGGCGCCAACTGTCGTGGTTCTAAGTCTGACAGTAGAATAGGGGTAGTATAACGGAGCATGATCTATCGAGATGCATATGGGTGACACGGTGGTTTTAGCGAGTTCGGGCCTCTCACGGTGGAGATAACAACCCTACGTCTCGTGCTCCGGAGAGGCTTTGTTTTATCTGAGTATATATCCGGAGATTACAATGTATGTGAGAGAGAGGAACGGATCCCCATGCCTGAGCTAAGTCCTGAGACTAATGGTGAAGAAAGAGAGAGGTGGAAGCCCCCCTTAGTCTAGTGGTGGGGGTGGCTTATATAGAGTGCGCCACCCCCTCACCTCCTACGTTACAAAGTGGGGTATGAATGCCATAATGCCAGCCCACCATTAAGCCCTCACTATTAGAAAGATGCCGACTGCCTTGCTGCCTGCTGGTCTTCGTATATCCGAGTGAGTCGTACGGTCGAGTGGTGAGCCGTCATCCGAGTGGATGGTATGTTGCTTGGTCGAGTGGATAGTATGCTGCTTGTCCGAGTGGATAGTGTGTCTGTATGAAATTGACCTGGACCCACATGTTGTGTGGGCCCCATGCTTCATGATATTTCGACCCTTCGTGGGTCTACCTGTTATGTATATCCCCAACATGCGGCTCTTTCGCGCCAAAAACGATTCGCCCGGCGCCCCCGAGCGCCCCCCAGCGCGCCGGGTTCGGGCTGGGTCCGCCGGCGCCAATTTCGGCCCGAGCCGGCGAAAAATGGGCCCTTGGGGGCGCGGCTGGGCCGATTTTTTGGCACCGGCGGCCGAGAAGTTGCCCGGGGGGCCTTGTTGGGGGCGCGGCTGGAGATGCTCTTAGCAAGCAGTCTGGTGTATTTGGAGATGGAGGTAGTAGATAAGAGCATCTACAGCCCCAAGTAGCTAATCCGGCCCCTCAAACGTCCATGAACGCGATCGGACGCGTCCGTGGACCATGACCAGTCATCCCTCACATTGCTGCCTCCACATCCGTCTTCCTCATATCCAAACCCTCATGTCCATGCAACTCATGCAACGCAAAACATAAACCTACATAGATCAACACACTAGCAACAAGTGGACATAATTCAAACATAAATCGGACATACACATACTTGAAGTCATCGGACAACCAAAAGAACTAGTGTTCGTCGCTGGACAGTACCTAATTAAACATAAGAAAAACTAGATAAAATGTAGTCGAAGAAGGGCGGAGAAATCACCATTTCCTTGCTGGCACCTTCCCCTTGCGGTCTCCGGCACAGTTGTACCCCTCCATGTAGGCGTCGGTGGCTAGAGGGGCGTTGTTGTCAAAGCAGGAACTGTTGGTGAGGTCTGAGTCGTCGTCAGAGGAGATATTGCTGGTCATCATCTGGATGGCGTGGTCCCGCGCCTTGGCCGCCGCCTTTGTCGTAGCCTCATGCTCCGACTGCTCAATGGTGAGTTGGAGCGCTTTGGTGTTTTTTACGCGGAGCCGCCCCGCGTCCATCCTTGCCGTCATGAGGGAGCACCGAAGGATCTGGAGGGGCATGGAGCACAGCGTTGCTGCCGTCACTTGCCATAGATCGGAAGGGGAAGGGGTGGGGAGAGGAAAGAAGACGGAGTGATAGTGGAGTGGAGTGTGTTGACTTTGGTCTACGGTTCGTCTGAAGTGGGGTTATATGTGGGATCGGAGTGGACCAGGCTAGGCCGGTCCGATGTGATGGACGCGTCCGGACCTCGCCACACCGGCTCAAGATTTGGGCTGAGGGGTACCAATTATTGTGAGCGGGTACCAACCGCATGTGATGTTTACACACATGGACGGACCTGTTGCTTGGATGACCAATGAAGACAACTGTTGTTCAGCGTCCCGTCACATTGAATTGAATGAAATGTGTAATGATGGCCATCATAATATGGCACCGCCCATCGCGCGCCGTTGGGGCAGCCGTCGGTGCTGTACACCGTACCCACACGAGTCTCTCTCACTGGTACTACAACCATTAACATCGGGTAGATGAGTGCAGCTACCACATTGTCGAGCAAGGACTGAATAAATCAATATCGACGCTAGCTCCAGCCTGCTGCCGCACCACGCAAAAAGTGACCACTGAGCTAGCTAGCGGAAGAACCATCGAGATGGAGGATGCTGTGGTGAGCGCGGCGACGGGGGCCATGGGACCGGTTATGGGGAAGCTGGTCGCTCTGCTCGGCGATGAGTACCGGCGCCTGAGGAGTATACACACCGAGATCAAGTCCCTCACTCGGGAGCTCGAAACCATCGATGCTTTCCTGGAGAACATGGCGGAGGCGGAGGATCCGAACCCGCAGGACAAGGCGTGGATGAAGGAGGTGCGGGAGCTGTCCTATGACGTCGAGGACAACCTCGATGAGTTCATGGCCCGCGTCATCGCCGACAAGTCCTCCAAGCCGGACGGGCTCGTGGACAATATCAAGAGCAAGCTCAAGAGACTCAAGGCTCGCCATGAGATCGCCAAGGCGATCGAAGATCTCAAGAAACAAGCCATGGAGGTGAGCCAGAGGAACAAGAGGTACAGGGACCACGCCATGTCCAACACCAGCAGGTCGCCCAAGATTGTTGACCCCCGAGCTCTTGCCATCTTCGAGGACGTGTCTAAGCTTGTTGGGGTCGATGGGCCCAAGAAAGAGCTCCTCCAACGCTTGGCCGATGACCAGCAACAAACAAAGTTGGTCGCTATTGTTGGGTTCGGAGGATTGGGCAAGACAACAATTGCCAACCAGGTATACCAAGAGCTCAAAGGGCAATTCCAATATCGTGCCTTCTTATCCGTGTCACGGAATCCAGACATCGTTAATGTTATGAGTAATATTTATGGCCAATTGAATCATGGGTATTCTGGTGGCGGCACGGAGAACTTGCAGACACTCCTCGCAAAGATTTTGGAGTTCCTCCAAAACAAAAGGTAATGATTCAAATCTTATTTCCGGCTTCTCATTTTATCATCCGTATATTCTGCTATCACAGCAGTGCCAGTGCACCATCTTTTCTTTTATTTGCGAGAGCACCATCTTAAATGTTTCGAATATATACGAGAAATAAATTTATGTTTTCTGTGATTTTCATATGTGATTAGTGATTAAGACATAATCGTGCGTGGTATTTCATTAACCAGCTTGAATTTCTGGACAAAATGATTATTGCGCCATTTGGAAAAGCACTGCAGATAATTTATCATTACACTGAGTTAAAGTTTGGATCATGCGGAAGCAATCCAATTTCTTGTTAGATTGTACTATCATGGCATATGCCTCCAGATATTTGAACTAATTTATGTATCTATTTTTCTGTGCTCAATAAGCATAATGTGTATTTAACTTTGCTTTTCTGCAGGTACTTAATCGTTGTTGATGATATATGGAAGGTGGATGATTGGAATGCTATTAAGTGTGCTTTTCCAACAACAAGTCCGGGGAGTAAGATAATCACCACTACTCGTATAAATGATGTGGCTGAATCATGTTGTTCATCATTTAGTGGCCACATATACAATTTAAGGCCTCTTAATATGTTGCAATCGAGACAATTGCTATATGCAAGACTATTCAACTCTGAAGAGAAATGCCCTTCGGACCTTAAGGAAATCGCTGACCAGATTTTGCAGAAATGTGATGGCGTACCTTTGGCAATTGTTGCTATATCTGGTGTCTTGGCTCACAAGGCAAGTAAAAAGGATAAATGGAATCAAGTGAAGGATTCAATTGGTCGTGCACTAAGAAATTCTAGCGTTGAAGCAATGGTAAATATAATAGCCCTTAGTTACTTGGATCTTCCTCGTCATCTCAGAACTTGTTTGTTGTATCTGAGTATATTCCCAGAAGATCGTATTATCGAGAAGGAGAACTTGATAAAGAGATGGATTGGTGAGGGATTTATATGTAAAGAGAGCAGTCATACAATGTATGAGTTGGGAGAGATATATTTCAATGACCTCATCAACAGGAGCCTGATCCAGCCCACGGGGATTGGTGGGAAATGTAGCGAGGTCAAGAGTTGCCGAGTTCACGACACTGTTCATGATTTCATTGTGTCGAAGGCCGTGGATGAGAACTTTGTTACTGTAATAGGTGTACCAGCTGGTGTAAATCATGATCCACAGATGAAGGTTCGTCGTTTGTCCCTGCAGAACAACGGAGAGATTCCGGCGTGTCTGATTGTATCTAATGCTCGGTCACTCCATGTTTTCGGGCGTAATGCGAAGATTCCGTCTGTGTCGCAGTTCGGGCTCTTGCGTGTCATGGACTTTGAACACTGTTGGCAGTTAAAGGATTATGACCTTGCTGGCATCGGAAATTTGCTGCACCTCAAGTACCTGAGGCTCAAGCACACAGGTGCACTCAAAGCGCTTCCGGAAGAGGTAGCAAGGCTGCAGGAGTTGCAGATTGATATAGATGGATCCGTCTACGAGATGGAATTCCCAGAGGCCTTCCAACGGCTGGTATGTAATGTAGCTCTACATCTTAATGGGGGTCGTAAGGTGCCGGATGAGATAGCATCCGTGCAAGGGCTAAGAGTGTTGGAAGGTCTCAGTGTGTGAGCTGGGAAAAGCAGGACTCGAGTGTCTGCACCTTTACATCGACGAGGAAGTGGTTGAGATCTTGGAGATGGACTCATGGTTCTCCGTTCCTCCTTATGCCCTGCGGGAGCTTGTCATCGAGGGGAAATCAGTCACAAGAGTTCCGACATGGATGGCCTCGCTTGTCAACCTCGAGAAACTGCACCTCCGCATATATAAGATGCCTGAGGAAGAGGTGAAGATCCTGGGTGGCCTGCCATCTCTGCGTCATCTCTGTATCGAGTGGGCTGATTTTGATTATGACGACATGTTTGACGACCCCCCCATGGAGGTGGTTGAGGCTGCTGTACGGAAAGCCATGGAAGACCATCCCAACCGTCCTACCTTGGTCTGGACAACTGAGTGGGACCCATTGCCTAGCTTCTTGCAGGTATGGATTTCTTTCCCTGCAAACAACTCTTTCTTCGGAATAGTACATTTTTCGTCACATCCTGTCACGATATCTAGCCATCTCGCAACAAACATAATGTATCTTACTCTAAACGCTCTTATATTTTTTTACAGAGGGTATAATTATCATCTTCCGTTTCCTAGCTCTGAAACTTCTTTTTTTTTCTTTTTCCTTTTTTGCGATTCCTAGCTCCGAAGTTAAACAGGCATGATGTCAATCTTGTACGGAAGCTGGGGCCATCTTACGTTTCCTACTACTAAGTCAAGCCACGTTCTTTCTTCTGCGGTGTGCCACAATGAAAGAAAAGCTGAGGCAGAGCAGCCAAGCCAACTGAAGTTCTTGTTACATCCTTGAATTAGTACTATTGCATATTTGCATTTAAATCTACATTTCCAAATCATAAATAAAGGATCGGATCAGATCATTGTATCTTCAAATGTCGCCGCTGCTTATTGGAAATGACGTTTATGTGAAATGTGAATCGAGTAAGTCAACATGTATCGGACATTGTGTTATTTATGCTCTCTTTTTTCATTTTACGTGCGTTGGTGTTGGTTGTGTGCATCCTATCTATGCAGAGGTCGGGTGTGTGCTCTTTAGGTTTGCATCCTCTTGATGCTCCTCTCTGAGCCAATAAAGTCAACCCTTTGTCCAAAAAAATTATGCTTTTTTTCAATCTTCAATCTAGGGGTCAAGAGCATCTTCAACGACAACCCGCAAATTCTCTCCCGCCATCCGTCCACGGAGATGGGGGACCAGTCCGCGGACACGGATGCGAGAGGACGCCATCCAACGCTAGCCGCATACATTTGCGACTCTTTTTTTTAACAAACCAGGTTAAATTCATGCAAACAATGTCGGATTTCATACAAACACGGTGGATTTTCATTACATTTCAAACATTCAAAACAAAAAAATAAGACCCGACCGTAAAACTATCCCACGGCAGCGGCGCCCAACGTTCAAACCCGTGTCGTCCTCCTTCCGCCGTCTCCATGAGCACCGGCGATAAAACCGATGAAGTGAAGATGCGGTCTTCGGCAAGGAAAAGTGGAACACGGAAGACGGACCAGCCCAAATGGGACACTAGGCCCGGCCGCCTCCCCAGCGGCGGAGCCAATGTATAAGCGTTGGGTTCAAGTGAACCCAACGGAATTTGGCCAGTACGAGTGTGTAGATACTTACTAGCAAAAGGGTCTGTGCGTTGCAACGGGTAAAAAAGAGAAAAATGCAAACACCATGCCCGCCAAAACAACTATATACAAGGTCACTATAGAAAACTTTTTTTCCATGATATAAATGTAGAGTGGAGCATAAGTTTTTTTTAAAGCGAGCGGAGCATAAGTTGGTGAAGAAGTAATCCAAAAGAGGAACATAGGTTGAGTGGAACATAGGTTGATGAAGAAGTAATCAAAGCGGTACATCATTTTATTCATTATCCAGAAGCATGATGCAACGGAGCTAACTAATTGTCCAAAAGTGTGATGAAAATAAAGATGGGAACTAAGTGGCTGATAACTCGCATCTTGTCAGGCAATATGACCATGGATGTGATTGAAAACATTAAAAGGCCACAAAAGCTACTTTTTGCAGAATAATACACCACCACAATTATGGGAGTCTAGATAACAATTTTCATTGAAACCGAAAGCATTATTGAATGGAGCAAATAAACTGCAACTTTATGAATTCTATTGACGCGTTTGTTTTTCATGATGATTCTGCTCATAAGGATCACCTGATGTCGCCATGGCTACTAAAACCATGTCACCGGTAGCTGTTATGATAATAACACGATCTTGTAAGTTGTTGGAAATATGAGCAATTTACCGAATGAATTTATTAATAGACATATTAGATAAAGCATGACTAATATAGCAGAGATAAAACAAGTCATGTAATTTGACAGAGGGAAGGTAAATAGCATCTGCATATATTAACTAGAACCGAACACATCTAGAACAGACACTAAAGCAAGAAGTTGTGACAGAACCTCTAACAGGAAGAATATGAGAACGTACGAAACGGGAGCAGATGCACCGATCTTGGGGTCGGTGTCCTCACCAGCCATGTCGTCGAGGAGGTTGTCGATGTCGGGGAAGAAGTCATCGTCGCGGAAGTAGTCGTCGGAGTCCGGGGCATCCATGACGAAGAAGTTAGTAGTTGCGCCGAGCGCTCCCCAAAAACCTTATCACCCTTCTCCCGTACAGGACTCAAAAGGTGCGGTTTCGGAGGCCTACTGTCCCGACCTGCGGTGCACGCCGCAAGTCGGGATGTGGAAGATCGTAGCAGCAGCGCGGTGCTCAGGAATTTTGTGGCGAGAGGAAGAGGATCTTCTGGTGCGTCTCTCTGAGAGGTGCGACCTCCCTTTTATAGGCGGAAGAGAAGGAGGGAGAGGCTGCGTCGGGAGCTGAAGAGAACGAGGGAGACGAAACGAACAGGCAGCAGACGAAGAGGTGCGCCATTCGTATTCAATCTCCACTACAGCAAAAACATTTCAGCTTCCGCGTGACCTTTTGTATACCCGTCATGCGTGGCAAAAATTTAGACATCGGCTCGGCTCATTCCCGCAACCCGCAACCCGCGGCGTGGCCCGTCGTGACGAGGCGAGGCGAGTCGTGGCGTGGCGTGGCGGGCGACGGAGGAGGAGAGCGCGTGGATGTCCCTGTTGTTCTCATCCTCATACATGTGGAGAAAGAGCCTCCCTTATAAAGAGGTCCAACTCCCTCTAAACTAGCAATATGGGACTAAACTTTAGTTCCACCTCTTGCCTTGCACGAATGGGTTGCGTGGGCCTTTAGGATTTATTACGAATTTCTGAAACTGCTATTGGGCTAGGCCCAAAATAGACAAAATTCCAGCAATCCCCCACCAGATTCCAGAGGCACACAAAATTTGCCTTTGGTTCCAAAATACTGTTTTATATACCGGTACTACAGTGGAGACTGTTAAGTTGAACTTCCACCTAGAACTCTATGCTACACTAGTAAGCAACTTGGACAGTGGACTGGGCCTTGAACTGCAAGTTTTCTGCGAATCTAGCTTCACATAAAGCCTTGACCGATACGTGGCTACCGTGGGTCTTCCCCGCGGGTGGAGCTTATGTGTCATACTCCGAGACCTTTCATAAGTTTACTAGAGAGAACCCTACTCTCATAGATTGGGACGTTTAACAATCAGACACATATAGGTGCGTTCTTCAAAAGATGTTCTGCGGGACGACATCTCTGCTTCAATGAGCCACTTAGAACACATTAAGATATACATCAACCTGTCATGCAGATTAGGAGAGTATTGCATCTTCATGGAGTGGTATATATTAATAGTAAGGATACTCTCCTCTCAGTTGACCAACAGCTTGTCTTCCACATCTAATTCACGAGATCTTCGGTCACATAGACTAGGTTACCACTGTGAACAACTCATATTGTGGGTCTCATACCCACCTCCCTCGATGGATTATCTATCACATTACCCTTGGTAAAAGGATCTACAAGATTTTTAGACGTTTGGATATAATCCAATGCAATAACTCTGAAGTTTCTCAATTTCCTGACAGACTTTAACCTTCTTTAAACGTGTCTTGATAACTTCATGTTATCCTTTGAGCTGCTCACTTTCGTGATCACAGTTTGATTGTCGCAGTTAATAAGGGTACCCGGTACAGGTTTCTCAACAACCGGCAAGTCATTCAAGAGCCGGCGAAGCCAATCTGCTTCGACTGTAGCTGTATCTAGTGTTGTGAGTTCTGCTTCCATTGTTGACCTTGTTAAGATGGTCTGCTTGCAAGACTTCCAAGAAACAGCGCCACCTCCATGAGTGAATACATATCCGCTCGTGGCCTTTATCTCATCAGCATCTGAGATCTAGTTTGAGTCACTATACCCTTCAAGCACCTTTGGGTGCCCGGTTTAGTGAATTCCATAATTCATAGCGCCTTTCAAATAACGCAAAACTCTCTCTAGAGCTTTTCAATGCACATCTACTGGTTTTGAGACAAACCGACTCAGTTTGCTAACAGCAAAAGAGATGTCAGGTCTTGTAGCACTGGCTAAGTACGTAAGCGAGCCAATAATCTGAGAATATTTCAATTGATCTCTAGCAATTCTTGAATTCTTTCGAAGTAACACACTCGCATCATATGGTGTTGGAGAAGGCTTGCAGTCACTATAGCCAAAGCGACTCAATATCTTTTCCACATAGTGAGATTGAAGCAATGTAATCCCACCATCATCGTCTCTTAACAACTTGATGTTCAGAATGACATCAGCCACTCCTAAATCCTTCATCTCAAAACAACGAGATAGAAAATCCTTGACCTCCTTAATAACATTCAGATTTGTTCCGAAAATCAGTATGTCGTCAACATACAAGCAAAGGATAACTCCCTCGCCCCCGCCATGGCGATAGTACACACATTTGTCAGCTTCGTTTACAACAAAGCCTGCAGCTGTTAAAGTTCTTTCAAACTTATCATGCCACTGTTTAGGTGCTTGCTTGAGTCCATACAAAGACTTCAGCAACTTGCACACTTTTCCTTCCTGGCCATCTAGTACAAACCCATCTGGTTGTTTCATATAAATTTCCTCGTTCAACTCTCCATTTAGGAAAGCAGTCTTAACATCCATTTGATGAACGAGAAAACCATGTGAGGCAGCTAATGAAAATAGAACTCGAATAATGGTCAGTCGAGCCACAGGTGAGTAAGTATCAAATAAGTCTTCACCTTCCTTTTGGGTATTACCCTTAGCCACGAGCCGAGCCTTGTACTTTTCAATAGTACCATCAGGCCTAAGCTTCTTCTTGAATACCCATTTGCATCCTATAGGTTTGCACCCATAAGGACGATGAGTTATCTCCCATGTTTCATTCGCCAAGATAGAATCCATCTCGCTACGAACCGCTTCCTTCCAGTAGTCAGCATCTTCAGATGCATAGGCCTCTGAAATAGAACTAGGAGTGTCATCTATGAGATACACAAGAAAATCATCACCAAAGGACTTTGCAGTCCTCTGTCTCTTGCTCCTAGTAGGAACTTCATTGTTCTCCTCCACGGGACTTTCAAAGTGTTCCATCAAAATGGCAGGTTCGGTAATTGTAATTGGTTCCTGATTCGATGAACTAGACATCTCCTGATTAGATGAGGTAGTCATATCCTTCATGGAAAATATATCTTCAAAGAAAGTCGCATCATTCGACTCCATGATCATACCGAGATGCATGTCAGATACCTCAGATTTTATAACCAAGAATCTATAACCAATGCTATGAAAAGCATATCCCAGGAAAACACAATCCACGGTCTTTGGTCCAAGCTTGCGCTTCTTTGGAATTGGCACATTGACTTTCGCCAAACAACCCCAGGTTCGTAGATAAGAGAGCTTTAATCTTTTTTCCATTCCTCGAATGGAGTTATCTCTTTATTCTTTGTGAGAACTCGGTTTAGGACATGACATGCAGTCAATATCGCCTCCCCCCCACCATGTCTTGGAGAGACCCGATGTGTCTAACATGGCGTTAACCAAATCAGTTAGAGTACGGTTCTTTCTTTCGGCTACCCCATTTGACTGAGGTGAATAGGGAGGCATCCTCTCATGGATTATACCATGTTCCGCACAAAAAGCATCAAATTTATTGGAAAAATACTCTCCACCATGGTCGGACCTAAGCCTCTTGATTTTCCGATCAAGTTGGTTTTCCACTTCAGCTTTATAGATCTTGAAAAAGTTCAAAGCCTTGTCCTTAGATTTCAGAAGATACACACGGCAGTATCTAGTGGAGTCGTCAATTAACGTCATGAAATATTTCTTTCCACCTTTATACTATAGTCTCATTTTTCTTGCTGCCAAGACCCAAAGTGCAGAACGGCTCGTGGAAATATTACAAATCTATGAATAAAGAGAAGAGCTCTATTTTCTTCAGTGGAAATTCAGGGCAGTCTCTCCGTGCGCAAATCAAACATGTTCTAGGGATTGCAGCAGAAGCGTTCTCTGAGCGTTATCTTGGCCTACCTACAGCCATTGGAAGGATCACTAGCGGTACGTTCCATCATATCAGCGAACGTATCCGAAGCAAGATTAGTGGATGGTCTGAGAGGAATCTAGCATGTGCAGGGAGGGAAGTCCTGTTGAAATCCATTGCACAAGCTATTCCAACTTACAGCATGAGCTGCTTCCTGCTGACTAAGAAAGTCTGTAAGGAGATCACCTCGCCCATGGCTAAATACTGGTGGGGGAGCTCTATTGACAAAAGATCCCTACACTGGTCGGCGTGGGATAAATTGACGGAGCCAAAAATCAAAGGAGGTTTAGGGTTTCGGGATCCTCAAATGTTCAATCTAGCAATGCTTGGAAAGCAATGCTGGCGCATACTGACCAAGCCTGATTCTTTGTGCTCAAGAGTGTTGAAGGGAAAGTATTTTCCACACACAGACTTTCTCCAAGCCTCGATACCCAAGGGGGCGTCCTCTACTTGGAAGGCAATCATCGCAGGCAGAAAGGCTTTGGAGAGGGGTTTGATCCACCGGATAGGAGACGGATCATCAATATCCATTTGGAACGATCCTTGGATCCCGAGTACAGTCACTATGAAACCTACTGGTCAACTAGGGGCGACGCCCTTACACACTGTCTCAGAGCTGATAGATGACTATACTGGGAACTGGAATGTCAGTTTGGTCCGCCAAAACTTTCTTCACCCGGACGCGGAGGCGATCCTTAATATACCCTTGAACAGATCAGGCGGGGAAGATAGCTTGGCGTGGTCGTTGGAAAAGTCGGGTAACTATACTGTAAAATCAGCGTATCGCTCTCTCATGACTCGGAACGAGCTTAGTTCTCTAGAGGAAGGGACGAGGACGGACACTTCATCAGCAAATAAACAGTTATGGACCGTACTTTGGAAATTGCGGGTGGTGCCGAAGGTTAGGGTTTTCTGGTGGAGGGTTTTGCGGGGCATCCTGCCAGACTACATGACTCTACAGCATCGGCACATCAAGCCACTTGGCCGCTGCGATCTTTGCAAGGCCATGAATGAAGACTTAATGCATGCACTTGTCTCGTGCTCACATGCCAAACAATTCTGGATTGCTGCGAAGGATCGGTTCGATCTCCATCTGCCGAGGCTGCATCCGCTAACATGGGCGCGGGACATTGTGCTCGATGAGATGTTTTCTGACAAAGCTCATTGTCAGATTATCACCATTATGCATGCAATATGGACCTCGAGGAACAAATGGACCCACGATCAGGAGGGTTTCTCCCCAGGGCAAGCGCTCAAGTGGATCCATGAAGCCTCGCCATACTCGATCTACCTGACCGTCGGTCAGGTGTACAGACGGGACGGAGCTGGAACCCCCCTGATGCGGGGTGGATTACCATCAACGTTGATGGTTCAGTATTCCCAGACGGGTTGACAGGAGGAGCAGGCGGCGTAGCCCGATCTCACATTTCCTTTGTGGGGGCTTGGTGCAAGCCGTTGGAGGGGGCCTCAGATCCTTTCATTGCTGAGCTCCTAGCGTTTCGGGAGGGTGTGATCTTCGCTCATCTACGCGGGATGTCACATGTGATAATGCAGGTCGACTGCATGGAGCTGGTCACCCAATGAAGTTTGCGCGGCAACTCAAGATCGATTGCGGCGCCTATCTTTCAAGAACTTGAAGCTTTAGTCCTTAATTTTGTTTCTTTCTCGGTTCAGCATATTAGTAGGGAACTTAATTTCCCTGCCCATCTGTGTGCACAGCGTGCCTGTGCCACGGAGGGCACGGATTGTTGGCTCGAAGCAAGTCCAGATTTCCTGGTCACTAGCCTACGGGCAGACTGTAACCGTATGATCATTCGTTAATAAAGTCAGAGTTCATTGCTATATATATATATATATATATATATATATATATATATATATATATATATATATATATATATATATATATATATATATAAGTAAAAAATAATTAGGATTACATTTAATATTATTTGGTGACTTTATTTTCGAAAAAAATATTAGTCGCCAAAAAGTGTGACCCAGCCCTAAATTTTTTAATACTAAATACCTTGAAAAGTAAAACACCAGAAGAATGCATAATATACGTCATAATTATACATACAAACATTTGCGACGATATTTCGTATTATTTTGTCATATTTGATACCTTAAAAAATCAGAGTGTATATACATACCCTTTTATTTTGGAAAGGAATCATTGCTAGGAAAGTACTAGAATATTATTTTTGGAAAGCAATAATTGCCTATTAGAACTGATAGTGCATGCAAACAAAATTTGGAAAGTCATATGTCGTGGATTGTACATCATGCACCATGAATATCACTTACTATAACGGGCATCTAGGTGCCCAGGCACCTAGGTGTCCCATATATATATATATATATATATATATATATATATATATATATATATATATATATATATATATATATATATATATATATATATATAACACTCACACACAAACAGCTAATGAATAAATACGACGTGCTCAACTGGGTGTGGGGGGGGGGGCAAGGGCCCTCTGGCTTGCTCTGTTGCACCCATGATGAACAACAAGTTCAAAAACTAGCAAACAACATACAAAAAGTCTGAAACTTTATGGCTTTGATTATGATCAAATGTTTCAGGTTTATGCCTATGATCTTCCTATCTTCAATATTTTGTTTCTACACCCATGTTTCTACCCATCTGTCCATGATCTCATAGTTTTTGCCCTTGTATTAATGTGAATTGATTGATTGAGAAAAGCTAATTTGAAGGTAGATGAAGCATGTAGACACATGGGAGATAGACGAAGCATTTTTGTTCTGGTGATACTTTGCTCCGTAACCAATCTTTTGATTTTGAGTGCTAATGCTAGCTGTGAGTGTTTCCTAATCCATTTTGATATGATCCATGAATTTGAATCCAGAACTGGATAAGACCAAATCAAAACGGAAGAAAGCATCTCGAGGTGAGATGAAGGATTTACCCTGATGAGAAACTTCTTTGATTCTTCTTGTTGCTTTTTCCTCTTCTTCTCCTTGTGATTTACTCCTGTCTGTCCTTCCAGATCTATGTTGTCGTCCATGGAGGCGCCTTTGTCGCTTGTGTAGAGAGGGGAGCGGGAAAGAAAGGGAAAGAATGGAAGGGGGAAAAAGTGACCGTAGGCCGTGCTGCGACAAGTGTGTTTTGTGTTTTTGTTGGCTTTTGTGCTCACTAGGATATCGGGTTAATGGGTCCAGCTAAGTGGTTTGTTTTTGGTGGGGTTTGTGCTGCGAAAATGGACTTCTTGAATGACTCACAATTCTGGTTTCAGCTGTTTTCCACAGAATTGACTGACTCAAAATTTGGGTCAGCCAATTCTGTTTGTACAGATTTTTTTGTTTGGCCGCTTGATCTGAAATTAAGAGCAGATCTAAAATTGAGTGACCCAGAATTCATTTTCAGTCAACTAGCTCCTAGGCAGTCCCAAAAGTAAATTAGTGGGCTTGTAGACAACATGTTGTAGGCGCCTCGTCGTCGACGGAAACGTCTCCTCCCACTGAAAGCGCATCGTCGGAAATCCTGAAATAAATCCAGGAATAATGCGAGCACCAGGATTTGAACTCTGGTAGGTTGGGATACCACTGTCCACCTAACCAACTCAACCACAGGTTGGTTCGCAACGGGTGATGCTAATTGGTAGGCAGTTAGGAGTACTTACTCCGAGCTTTACAACATGTTGCAAATTAAGTTGAACTTATTTGCCGGTAACACAACAGAATCATGCTTCATGCGATCAGATCGACAACACTTAAAAAATTCAATAACCAAATGATCCATATCTGCGGTCACCTTTTTGCTGTTCACCCTCACCTAGTTAACCACCTATCCCGACGTCGGTAGTTTTCCCAGGGCCACACTCCCGTCCTCGCCGTAGCCATGCACAGCGCTCTCCCCCGCCGGCAACGCTGCGGTGGCGTGCGGCTTGAACCCCGGGAGGTCGCAGGGTATGTGCGGGATGAAGGGGCAGTGCTTGGTGGGGTCGGCGTAGAACATGGCGCACTCGATGTGCGGCCGCTGGCCGGGGAAGCCGAGGATGCAGTTCCGCCGGACGTCCAGCACGCGGCTCCTCACCAGCTCCATGCAGTGGTACCCCACGGAGTGGAAGTAGTTGTCGGAGAGCGAGAGGTTGGTGAGCTTCCCCGTCTTGGCGAGCAGACAGAGCACGTCGGGGACGTGGCCGTAGAGCTGGTTCCGGGCGAGGTTGAGCTCCTCGACGTCGGCGAGGCAGCCGAAGGAGAGCGGGATGGGGCCGCGGATCTCGTTGCCGCCGGCGTCGAACACCGTGAGCCCTTCCACGAGGCCGATCTCGTAGGGGAGGCAGCCGGAGAGGTCGTTGTTGAGGAAGAGGATCTCGGAGAGCGTGCCGGAGGCGTTGAAGATGGTGCGCGGGATGGGGCCTGTGAACCTGTTGTTGGCGACGACGATGTACTCGGCCCTGCTGGTGCCGAAGGTGCTCTCCGGGATGACGCCGGTGAAGGCGTTGTTGTTGAGGAAGAGCGCCTCGACGGAGATGCCGAAGACGGAGGGCGGCACCTCCCCGGCGAAGCCGTTGAAGCGGAGGTCGAGGAAGGCGAGGCGGCCGAGCGGCGGCACGGCGGCCGGGAAGGCTCCCGAGAAGGCGTTGTTGGAGAGGTCGAGCTCGTAGAAGTAGCGGAGGGAGGTGAGGTCCGGGAGGACGCCGGAGAAGTTGTTGGAGTTGGCGTGGAAGAGTGCGAGGTCCGGGAAGGCGTCGATGAAGCCGGCCAGCGTGGGCGCGCAGAGGTGGAAGCCGTTGAAGTCGATGGAGGCCACGGTGAGCGTCTTGTTGGCGTCGTCCGGCGGGGTGTCGCAGTAGAAGCCCTTGTACGAGCTGCCGCCTTTAGAGCTGTCGCAGATCTTGCTGCCCACCCACGTCGCCGTCACGTTCATCGGGTCGCTCGTGATGGTCTGCTTGAACGCCTGGATCACCGGGTACAGCCGCCTCAACTTCTCGTTTTCGAAATCCCACGGCGTCGGCTCCGGAGGTGGCGACGGCGGGCACGCCGGAGGTGGCGGCGGGCACGGCGGTGGTGGAGATGGAGGCGGTGGCGGGCATGCGGGAGGTGGCGGCGGGCACGGCGGTGGTGGAGATGGAGGCGGTGGCGGGCATGCGGGAGGTGGCGGTGGCGGTGGCGGTGTTGGCGGGCATGCGCAGCCTTCCAGTGACACCGTGGACGGCACGCACACGCAACCTACCACCGAAACCCTCGACGCCTCGCGGAAGCTTGCATGGCCGGAGTCGCCGTCGGCACTCACCACGGCGAGCACAACCGCAAGTGCAAAGACTAGTGCCGCCGGAGACGGGGCTGCCACCCGAACCGCCATCGTTGCACGTCGCCGATCACTTGGCCGCACCATGCGTGACACGCCTCTCCTCCCGTTCTGGGAGGATGGCATGTCGGCCGCGGTATAAGAAGGGAGAGACGGGTCCTTTTCCGGTCGCCATGGACAGGCACACACAAGTGGAGGAGAAGCGAATATGAAATGCTTTGGCGAGACGAAAGGAAAATGGGTGGGAACAACGGAAGCTGAAGTGGGGGAGGGTAGTGGGGTTGGCGGTTAACTGGTCCTCGTCGGCGGTGGGAGAGGGTCGAACTACAAGTACGTACTACTCCGGCAGCGTGAAGTGCAGTGCAGTGCAGGCCTCGCAGGAGATCTCCGTCCATTGGCGGTGGTCTCACGAATCTCGCATCCAATCCTCGTGCAATCGCCATCGTGATGATTCAAGTCCCGCGCGATCCCCGGCCGGGGTAGACCCCATGTAAACCCTTCTTCAAATCTGGGCAATGGCTAAGCTACTGGTCTAGTTACTAGTATTGCCTATACGCGTTGTGTCAATTCAGTCAAACGGGATTGCTAAATCTCTTGGTCGATATTATATTCACGAGATCTTACGTGAAGATTCATGTGCAAAAAAATCAACTTCCTTTTGTTTTTTTATACGTGTTGTCACTTGACTGAGACTTGGTTAAGTCTCGGATCTAGCCATACCCTTAGTCAAATGGGGAAAGCTATTTTCCTGCCGACTGTTAGTTAGCGCCAGACACGTACGATTGCTTTTTTTTCGATCTTTCTTTTCTGATCGGCTCTGCTCTGTCATGTAAAAAAAGCCGCTAGGATTTGAACACACAACCTATTGGTCGTGACCACAACTCATTACCAACTAAGCTGACTACTTGCTGTGTTTCATGTGCGGGTTAATCTGTATTTCTACCTTAGTAAATGAGAGCGAGAAAAAATGACCACAACGCCTTTGATGAGGAGACAAAACCATTTGCTCCAAGTTTTTTAAAGGGCCGGTGCAACGTGTTTTGTACTCCATTTGTCTCTTTTTTGTAGTGATGAATGTTTTCTAAAGAAATAAATGTTTCACTCCTATAGAATTCGAACAACGGTCTTCTTGTTTGTCATATCGGTAAATTATTTTGTAATGAGATTGATAATTATATGTACCACAAACCTGATAGCTTATGTACAAATATCGTCGTAGGTTTTGTTTGACAAAAAGATTCCTGCCGACTGTTCGTTAGCGATAGGCACACACGCTTCGATTGTCGTCGGATGCGCATCGAACGATCCCGCGAAAGCCTCCCGAGCGCCACAGTTTCCTTTTGTTTTCTCTGTTGCATGCACGCACGCAAAAATTGGTGTGAACAAGAGAGGATTCGATCCTTGCACCACTAGTGAGCCAACTCAACTAGCCTACCACCTGACCTACGATCCCTTTCTTGAACAAAAGAAAGTAAATGGGCTATTTAACATGTCTCCTCTACTACGTATGCATAAAAACGAGTTAATTTAGTGTTCGAGTTTTTCCGCGCTTAGGTACCCCGTTCCTGCTAACTTTACCGACGGGGGGGGGGGGGGGTGATAAAATATCCTCCGTTAACTTTCGTGTGAATAACATGGTAAGTCAAATTTCATAGACCTGATAACTTATGTACCCCGGTCCTAAAAACTTTGTCGGCGAGGGTGAGGGTGGGGGAGTTGTTGAAACATACCACGGTAACTTCTGTGCAAATAACATGATAACTCAAACATGCCGGACCTGATAACTTATGTACCCCGGTCCTGATAACTTAGTCGGCGAGGGTGGGGGTGGGGGCAAGTCGCTGAAACATGCCATGGTCACTTCTGTGCAAATAACATGATAACTCAAACATGGCGGACCTGATAACTTATGTACCCCGGTCCTGATAACTTGGTCGGCGAGGATGGGGGTGGGGCAAGTCGCTGAAACATGCCACGGTAACTTCTGTGCAAATAACATGATAACTCATACATGGTAGACCTGATAACTTTGTCGGAGGGGTCGGGGTGGGGGTGTCGTTGAAACGTACGACGGTAACTTCTATGCAAATAACATGATAACTCACACATCGTAAACATGATAAATTATGTACCAGTCCTGGTAACTTTGTCGGAGGGGCCGGAGTGGGGGAGTCGTTGAAACATACCACGATAACTTCTATGCAAATAATATGATAACTCACACATCATAGACATTAAATTATGTACCCAGTCCTGGTAACTTTGTTGGTGGGGTTGGGGTTGGGGGGAGTCACTGAAACATACCACGATAACTTCTATGCAAATAACATGATAAGTCACACATCATAGAAATGATAAATTATGTACCCAATCCTGATAACTTTATCGGCGGGGGTAGGGTGGGAGGAGTTGTTGAACCATACCACGATAACTCTTCTGCAAATAACATGATAACTCACACATCGCAGACTTGATAATTTGGCGTCTGTGGCGAGGGGGGGAGGGCAACCCCGGTAATTTAAATGTAAATAGCTTGTTAATAGACACATACTAAGCTGATAACTCATATACAAACGCCATTATAATTTTTGACCTGAATTTTTATTGTTGAAAAATATACACCCGGTAATTTCTATGTAAAAAACATGATAATGTATACATCACAGATTTGATAACTAATATCTTACGTTTTAAATACCATGGTATCTTTCATCCAAGGAAAAAAAGTTTTTTAAACATTTTCATCGGTAATTTATGTGTTAAATTACCATACTTCCTCATGCCTTAACCTTCTCGTACTGTAGTTATCAGCCTTATCATGGTATAGTTATCATGTTGCTCATACCCTAATTATCATGCTGATGATGCCAAAGTTACCAAGCCAAACTTTATTTATTTTCTGATATGGCAGAAATAAGAAAGGTTCAAATAACATTGTTTACCTAAAATAGACAACAACAAAAGGTGGCTTAATTGGTTATTAGGCTCAATATGTATTGCATAGACCTAGGTTTGAATCCTCTTTCAAGCACTTTTATTTTATTTTCATATTATGCGACGAAAAACCAGAAAAAACCATTAGCGATTTATCACGGTTTTTGAGAAAAGAAAAAAATCAGTGAAAAGTGAGCGTGGGAAGATAGCGAACTAATCGTGCGGATCTGTCGCTAACAACCAGTCGACTGGTCGTTAGCACAGTCCTAGTCAAATAGTTTCGGTAGCCCTGGCGATCGAGTCTCTTGGTCAGTGGGGAAGGCAATGACGGCAGAAAGATTTGATCAGGTCGGCTTCTCCCAATCAGTCTAAGCACAATAGCAGCACAAGGGCAGGTACATGATGATGCTTGTGTTCACCTGTTCTCATTGCCTTGCTCTTGTCAGACATGATTGGAGGCACGGACAAAGGCACTCTTCACAAACCACCACCGTGTGGGATATGGATGATTGTTGGACATCATCACAGTGTGGGAAGGTACTCTAAAAAAAGTCAAAGAGGCGCATCGCCAAGAAAGAAACAAAAGAATGCACACTGGAAAACTTTAGCTAAATAAATAAACTCCTGATGATATGCCGGCTACGCCCATCATCGTTTCTGTATTTTGATGACAGGGACACTCATTTGCTATTGTCAACGACCCTACAATTTGGCCACCTTCACAAGTGGCACCAAGGTTCTTTGCTACGGCTCGTACAAATGTGATGGTGATCAAAAATTCGAATTGCCAGTTGAGCCCCCCCCCCCCCCCCCCCCCGCCCCCCCGCCTAGGTGTTAGAGCATCTCCAACAGCCGCGCTAAAGCGCCGCGCGCAAAAAACTTGTTAGCGCGCGTTGCGGCTGGTTTTGCGCGCCCGCCTGCGCTGGCTCCAGCAGCGGCGCTATAATGCAGCGCGCGCGCCGCTCCAGCAGGGCGCAAAAATACAGCGCGCGCCGCACAAACCACATGTACATTTCAAAAAAGATGAGCAAAAATGATCAAACAAACAAAATAAAAATCAACAACAAATAGTTCAAAATAAATCATTACAACTCAAACAAATAGTTTATCGTTCAGTACAACAACAAATAGTTCAAAATAAATTATTACAACACAACAAATAGTTCATGAACAATACAATGTCGAGTGCAGATATCATCATGCTCTTTGCCGTCCATGTCATGCCCACCACTCTTCAATTAGATAATTCTGAAGTTCCTTGTGCGTTGCGGGACGCCGAATGGCATGATAGGAGGCAACAAAACGGGCTACCCTTTCAGCCCTCCGCCGCACTCGCACGGGATGTCCCAAGAGCTCATACTGTGAGTAGTCTAAATCTTGGCCACGCTCATTCTCGATGATCATGTTGTGCATGATCACACAAGCGTGCATGATGTACCAAAGCATTTTTTGATCCCAAAATCTTGCCGGTCCTCTCACAATAGCAAATTGGGCTTGCAAAATCCCAAATGCTCTCTCCACATCTTTGATAGCCGCCGCCTGAGCATTGTGGAAATCAAGATTTTTCTTACCTTCCGGTTTTTTCAACGGCTTCACGAAGGTTTGCCACTTTGGATAGATGCCATCCGCTAGATAATAGCCATAGTTGTACGTACGGCCATTTGCTACAAACTGCACAGGTGGCAACTCACCGTTTGCAATCTTATTCATCAGTGGTGACCGGTTGACAACATTGATATCATTCAAAGATCCAGGCATTCCAAAGAATGCATGCCAAATCCAAGTCTCCTGATCGGCCACCGCTTCAAGGATTATAGTGGAACCCTTTTTTTGGCCGTGGAATTGCCCATGCCATGCCTTTGGACAATTCTTCCAACTCCAATGCATGCAATCTATTGAGCCAAGCATGCCAGGAAAGCCGCGCGCTTTGTTCATCGCCAATAGCCTTGCGGCGTCTTCAGCAGTGGGAGATCTCAAATACTCCTCGCCAAACACTTGCACAATTCCCACTGCAAAGCGCTTGACACACATGATGGCTTGGCTCTCACCCATAGCCAAATGATCATCAACTAGATCAGCCGGGATACCGTATGCCAACAT
This sequence comes from Triticum aestivum, assembly GCF_018294505.1. Taxonomy (NCBI): domain Eukaryota; kingdom Viridiplantae; phylum Streptophyta; class Magnoliopsida; order Poales; family Poaceae; genus Triticum; species Triticum aestivum. The sequence goes on along the minus strand of NC_057798.1, from coordinate 772,973,815 downwards.
ACGCAAAGCGGCTGTCACCTTCAGAAAAGTGCTATGCCCGAGCTCTCCGGCGGCATTCCTCCTTTGCTGGAAAAACCGGTCATGGCTCGCTAGTTTCTCTGCAATGCGCCTGAACAAGTCGGTGCTCATCCTAAACCGGCGACGAAAATACGACTCCGGGTATGTGGGATTCTCCACGAAATAGTTCTTCATCAATCTGTTATGGGCATCAATCCTATCTCTCCAAATTTTCTCCCGACCCATAACCGAACCACCGTGCTTCGGTTTTTTATTGATATGCATAGCTACGATCATTGCAAGATCCTCCTCCTCTTCCATATCAAATTCTTCTTCGGAAGAATCATACGACGAACTCATCTACAATGTTCAATACTATACTATAAAAACTACAATTCAAAACATGCACCAAATTCATGAAGTTTGAGCAATACATACCTTGTAGGCGTTTTGTCAAACACCTTGCGGGCGCGGCGCGGCAGCGAGCGCTCGGGCGCTGTTCCTCGGACGACGGAGGCGCGCGGGCGCCGGCGGTACTAGGAGGGGATGGGCGGAAGCGCGGGCGCGCGGGGATAGGCCGGGGAAGCCTGAGACGGTCGCCGGGGTGCGCGGGCGGCGGCGGCGGCGCAGCCGGTCGGGGGTGGAAGCGCGAGAGGAAGAGCGGGCGCGAGCGCTCGAGTGTGCCGCGCGCTGTAGTGGGCGCCCGAAATACGTCGCGCGGGTAAGTGTTTTTGACCGCGCGCCCAACCCGTTTTAGCGCGCGCGCCGTTTTTGCGCGCCCGCTGGAGCGCCCTGACGCGTTGCGCGCGCGCTAAAACGACCTATTTTGCGACGCGGCGCTAGTTTAGCGCGGCTGTTGGAGATGCTCTTAGCCCCGTATTTGGCACTCCACGCAATTTAATTGCTTCGTGTGCTTACACAGGGGCGGACCCAGAACAAAAATCACCCGGTGTCCACGTGTACACCAAACTCAACAATCTAAAATATTCGATGACAAAAAATCTTTACCAAAATGAAGCGTTTCATTTGAAATTTTAGTTGATTATGTATAGTTGAAATATAAAACACAAGAAACTCAAATAATAAAAACAAATATGATGAATGACCAACTCAAAAAAAAAAAGGTTCAACGAGGGCAACATGAATTCCCCTAATAATTTGCCGCTTATTATATTATCACAACTGCACAATTGAGTTACATTATTTGTCTCATTATATTTATCACAAATCCCCCCTAAAAATGTGTCTTACTGGTGTCACATACGGTCGAAAAGTCCAGAATTGCAAATAGATGTGAATCACCAAGACAAAAATATCAGATAGCGGTCTCATTATCACTTGTCACACTCTTAAATTTGAAAACTCTAACCATATATTTAGGCAACAAGAATTTGAGATATGAACACATTCTTGATTGAGCCATACATATTTCCATCGATTATTTAGTGGTCTGCGTCGGCCAACAGGCGAGGGCAGGGGCAGGTTGATGGTGTCATTCTCCAGCCGACCGCGGGCTGGTGACTGGCGACGGTGCGACCCAGTGGAGGCGAGCATGCTGCAGCAGAATCGGCGCAAGTTAGGCACGTACATACAGAGCATGTTAGACATTAGAGCCATCTCATGTTAGGCACGTACGTACAGAGTATATAAGACCAAAACAGACGACCTGATCCATCGATAGCGCCACTCCTACTAGACGGGTGTGCATGCGGCTGCGCGAATACTCGCCGGGTATTTCTCTCTATGTCTTTGTCTCGTTTCAGCCGGTGTCCAACTTTAATTTTTAACGGTGTCCAGGCACAAAATACGTACTATACATAACTTAAGCTGGATTTCTACCCGGTGTCCAGTGACACCGGCTGGACCAACGTAGATCCGCCCCTGTGCTTACACCCTACCAAGTAACGATAATCCTACACCTACAGACAATCAACAGGAAGTTACGGACCTCCCTTCTCTTCTAATCATACCTCCGCCCCCTGATTTTCAGGGGTGGACCGATGCCCCCCAAATTGACCAATGAAAGAATGCCTCGTCACCCTGTAAACCACTCTCCCCCGTAATTTCCTGTAGATATAGCATTACTCACCAAGTAATGATCACAAAGACCTGCAAAGAATCTCTTAAAAAAGATTTTGTTAAACGGAAGTGCCTGGAAAAAATTGGCGTCAGTCAAATTCGGACAAGGCCGGAGGCGGGGACGATGTGAGCACAGCGAGAGCTTGGAGGGATGGTCACCGCGACCTCAAGCAGTGAAGGCGCAAAAAAAAATTGACAAGTGACACAAAAAGAAATCAGTTAACAACCTAGTGATCCATGGTTGGTTGTTCAAAAAGTGGTCTCAAAGTTCAAACACGCGTAGCACGCATTGCAAGTGCACAAAAGGTTAATATATACAGCATACAACTCCCCAGCTACGTGTGGTACCTTTTCAGTGCAACCACCGTTAGGAGTCATGTTGCAGCCTAATACTGCAGAATAGACATACAGAACCAATGACCCGAGCACCGCATTTGTATATGAAAGACACAACAACGCACGTAGTCGTAGAGAGAGAAGGATGTTGCGAGAAAAGGTATACGTCATTATCCACAAGATTTAAACCTCGACAAGTTTCATGTTCATGGAAACAATATACAGATCATTCCATTTCTCAGACTGAAGAGCGTGCATCTAAACCCACGTATAAGCAGTTAAACATTATGCCCTGGATATCCAGAAATACTCTCAGCGGTGGACGGATCACGGTATAGAGACTCTGAGGACGAGGCCAACTGCACTGGGCAACTGGAGAGCTTCCTGATAAGCGAAAAAAGAGCCAAAGTTAAGAAACGCAGCCATTGCCAGGAAAATGGTGATGATACTTGATAACATTTCTAAACAAAAACGGACAGACGAACACTAGCCATTTCAAAAGTAACCTCAGAAAAAGTCCCTTGTGCCGGTGAGTCCTCGGGATTAATGTTTGAACATACACTACTATTAGGTATCATTTTCTGAAAATATTATTTCGTCGGTTTATTAAAATAGCCTGCAAGTAGGCTCCCAGGTACCTCACATACTATGAACTTCCATAACCACAAAAAAATGACATAATGCTACCCTATTTCAGTATTCTTTTATCCAGCAGACAATATATTGTGCTCCATGGGATTGTTCTTTCTTTCTTTGTTCTTTCTTTCTAGAAAGAAAGCCCAAAAGAAACTCAATGACTTGAAAACATTAGACTTGTGAGATGCCAGAATTCAAAATAACACAATGTACTTATATACTCCATGAGATTAAAAATCAAGTAGAAACTTCAAAGAATGACACGATTGTTAAGGATTGAAGAGCCTAGTCTCTGTCCTGACTTGCATTTTGTGTAGAGCAACGGGTAGCGGCAATTCGTTTGAATTTGTTCCTCTAACGATATGTAAACAGAAAAACAAGCTACAGTAGTAGGAGAATCATAATATACCATAAAACTATGTGAGCAGCATAGGCTACAATAGTTAATAAATATGCCCATAAAATGCGGCTAGCGGTGAGCCCGACTCATGATGGTTTTTCTTTTCTTTTAAGGTAGACTCATTGATGTTGATAAACTGAAAGTGATAGAAATATGATTCTTTGCATATTGAAGCCAACATAGGCAGTTCTATAATTTTAAAACAGACAGATAACAACTTCTTTCGACTTAATCATGATGCTGATAAACTGAAAGTGATACAAATACAAGTCTTGGCATATTTAAAGCCAACATAGACAGTTCTATTAAATTCTAAAACAGACTGATTGGAGCTCTTCTTATGACTTAATCATGTCACAGAGTCCCTCTCAAAAAAAGGAAACAACATTATGATCCCAGAATATGTTCAAAAAGGAGTTATCGTAGTAGCTTCTAAAAAAAAAAGGGCAACCTGGTGCATGTAGCTCCCGCTTGCGCAGGGTCCAGGGAAGGGTCCGACCACTTTGGGTCTATAGTACGCAGCCTTTCCCTACATTTCTGTAAGAGGCTGTTTCCAGGACTTGAACCCATGACCTCATGGTCACAAGGCAGCAGCTTTACCACTGCGCCAAGGCTCCCCTTCATCGTAGTAGCTTCTAACAATTATATTTTAGCTGCTAGGCCCTACTAAACTCTAGTCACCTCACGTCTCATGCCTTCTGTCAATACAACATAAAAGACACTTTTGAAGCAATATAATGGCCCTTTGATAGCATCTTCCAGGGATTTTTAGCGACTGCCAAAACTTGAGATCCAAGAGGCATTGAACAAATTCCACAGACAATGTTAACCACGCCCAGAAATATGCTAAGGATGTACTCCGTACAACAGAGAAGCTATTAGCTTGTTTGGATTTATAATATACCATATAGATGTGAAAAAAAATAGTTGCTTTAAGAACTCACCAAATGGGCTAAAATATTTCTTCTACTCAGCCTTCTTTTGTTTAGGTGGTTGCCCTGTCTTGCTAACGACGGTATTCAAGTGCCTTGACAGTATGCTGTGTGATAAACCAACCTTTTCATCAATAACATCCTGGTGCCTCTCATATACCGGGGGAACCAACAGAGCGAATAGTACACCTGAAAGAAAGCCCAAATGGTGTAAACTTGGTGTAAAAAAAGTAATCCAAATGCTGCAGAAATCCAAGAGGACAAAAATATGAAAATTCACTATAACTCACCAATGTAAATGAGCGTAAAGAAGTTGAAGATCATCCCAATACATGAAACCACCCATAGAGCCATTATAACCTTTTGCACCGAGCAGACGATAAGACAAAAGGAGATCGTACATGAGGTACAGTACAGAGAGAAGTTTGTGTGTGTGCAAGTATCCGAAACGTGCACGCACGAACAAGTGATGGGTACGCAAGAGATATACCTGTATAAAAACTGTACGGTCTCTCTTGATGGCAATGTCATGGGCAACAGCCAACACCTTGTTTATCCATACAAGAGCCCGACCTACAGCTTTCTCAACGACCACATCTGAGACCTCTAGATTAGGCACTGGTGGAAGAGGTCTGCAAACAACAGTACTTGTTATTGCGGTATTGCATAAATAAATGAATTACAAAACAGTGCTACACAATAATCAATTAAGATGCAGTGACTAGTTTATAACTAGTCCCGATCAAGTTAACAGAAACCCACGTTGTGACCAAGCGCAACAAGCTCCTAAAGCTGGTTATGGATCACAGTCCATCTCCAAAAACAAATGTGGAGCACTTAATACAAATATCTAGAGAAACACGGACAGACCGCTTTTCCAAGAGCCCACACGTCATGAATACAGTATAGGCTAATAGATAAAGGACATGTGCTAGCAAAAGGAATATCAAACTGCTGTCATAACTTGAAGCAACCTCTTTAGTCTTAACTTTGTAGAGAAGGGAGTATGTAGGTTCATGATAACTAATGTACTAGTGGACAAGTGGTAAATTAGAAGATCCCCTGCAGTCTGCAGACTGAGTGGGCAGATCCATCCTTGAAACCACTCTACCATCTCCCAAAGAATAATCTCAAACTACAGCCAGACTCCAAAGTGCTCAGGCCCAAATTCTACAAAACGTCTGAAGTACAGTAATATACATTGTAGCAAGCCGTCTGGACGACTTCAGTTTGAACAATCCAGCAATCAATTCAGCAGTAAGAGCATACAACTAGAGCAAAGCAGGGCATGATTCAGTTATAATCTGCACGACTGAAAGTGCTCCAATTTTGGTCCTAATCTGCAGGTATGCAGCACGCGTCAGTGACCGCAGAGCATACGACCACAGCAAAACAGGGGAGCAATTCAGTTCTAGTAGATCAGATCTCGAACGGGTGCTACTCCTACTCTGGACTGGAGTGGCAGGGCAGGCCGGGCGCCAGGCAGAGCAAAGTGGGGAGCAAGCGCAGGGACGGACCTGTTGAGCAGCGAGGCGGACTTGGCCCAGAAGAAGAGGATGACGACGAGGAGGAGCAGGGCGTTGGAGAGGACCGAGGCGAGGCTGTACCCGGCGCGCTCGAAGAGGAACCAGACGAGCGTGGCGCCGGCCACGGCCGCCGCGGAGGCGTTCCTCCGCCTCCAGAGGAGCAGGTCGGCGACTGCGCGAGCAGCGGCGGGGCAGGGTCAGTCAGTCAGTCAGTCAGTCCCGCAGATCGGCGGAATCGGGAGGGGGGAGCGAGGGTGCGTGCGTGCGTACCTGCGCCGCCGCCGAGGAGGGCGTGGAGGGGCCGGTGGTGGGTGCCGGCCATTGGGATCGGCGGGGATAGCTAGGGTTTGGTGCGCGGCGAGGAGGACGAGGGTTTGGTCGAGCTTTGGAAAATGGGGAGGGAGAGGGGATTGTGGTGGACTGGTGATGCGCACGAGGCGACGAACGTGCCGAGATGAGATCTCCCTCTCGGTCTCTGCCTTTCTGGATCGGGGATTCAGGAGCCAGGACGGCGTGGATGGTTGGTCAATGACATGTGGGCCAGGAGCATGGTCTTTTTCCTTTGGCATGAACATTGTTTTTTTTGTTGCTTGAATCCGAACGCTAAAATGAGAATAATAATTCAAATACGTTATATATAGAACTGATATTCGTGGGAACGTATTTCGCTCGAACTGACTCGAGGGCCGTTGGATCGAGTGCATGGATCTTGGCGATCGAACGAAGAAATGGAAACTCGAAGGATTTTGTGATTCTGAGAGAATGAGCGGCAAAGGGATTGATACCGACAAATGTTTCTTCCTATTGTAAGATGTGCTTTGATCTGCATATGGTTGGTAAAATAACCGTTTTCTTCTTTGATCATACAGTATTATAAAATGACAAGTGTTCAATTAGAACATGAGCGACTTGCCACGTCGTCTCTAGGCAAGCGCTCGCCACGAGCGAAACTGCGAGAGCGAGGCACGCTTCATCCACCCACTCGTAGCGTCGCATTTCCCCAACCACTCACCCAGTGGGGGAGCCGGAAATTTGGTCCTTAGTATTCTTGTAGAAAATAATCAATGCAATATAATAGGATAACAAATGTGTTGTAATATAGCAACATCAATGAGTTAATAAACGTATATCGATAATAGCAGCAAACTATCAATGTTGCAATAACTGTAACAAAGTACTACCTCTGCAAACAAATATAGCAAAGCAATCAGTGAAATGGACAAACAATTACAAGAGTAGCAATCAGTGGCATGGGCTTACAAAAAAGAAGTGGCACGTGATTTGTTAAGAAAGAGAGCAGAAATTACCTTGCGCAAACTGCAGAGTACTCTTGTACAAATTGCTCTGCTAGTGTGGGGGTTGTTGACAGGGATTCGGCAGGCGCAATTATTGTCTCTTCCTGGAACTATATTGGTTTGTGTATCAGCGTTGATGAAGCGTAGCTTCAGTCATGTCGCTGACCTTTATATTGGTATCACTTTTTATAATCCTATTACTTTGGAAACAGACTACACTTTTGTGGCCTCCTTCCTTGCACATAATAAGCTTGATAGATCATCTCTGGTGGATCTGAAGAAGGAAGCGATAGCCATCAACAAGCTCCTACCAAAATTTAAGTTAGTGAAGATCAATAGACAAGCCAATGTGGTAACTCACCAAATTGCGAAGTTTAGCTTTCAAAATAGGTCAGATGGTTCGCTTTGTAATAATTTTCTGTCCTCCGTGGCGAATGTTGTAAGAAATGATTGTATTCAACTATTTTAAGTTTTAATATATGGGGGGTTTTCAAAAATAAAAAAATGGAGCAGCAGAACTGCGTAAGATAGAAGGTGGGTAGGGTCGCGCATCCAAAGGTCGATAGAGGCCGGCGCAGTACTGGGTCAAAGGGGGATGCCGGGAGGGCGGCCTGCGGCAGTGCGGCTAAGGGGGTCGTAGGGACCTGGCCAGTGGCCACCTAGATCCTAGGACCGACGGGGCACTAGCCATGCTAGTAGAATTCCACACTGTGAGTTTCATTGCGTCTGGTCTTCCTCACAAATCCTTCAAAACCTCATGCACATGATGCTCCTATGAACAACTCGATTGAGCAGACAAACTGATATAAGAAACATGTCGTGGTCGCAATGATGCATAGGACACACAAAACTTGACGAAGCAAGAACAATAAAATCATAGCACCTTTCAGGGCAGTGGAACTAGAAAACCAACACCACATAAAGCTAGTACAATTCCACACTGTGGGTTTCATTGCGTCTGGTCTTCCTCACAAATCCTTCAAAATCTCATGCACATGATGCTCCTATGAACAACTCGATTGAGCAGACAAACTGATATAAGAAACATGTCGTGGTCGCAATGATGCATAGGACACACAAAACTTGACGAAGCAAGAACAATAAAATCATAGCACCTTTCAGGGCAGTGGAACTAGAAAACCAACACCACATAAAGCTAGTACAATTCCACACTGTGAGTTTCATTGCGTCTGGTCTTCCTCACAATTCCTTCAAAATCTCATGCACATGATGCTCCTATGAACAACTCGATTGAGCAGACAAACTGATATAAGAAACATGTCGTGGTCGCAATGATGCATAGGACACACAAAACTTGACGAAGCAAGAACAATAAAATCATAGCACCTTTCAGGGCAGTGGAACTAGAAAACCAACACCACATAAAGCACGCCGGGGCGTGAGCGACGCAGTCGTCTAATCCAACAACACAACAAAAGCAGCAACTTGGCTAACTCATCACTTCTCCTTCTCGTGCCAGACCATCAATGTAGTTGCATGGAGGGGCCCATGACACCTGTCAGGGAAAACACTAGATCGGGTGCGATGGGGGGCGTCAAAACCTAGATCACCTTTCTAATCGCCTCATGAGAGGAAAATAGTTGCTTAGGCTGCACTAGTAGAAAAAGGGGCTTTTGTCCCGGTTGGTAAGACCCTTTAGTCCCGGTTCTTACTCGAATCGGGACTAAAGGCCGCGGCTACCAACCGGGACTAAAGGAAATTTTATGATTTTTTTTAAAAAAAATTATTTTCAAATTTCTGGATTATTTTAACCTCTAATCTCTAATCACCACCCCTCATCACTGCTCAATTTATCCTCTAATCTCTAATCACCCCTCATCATTCCAAATCATCTAACTTCCCGAACGGTTACCCATCCTCCCACTCCCCCAGCCTGAGCACGCTTAACTTTCGGGTTCTATTCTCCCTCGTTTCCAAGTCTGCACTTGTTGTTTTCCTGACAATAGTAAGATGTCAATCCTATTAACCCTCAGGAATTTTGCTTGAGCATGAAGGGACACATTTCACTGTTTGAGTTTGAAACTATTGTTTTAAAAAACAATAATTATTTAGTAACACTAATATTTCTTGAATAATTAGTTTGACCATTGTTTGACCACAGTTTGACCAGATTTGACCAAAATTCAAAATAACTGAAATAATTACCATTGTTTGACCACAGTTTGGAATTTTTTCGATATTTTCCACTCTAGATCTTAAAAGCCCCGCAACTTTTTTTCTGTTAGGCTTTTCAGGATTTTGAAAATGTTTAACGGGGTTCCCCCGTTAAATTTGGATGTAACTTTTCGAGTAGATGATTTTTCATATAAAAAACTTTTAAATCCGAGTTCGTATGCAAACGTTATGCCCATTTTACTAAATTCTAAAGAGATTTTGCAAATAAAGTCGAAATTCATATTTGTAAATTTTTCCAACAACTAGACCACATATCACATGAAAAGGCGGTCCACGGGGGGGGGGGGGGGGTAGAGTTTGAAAATGGGACATTTAGTACCGGTTCGTGCCATGAACCGGTACTAATGCCTCAAACCCCATTAGTACCGGTTCGTGGCTCGAACCGGGACTAAAGGTCTAACCTTTAGTCCCGGTTGGTGCCACGAACCGGTACTAATGGGCATCACACCTTTTAGTCCTGGTTCGTGGCACTAACCGGGAATAAAAGGTCCAGACGAACCGGGACAAATGGCCCACGTGGCTCGGCCGGCTCCCTAGGCTCACGAACCGGGACTAATGCCCCCATTAGTCCCAGTTCTGGATTGAACCGGGACTAATGGGCTAACCCGGCCTGGACCAAAGCCCTCTTTTCTACTAGTGGCTGGTCATAGTGGGGAGTAACTTAGACTAGTAACATGTCTTGGAAATATGCCCTAGAGGCAATAATAAAAGATTATTATTATATTTCCTTGTTCGTGATAATTGTCTTTATTCATGCTATAATTGTATTAACCGGAAATCGTAATACACGTGTGAATACATAGACCATAATATGTCTCTAGTAAGCCTCTAGTTGACTAGCTCGTTGATCAACAGATAGTCATGGTTTCCTGACTATGGACATTAGATGTCGTTGATAACGGGATCACATTATTAGGAGAATGATGTCATGGACAAGACCCAATCCTAAGCATAGCACGAGATCGTGTAGTTCGTTTTGCTAGAGCTTTTCCAATGTCAAGTATCTTTTCCTTAGACCATGAGATCGTGTAACTCCCGGATACCGTAGGAGTGCTTTGGGTGTATCAAACGTCGCAATGTAACTGGGTGACTATAAAGGTACACTACAGGTATCTCCGAAAGTGTCTGTTGGGTTGACACAGATCAAGACTGGGATTTGTCACTCCGTATGACGGAGAGGTATCTCTGGGCCCACTCGGTAATGCATCATCATAATGAGCTCAAAGTGACCAAGTGTTTGGTCACGGGATCATGCATTACGGTACGAGTAAAGTGACTTGCCGGTAACGAGACTGAACGAGGTATTGGGATACCGACGATCGAGTCTCGGACAAGTAACGTACCGTTTGACAAAGGGAATTGTATACGGGGTTGATTGAATCCTCGACATCGTGGTTCATCCGATGAGATCATCGAGGAGCATGTGGGAGCCAACATGGGTATCTAGATCCCGTTGTTGGTTATTGACCGGAGAGCCGTCTCGGTCATGTCTGCATGTCTCCCGAACCCGTAGGGTCTACACACTTAAGGTTCGGTGACGCTAGGGTTGTATGAATATAAGTATGCAGCAAACCGAAAGTAGTTCGGAGTCTCGGATGAGATCCCGGACGTCACGAGGAGTTCCGAAATGGTCCGGAGGTAAAGAATTATATATAGGAAGTGTTGTTTCGGCCATCGGGAAAGTTTCGGGGTCACCCGGTATTGTACCGGGACCACCGGAAGGGTCCCGGGGGTCCACCGGGTGGGTCCACCTATCCCGGAGGGCCCCGTGGGCTGAAGTGGGAGGGGAACCAGCCCCTAGTGGGTTGGTGCGCCCCCCTTGGGCCCCCCCTGCGCCTAGGGTTGGAAACCCTAGGGTGGGGGGGCGCACCACTTACCTTGGGGGGCACTCCACCCCCTGGCCGCCGCCCCCTTGGGAGATTCCCATCTCCAGGGCCGGTGCCCCCTGGGGGCCTATATAAAGGAGGGGGAGGGAGGGTAGAAGCACCCTGAGTCTTGGCGCCTCCCTCCCCCTGCTACACCTCTTCCTCCTCCCGTAGTTGCTTGGTGAAGCCCTGCCGGAGTCCTGCTGCATCCACCACCACGCCGTCGTGCTGCTGGATCTTCATCAACCTATCCTTCCCCCTTGCTGGATCAAGAAGGAGGAGACGTCATCCGCTCCGTACGTGTGTTGAACGCGGAGGTGCTGTCCGTTCGGCACTTGGTCATCGGTGATTTGGATCACGGCGAGTACGACTCCATCATCCCCGTTCTCTTGAACGCTTCCGCTCGCGATCTAAAAAGGTATGTAGATGCACTCCTATCACTCGTTGCTTAGATGAACTCATAGATGGATCTTGGTGAAACCGTAGGAATTTTTTTATTTTCTGCAACGTTCCCCAACAGTGGCATCATGAGCTAGGTCTATGCGTAGTTCTCTATTGCACGAGTAGAACACAAATCTGTTGTGGGCGTAGATCTTGTCAACTTGCTTGCCGCTACTAGTCTTATTTTGCTTCAGCAGTATTGTGGGATGAAGCGGCCCGGACCGACCTTACACATACGCTTACGTGAGACAGGTTCCACCGACTGACATGCACTAGTTGCATAAGGTGGCTAGCGGGTGTCTGTCTCTCCCACTTTAGTTGGAGCAGATTCGATGAAAAGGGTCCTTATGAAGGGTAAATAGAAGTTGACAAAATCACGTTGTGGTTATTCGTAGGTAAGAAAACGTTCTTGCTAGAACCCAATTGCAGCCACGTAAAAGATGCAACAACAATTAGAGGACGTCTAACTTGTTTTTGCAGCAATTGTCTTGTGATGTGATATGGCCAGAAGTTGTGATGAATGATGAATGATATATTGTTATGTATGAGATCATGTTCTTGTAATAGGAATCACAACTTGCATGTCGATGAGTATGACAACCGGCAGGAGCCATAGGAGTTGTCTTTATTTTTTGTATGACCTGCGTGTCATTGAAGAACGCCATGTAAATTACTTTACTTTATTGCTAAACGCGTTAGCCATAGAAGTAGAAGTAGTCGTTGGCGTGACAACTTCATGAAGACACAATGATGGAGATCATGATGATGGAGATCATGGTGTCATATGCCGGTGACGAAGATGATCATGAGCCCCGAAGATGGAGATCAAAGGAGCTATATGATATTGGACATATCATGTCACTATTATATAATTGCATGTGATGTTTATTATGTTTATGCATCTTGTTTACTTAGAACGACGGTAGTAAATAAGATGATCCCTTATAATAATTTCAAGAAAGTGTTCCCCCTAACTGTGCGCCGTTGCTAAAGTTCGTCGTTTTGAAGCACCACGTGATGATCGGGTGCGATAGATTCTTACGTTCACATACAATGGGTGTAAGACAGTTTTACACATGCAAAAACACTTAGGATTAACTTGACGAGCCTAGCATGTACAGACATGGCCTCGAAACACAGAGACTGAAAGGTCGAACATGAGTCGTATGGAAGATACGATCAACATGGAGATGTTCACTGATGATGACTAGTCCGTCTCACGTGATGATCGGACACGGCCTAGTCGACTCGGATCGTGTAACACTTAGATGACTAGAGGGATGTCTAATCTGAGTGGGAGTTCATTAAATAATTTGATTAGATGAACTTAATTATCATGAACTTAGTCTAAAACCTTTGCAAATATGTCTTGTAGATCAAATGGCCAACGCTCATGTCAACATGAACTTCAACGCGTTCCTAGAGAAAACCAAGCTGAAAGATGATGGCAGCAACTATTCGGACTGGGTCCGGAACCTGAGGATCATCCTCATAGCTGCCAAGAAAGCATATGTCCTAGAAGAACCTGATGATCATCCTCATAGCAACTATTTGGCAGACACGTGCTGATGATTACTCCCGCGTTCAGTGCGGCATGCTTTACAGCTTAGAACCGGGGCTCCAAAAGCATTTTGAGCAACACGGAGCATATGAGATGTTCGAGGAGCTGAAAATGGTTTTCCAAGCTCACGCCCGGGTCGAGAGATATGAAGTCTCTGACAAGTTCTATAGTTGTAAGATGGAGGAAAATAGTTCTGTCAGTGAGCACATACTCAAAATGTCTGGGTTGCACAACCGCCTGTCCCAGATGGACATTAACCTCCCGAACGAGGCGGTTATTGTCAGAATCCTTCAGTCACTCCCACCGAGCTACAAGAGCTTTATGATGAACTACAATATGCAGGGGATGGTGAAAACTATTCCTGAAGTATTTTCAATGCTGAAGTCAGCAGAGGTAGAAATCAAAAAGGAACACCAAGTGTTGATGGTCAATAAAACCACCAAGTTCAAGAAAGGCAAGGGTAAGAAGAACTTCAAGAAGGACGACAAGGATGTTGCCGCGCCCAGTAAGCCAGTTGCCGGGAAGAAGTCAAAGAATGGACCCAAGCCTGAAACTGAGTGCTTTTATTGCAAAGGGAAGGGTCACTGGAAGCGGAACTTCCCCAAATACTTAGCGGACAAGAAGGCTGGAACACTAAAGGTATATGTGATATACATGTAATTGATGTGTACCTTACCAGTGCTCGTAGTAGCTCCTGGGTATTTGATACCGGTGTCGTTACTCATATTTGTAACTCAAAGCAGGAGCTGCGGAATAATCGGAGACTGGCGAAGGACGAGGTGACGATGCGCGTCGGGAATGGTTCAATTCCAAGGTCGATGTGATCGCCGTCGGCACGCTACCTCTGCATTTACCTACGGGATTAGTTTTAAACCTCAATAATTGTTATTTAGTGCCAAGTTTGAGCATGAACATTGTATCTGGATCTCGTTTAATACGAGATGGCTACTCATTTAAATCTGAGAATAATGGTTGTTCTATTTATATGAGAGATATGTTTTATGGTCATGCCCCGATGGTCAATGATTTATTCTTAATGAATCTAGAACGTAATGTTACACATATTCATAGTGTGAATACCAAAAGATGTAAAGTTGACAACGATAGTCCCACATACTTGTGGCACTGCCGCCTTGGTCACATTGATGTCAAGCGCATGAAGAAGCTCCATGCTGATGGACTTTTAGAGTCTCTCAATTATGAGTCATTTGACACATGCGAACCATGCCTCATGGGCAAAATGACCAAGACTCCGTTCTTCGGAACAATGGAGCGAGCAACCAACTTATTGGAAATCATACATACCGATATGTGCGGTCCAATGAGCGTTGAGGCTCGCGGAGGATATCGTTATGTTCTCACTCTCACTAATGACTTGAGTAGATATGGGTATGTCTACTTGATGAAACACAAGTCTGAGACCTTTGAAAAGTTCAAGGAATTTCAGAATGAGGTAGAGAATCAACGTGACTGAAAGATAAAGTTCTTACGATCAGATCGTGGAGGAGAATATTTAAGTCACGAATTTGGTACGCACTTAAGGAAATGTGGAATCGTTTCACAACTCACGCCGCCTGGAACACCTCAGCGTAACGGTGTGTCCGAACGTCGTAATCGCACTCTATTGGATATTGTGCGATCTATGATGTCTCTTACCGATTTACCACTATCATTTTGGGGATACGCTCTAGAGACAGCTACATTCACTTTAAATAGGGCTCCGTCTAAATCCGTTGAGACGACATCGTATGAATTATGGTTTGGGAAGAAACCTAAGCTGTCATTTCTAAAAGTTTGGGGATGTGATGCTTATGTCAAGAAACTTCAACCTGAAAAGCTCGAACCCAAGTCGGAAAAATGCGTCTTCATAGGATACCCTAAGGAAACCATTGGGTATACCTTCTACCTTAGATCCGAAGGGCAAGATCTTTGTTGCCAAGAACGGATCCTTTCTGGAAAAAGAGTTTCTCTCGAAAGGAGTAAGTGGGAGGAAAGTAGAACTCGATGAAGTACTACCTCTTGAACCGGAAAGTAGTGCAGCTCAGGAAAATGTTCCTGTGGTGCCTACATCGACTGGAGAGGAAATTAATGATGATGATCAAGGTACTTCGGATCAAGTTGCTACTGAACTTCGTAGGTCCACAAGGACACGTTCCACACCAGAGTGGTATGGCAACCCTGTCCTGGAAATCATGTTGTTAGACAACGGTGAACCTTCGAACTATGAAGAAGCGATGGCGGGCCCAGATTCCAACAAATGGCTTGAAGCCATGCAATCCGAGATAGAATCCATGTATGAAAACAAAGTATGGACTTTGACAGACTTGCCTGATGATCAGCGAGCGATAGAAAATAAATGGATCTTTAAGAAGAAGACGGACGCGGATGGTAATGTTACCATCTATAAAGCTCAACTTGTCGCTAAGGGTTATCGGCAAGTTCAAGGGGTTGACTACAATGAGACTTTCTCTCCCGTAGCGAAGCTGAAGTCCATCCGAATCATGTTAGCAATTGCCGCATACTATGATTATGAGATATGACAGATGGACATCAAAACGGCATTCCTTAACGGCTATCTTCAGGAAGAACTGTATATGATGCAGCCAGAAGGTTTTGTCGATCCTAAGAATGCTAACAAGGTGTGCAAGCTCCAGCGATCCATTTATGGGCTGGTGCAAGCATCTCGGAGTTGGAACATTCGCTTTGATGAGATGATCAAAGCATTTGGGTTTATGCAGACTTATGGAGAAGCCTGCGTTTACAAGAAAGTGAGTGGGAGCTCTGTAGCATTTCTCATATTATAAGTGGATGACATACTTTTGATGGGAAATGATATAGAACTATTGGACAACATTAAGGCCTACTTGAATAAGTGTTTTTCAATGAAGGACCTTGGAGAAGCTGCTTACATATTAGGCATCAAGATCTATAGGGATAGATCGAGACGCCTCATAGGTCTTTCACAAAGCACATACCTTGATAAGATTTTGAAGAAGTTCAAAATGGATCAGTCCAAGAAAGGGTTCTTGCCTGTATTGCAAGGTGTGAGATTGAGCTCGGCTCAATGCCCGACCACGGCAAAAGATAAAGAAGAGATGAGTGTCATCCCCTATGCTTCAGCCATAGGATCTATTATGTATGCCATGCTGTGTACCAGACCTGATGTAAACCTTGCCGTAAGTTTGGTAGGAAGGTACCAAAGTAATCCCGGCAAGGAACACTGGACAGCGGTCAAGAATATCCTGAAGTACCTGAAAAGGACAAAGGACATGTTTCTCGTTTATGGAGGTGACGAAGAGCTCGTCGTAAAGGGTTACGTCGACGCTAGCTTCGACACAGATCTGGATGACTCTAAGTCACAAACCGGATACGTGTATATGTTGAATGGTGGAGCAGTAAGCTGGTGCAGCTGCAAGCAGAGCGTCGTGGCGGGATCTACATGTGAAGCGGAGTACATGGCAGCCTCGGAGGCAGCGCATGAAGCAATTTGGGTGAAGGAGTTCATCACCGACCTAGGAGTCATACCCAATGCGTCGGGGCCGATCAAACTCTTCTGTGACAACACTGGAGCTATTGCCCTTGCCAAGGAGCCCAGGTTTCACAAGAAGACCAGGCACATCAAGCGTCGTTTCAACTCCATCCGTGAAAATGTTCAAGATGGAGACATAGATATTTGCAAAGTACATACGGATCTGAATGTCGCAGATCCGTTGACTAAACCTCTTTCGCGAGCAAAACATGATCAACACCAGAACTCTATGGGTGTTCGATTCATCACAATGTAACTAGATTATTGACTCTAGTGCAAGTGGGAGACTGTTGGAAATATGCCCTAGAGGCAATAATAAAAGGATTATTATTATATTTCCTTGTTCATGATAATTGTCTTTATTCATGCTATAATTGTATTATCCGGAAATCGTAATACACGTGTGAATACATAGACCATAATATGTCCCTAGTAAGCCTCTAGTTGACTAGCTCGTTGATCAACAGATAGTCATGGTTTCCTGACTATGGACATTAGATGTCGTTGATAACGGGATCACATCATTAGGAGAATGATGTGATGGACAAGACCCAATCCTAAGCATAGCACAAGATCGTGTAGTTCGTTTTGCTAGAGCTTTTCCAATGTCAAGTATCTTTTCCTTAGACCATGAGATCGTGTAACTCCCGGATACCGTAGGAGTGCTTTGGGTGTATGAAACGTCGCAACGTAACTGGGTGACTATAAAGGTACACTACAGGTATCTCCGAAAGTGTCTGTTGGGTTGACACGAATCGAGACTGGGATTTGTCACTCCGTATGACGGAGAGGTATCTCTGGGCCCACTCGGTAATGCATCATCATAATGAGCTCAAAGTGACCAAGTGTTTGGTCACGGGATCATGCATTACGGTACGAGTAAAGTGACTTGCCGGTAACGAGACTGAACGAGGTATTGGGATACCGACGATCGAGTCTCGGACAAGTAACGTACCGTTTGACAAAGGGAATTGTATACGGGGTTGATTGAATCCTCGACATCGTGGTTCATCCGATGAGATCATCGAGGAGCATGTGGGAGCCAACATGGGTATCCAGATCCCGTTGTTGGTTATTGACCGGAGAGCCGTCTCGGTCATGTCTGCATGTCTCCCGAACCCATAGGGTCTACACACTTAAGGTTCGGTGACGCTAGGGTTGTATGAATATAAGTATGCAGCAAACCGAAAGTTGTTCGGAGTCTCGGATGAGATCCCGGATGTCACGAGGAGTTCCGGAATGGTCCGGAGGTAAAGAATTATATATAGGAAGTGTTGTTTCGGCCATCGGGAGAGTTTCGGGGTCACCCGGTATTGTACTGGGACCACCGGAAGGGTCCCGGGGGCCACCGGGTGGGTCCACCTATCCCGGAGGGCCCCGTGGGCTGAAGTGGGAGGGGAACCAGCCCCTAGTGGGTTGGTGCGCCCCCCTTGGGCCCCCCTGCGCCTAGGGTTGGAAACCCTAGGGTGGGGGGGCGCACCACTTGCCTTGGGGGGCACTCCACCCCCTGGCCGCCGCCCCCTTGGGAGATTCCCATCTCCAGGGCCGGCGCCCCCCTGGGGGCCTATATGAAGGAGGGGGGAGGGAGGGTAGACACACCCTGAGTCTTGGCGCCTCCCTCCCCCTGCTACACCTCTTCCTCCTCCCGTAGTTGCTTGGTGAAGCCCTGCCGGAGTCCTGCTGCATCCACCACCACGCCGTCGTGCTGCTGGATCTTCATCAACCTCTTCTTCCCCCTTGCTGGATCAAGAAGGAGGAGACGTCATCCGCTCCGTACGTGTGTTGAACGCGGAGGTGCTGTCCGTTCGGCACTTGGTCATCGGTGATTTGGATCACGGCGAGTACGACTCCATCATCCCTGTTCTCTTGAACGCTTCCGCTCGCGATCTACAAAGGTATGTAGATGCACTCCTATCACTCGTTGCTTAGATGAACTCATAGATGGATCTTGGTGAAACCGTAGGAATTTTTTTATTTTCTGCAACGTTCCCCAACAGTGGCACCATGAGCTAGGTCTATGCGTAGTTCTCTATTGCACGAGTAGAACACAAAACTGTTGTGGGCGTAGATCTTGTCAACTTGCTTGCCGCTACTAGTCTTATTTTGCTTCAGCAGTATTGTCGGATGAAGCGGCCCGGACCGACCTTACACGTACGCTTACGTGAGACAGGTTCCACCGACTGACATGCACTAGTTGCATAAGGTGGCTAGCGGGTGTTTGTCTCTCCCACTTTAGTTGGAGCAGATTCGATGAAAAGGGTCCTTATGAAGGGTAAATAGAAGTTGACAAAATCACGTTGTGGTTATTCGTAGGTAAGAAAACGTTCTTGCTAGAACCCAATTGCAGCCACGTAAAAGATGCAACAACAATTAGAGGACGTCTAACTTGTTTTTGCAGCAATTGTCTTGTGATGTGATATGGCCAGAAGTTGTGATGAATGATGAATGATATATTGTGATGTATGAGATCATGTTCTTGTAATAGGAATCACGACTTGCATGTCGATGAGTATGAAAACCGGCAGGAGCCATAGGAGTTGTCTTTATTTTTTGTATGACCTGCGAGTCATTGAAGAACGCCATGTAAATTACTTTACTTTATTGGTAAACGCGTTAGCCATAGAAGTAGAAGTAGTCGTTGGCATAACAACTTCATGAAGACACAATGATGGAGATCATGATGATGGAGATCATGGTGTCATATGCCGGTGACGAAGATGATCATGAGCCCCAAAGATGAAGATCAAAGGAGCTATATGATATTGGCCATATCATGTCACTATTATATAATTGCTTGTGATGTTTATTATGTTTATGCATCTTGTTTACTTAGAACGACGGTAGTAAATAAGATGATCCCTTATAATAATTTCAAGAAAGTGTTCCCCCTAACTGTGTGCCGTTGCTAAAATTCGTCGTTTTGAAGCACCACGTGATGATCGGGTGTGATAGATTCTTACGTTCACATACAACGGGTGTAAGACAGTTTTACACATGCAAAAACACTTAGGGTTAACTTGAGGAGCCTAGCATGTACAGACATGGCCTTGAAACACAGAGACCGAAAGGTCGAACATGAGTCGTATGGAAGATACGATCAACATGGAGATGTTCACCGATGATGACTAGTCCGTCTCACGTGATGATCGGACACGGCCTAGTCGACTAGGATCGTGTAACACTTAGATGACTAGAGGGATGTCTAATCTGAGTGGGAGTTCATTAAATAATTTGATTAGATGAACTTAATTATCATGAACTTAGTCTAAAACCTTTGCAAATATGTCTTGTAGATCAAATGGCCAATGCTCATGTCAACATGAACTTCAACACGTTCCTAGAGAAAACCAAGCTGAAAGATGATGGCAGCAACTATTCGGACTGGGTGGGGGGCGCACCACTTGCCTTGGGGGGCACTCCACCCCCCTGGCCGCAGCCTCCTTGGGAGATTCCCATCTCCAGGGCCGGCGCCCTCCCCTGGGGGCCTATATAAAGGAGGGGGGGAGGGTAGCCGCACCCTGAGTCTTGGTGCCTCCCTCCCCCTGCTACACCTCTTCCTCCTCCCGCAGTTGCTTGGTGAAGCCCTGCCGGAGTCCTGCTGCATCCACCACCACGCCGTCATGCTGCTGGATCTTCATCAACCTCTCCTTCTCCCTTGCTGGATCAAGGAGGAGACGTCATCCACTTCGTACGTGTGTTGAACACGGAGGTGCTGTCCGTCCGGCACTTGGTCATCGGTGATTTGGATCACGGCGAGTACGACTCCATCATCCCCGTTCTTTTGAACGCTTCCGCTCACGATCTATAAAGGTATGTAGATGCACTCCTATCACTCATTGCTTAGATGAACTCATAGATGGATCTTGGTGAAATCGTAGGAATTTTTTTATTTTCTGCAATGTTCCCCAACAACATGCACATGTTACTAGTCTATGTTACTACCTTCATAGTGGAGAGTAACATAAGTGTGATAACATATAAATCTTCATTTATTGCTTTGTAGACTCATTTTGCATTGGGAAGCGCTATATGATGGTAATATATTATGTTACTCTATTTGCCTCTCTCTTCATTAATTGCCTGACACATCATCTTCTTTGCTTATGTGGCATGTATGTTACTGCCTATGTTACTCCCACTATGACCAGCCTTATTGCTTCGTCTGGAAGTCAACTACAATCCAGACTCTCAACTCTATTTTTTTTGTTTAACGGCATATTTGGCCGGCTGGTAGATCATTCGGCACTATATGTTTTGACAAAAAGAAAATATAGAAAAAGAAACACATAAATATGTAAGTAGAATTACTAAATATTTAAGGCTCTCAAAATTTGTATAGTTTAAAATAGGCATGGAGTTCTGTAAAGCCAGGAAGGTTTTCTGGCTATATTTTATAAATTTTACCAATAATGATTCTGCCGTTTTTTGACAACTATCCTGGACCGTGATATTTCTAAAGTTCATCTCATTAAAGAAAAAGTTCCTCCAATATTTTTTTTTGTTTTCATTGTTTTTTTCAGAATGGTTGTTTTAGCTCTTGTTTTAATGAAATTATACTCTCTAGTTTAGATGTTTGAGAAAAAGATGTGTTGAAGTTGAGAGACAATACCTAGACTCTGACAACTGTCAAGGGACCAACAATATACAAAGGAACCGTATGAATTTTAACAATTTGTTGTACAAGATCAAGTTATTGCTATGGTGATTAATGTGGTTACTGTAATTGTATACATGTTAAAACTCTCATTTTATCTTCCTTGAGTGGTATTGTCCTCAAACAAAACAGCCAATTTGAAGCTTGTATACCAATAATAGTGTTGCTCGTATTGTCTGGTATGACCACAATATTTGACCGACGCTGCATATCAACAACTAGATTGTGTCATATACAAATGATATTTCTTTAGAACCATAACCTTAATTTGACACCCTCTTTTGTCATCGTATTGTCATCCTATTCTCCTTGAACCACGAAAGAGGTACAGTTTCTCGCCGGGGAGGGGGGGGGGGGGTACACTCTAAGGTGAACATTTATGAAGCATGGAAAAGAAGGAACATTGATATGTTCCACATGTTTCTTCGTTAGAGAAAATAAGAAACTGAAACCTAACTAGGGTTCTACTATTGTGTGTTTCATTACATATTTTCAAAACACATTTCTAGCTACACAACGACTAACACGGTAACACCAAGCATGTATAGCATTTCTTAGCTTTTTTTTGGCTGCAGTTTGTGTTCACAGTTCTTCAATGACCATCTAAAGAGCATACCACTTGAATGAACTGTGAACCTCACATGCAAGCTCACACTTCTAGAGTGACACCCCTGCCCCATATATGTATGTATGCTTTGAGGAACTTGTCTCGAAACAAAACTATGTGTAGAACTAGAGTGGTAGTACTCCTCGTCAATGTGTGTTGCTAGGCTCACGTTTCTTTTCTTCCCCGTTCAAAATACTTGCTAGCTCTAAGATGTTGGAGGAAAACAAAGAAACTGAAGAGATTTTATTCTTTTTGTTTACCGGCACATGTACCATCCAAGTTCCTTCTCATGTTGCGACGCCGGTGCCTCCCTATGAGATTTGGATGATCGACTCTCTGTGAGAAAATGATATAACATCCTAAATAACGATAGTGTACAAGATGCAAGGGAATCGTCGGGAACTCTAGGATTTGTATTGCCTAAATACAAAGCGAACCCGCTGTTGGTGCATCGCGTCATTACGGTGTGTCCGATGAAGATTAATTTTGTAGTTTCAGGGTATCGTCATAAAACTGACGCCCCTTTCTCCACTATATCTTATTCCAGTTGTCCCTAAACTGATGAAGAAATATAATTGCCACCGATGAAACCGTCCGCGTCGGATTCTCCTTTTGTTTTTTGCGGGGTTCCTCGGTTGAGATATGCGAATCAGAAAAAACGCGGAGATTTCGATTCCACGTGTTTTCTTCTATGTGCACCAAAGCACCGCTGGATCCAAAGTCTACTGTTGCGCTCTCTAGCTTCCCTAGTCAACGGAGCCGGAAGAAAGGGATTAATAATAAGATTAAGTAGTTTTGTAGTACTCATCAAGTCAATAATCCAGAGGTTGAATACATTAATAATCTGCATCTTACACCATATCATATATATTTACCAATTACCATCATCATTTAACTTTCAGGCTGTCTCTTACAGAAAAGAAGTGCTTGAGAAACATACTTATAAATTACACTTAGTCACTCATATAACGTGATGGAACCGTCAATAGTCACTGTACGCCCTATCCATGACATGCGACAGACATGAATTTGTGCTTCCTTTTATTCTGCAGTGTTTGTATTACTTCACATTTTATGATATATGCAACAGTATGGTTGTTTGGAACCGTACTGTCATCTGCATTTCCTTTGATGCGATGCGAGGCAGCCAGACCACAAAGCTTAGTCTGAATATATATAATTTGTGCTCCGTTAGTTGTGCACCAATCCGATTACTAGTACACTGAACATAAGTCACTTCTCTCAACTTCGAGGCACACACCGAGCTAGATAGCGCTTGCCAACACTCATCTCTTCTTCCTCGCCTCTTCCGATGCCTGCTCAATGGTGCTACGGACAAGTGAGAATAGGCTACCGGATCCTAAATCTCGCTCCTTACTTTTAACCCCCGTCAGTTGACACTCTCCTTGATTTCGTCTCTGTTTTTTTTTTCCTATGTTGGTCATGGTCGCAGCCGTGCTGCTGGATGGCGCACGCATACTGGAGCTTGAGCATGCGGCCCCGGCGGAGTGGTTCCGGCAGAAACCGAAGGTTGGTTCTCAACTGTCACTTCTATGTTTCTCCATTATTTCTGTGCCTTCCCTAGCTCTATCTCTTTGGCTGATCTAGTTCAGAGTTAGGCATTTCCTTGGATCTGGGCGATTGAAACTATCGTATATACTAAAATTAGCGCAAGCATGCATGTTGTTAAGATTAATAACTGGCACAATCGCCACCATGGCTCTTAATTTCGAACCCCCATCGGCTTACGTTGCAAGCCTTTCTTCTTGTTAAAGTTAACATGAAAAGGTTCTCCCCGCCTAGCCCCATCAGCTCACATTGTTCGAGTTACATGGTACATCACAATCGTGCACCAAGTTTGTTGCACTACCAAGTACCAACACAGAGAAAAGTCACTGACGGATATAAAACCTCCTTTGAACAACAATAGGCGCGTGCCAAGGAACTATTGGGAGAACAATCAGATTTTTCAGTGTCCATTTGCTTGGCTGCAGGCAGCTCCTGTGCACCTCCCTCACTCAAAATAGGCTTTCGCCCCGCTATATTGATGTAGCAACCACCCGATACAACATTCCGATCAACGTTGGGGCTAACAACACAAGCACACCCAAAAAACAAATACAAGAGAAAATAAGAGAAAAAATGCTAACAACACCGGATCAACGAAAGCTACGGCACCCCGCGACCGCTGCGCCCACCGAAGATAACCACCACGCTCCAAAGTCACCGAGTTGCCGTGTACCAAGCACCACCTTCAAGAAGGAATGCAACGATGACGACGCTGCTGCCCGGACGAATCCTAGGATTTCTTCCGGTACACGGAGGGTAGAGGGGGGAGAGGGTCACCCGACACCCTTCAAGAAGTATGGCGGCGCCCGCAGGCGTCACCGCATTGGTGCCGGCAAGACCCGACATGGATTTCTCCCGACCCCTCGCACCCGCCACCCAGGACCAACCTTCGGCTCCACCACACCCGCCGCCCACCAACATGCGCACAGTCACGAGGACACCGCCGTCGTCTCACCACGGCCAACGAAGCGAGGCCGGCCGGATCCAAACGAGACACCCGTAGACAAGGACCGGCAGCACCGTAGCCACGAGGGAGGGAACAACCTCCACCGGCTTAGGCGGTAGCAGACCGGGCATAGCAGCAGAGGCACACCAGAACAAATGTCCGGCCGGGCCAGAACGGCCCCGTGAAGCTCCGCCGCCATGCTGCAGCAATTGCGGCACAATAGCCGCCGTCCCTGTCGCGAGGAGCTCGCCAGAACCACCGGAGAACAACCCACCGCGGCCCCCCAGTAGGCCCGCCCCGACCCGGATCGGGCCTGTAGGGCCTAGATCTGGGCCAGCCGGGCGCCGCCGACCGCCGCTAGCCATGGGCCGTCACCGCCGCCAAGAGGCAATGCCTCCGCACCACCGCCATCCAGATCCGCGAACGCCGCCGGTCGAAGGGCTCCGCCGCCAGGACCGCTCGCCCGAGTCAGGGTCCAGCGACGGAGAAGAAGGGGGTCGCGACCGCCGGACTGAGGGGCGCCGTGCGGGCAACGCCCAACCACGCCCGCTGGCGGCAGCAGCAAGGAGGAAGGGGGGCGGCGACTCGCGGGGAGGGGGGGAGTGGGGAACCTCCCCGGTTGCCTTGCTCGGGGACGGCGACGCGGGGGGCACTCTATTCCTCTGCACCTCCCTCACTGGCCGGCTTGCTAGCTTCAGTGGCACCGTCTGGGTGTTCCTCTGGTGTTTGACCCTTTGATTCTCCGGTTTTCGACATGGGTGGGGTCTACGGCTCCGGTGCTGGCTTTGGATTCGCCATGATCGGCTTGCAGAATCTTTCAAGTGCTTCGGCCTTCTTCATAAGGTTAGAAACAAGGAGAGAAGGATTCAATAGAGCAACCAACCAATTCTGCACTGCCGAGCACTCATTGGCAACCTGTTGTTTATCTGATATGTCGATATGATCGAACTTTGGGTCACTGGACAGTGCAACCTCTCTGAAACCACGGATGCGGTACAGTAGTTGCACGGGACCATAGAGGCACCAAACCTTTTGAGTTCTTCCAGCTTCACAACATAGGCTCCTTTTTGGTCGCATTCTTGCCATCACCATGCAGCCATACCTGAACCATAGTGTTAGACCTTTCAACTTGAGCATTGATAGTTGTGGATGACACTAGGAGAGTTGGGACAATTTTCGTTGGTTTATTTCTCACACAATGCCATGCCAATCTGAGGGGTTGGGGATACATATTTATAGGCTGCTAGCCAGCCAAGCATATGCTAAGATGCTGCTAAGATGCCAGTCTGAGATGCTAGTCTAAGATGCTAACTGACAGTCCTTGATGGTCAAGAACAGAACTCTATCCTAACAGCCAGTCCTTGATGGTCAGGAACTCTATCCTAACTGCCACAAGGACCATGTGCTGCAGCCCCACAAAGACCCTAATACACAGACTTATCCATCATTCTCCCCCTAAGTCTTGTACGTCGTCTTGTGGGAGAGTTGAATCATCCCGATCCTGGAGCAAAGCTCGTGGAACTTGATCCTCCCAAGAGGCTTGGTGAGCAGGTCTGTGAGCTGGTCCGTGGTGTTGATGTAGCTCGCCTCGATGCTCCCTTCTTCCAAGCAGCTGCGGATGAAGTGATACCTCAGTTGGATGTGCTTGCTCCGTTCGTGAAAAACGGGGTTCTTTGCCAGAGCCAGGGCAGACTTGCTGTCCACCAGGAGCTGCACCGTTCTGGTGTCTTGGACGAGAAGATCACCAAGCAGCCGAGCGAGCCAGAGCGCCTGAGTGCAGGCGGTGGAGGCCGCTATGTACTCAGCCTCACAGCTGGACAAGGCCACCACCTGCTGCTTGACTGATTGCCAGCTCACGAGGCACTTGCTGAGGAAGAAGAGGATCCCGCTCGTGCTCTTGCTGGTGTCGATGTCGCCGGCGTGGTCGCTGTCGCTGTACCCGACGAAGTGTGCCGCCCTCGGACACCTAGGGTAGTGGAGGCCGTGGTCAAGGGTCCCTGCTATGTAGTGGACGATCCTCTTCACTGCCTGCTGGTGTTCCGTCATCGGTCGCTCCATGAACCGACTGACATAGCCGACGGAGAAGGCCAAGTCCGGCCGTGTGTGGGCGAGGTAGCGAAGGCTCCCCACAAGGCGTCGGTACTGCGTAGCGTCCACTTCCTCCGTCGTGCTATCGCGGCTCAGTTTCAGCCTCTCTTCCATTGGAGTGAGAGCTGGGTGGCAATCGGTGAGCCCAGCTAGCTCAACGATGTGCTTGGCGTAGGCGGACTGTCGAAGCGCGATCCCGGAGTGATCCTGGTGCACCTCAATCCCTAGATAAAAGGAGAGGAGCCCCAGATCACTCATCTGGAAGGTGGCCTTCATGTCTTCCTTGAACGCCGCCACCTCTGCATCTTTGGTGCCGGTGATCACCAAGTCGTCAACATAGACGCCCACCAGCAGGGCATTTCCTCCACTGCCCCATCGGTAGACGGCCGCCTCATGCGGGCTTTGCTCGAATCCCATCTTTTTTAGTGTGGAGTCCAGCTTGGCGTTCCACGCCCTAGGTGCCTGCCGTAGGCCATAGGGAGCCTTGCGCAGGCGGAGTACCTTGCCCTCCTGGCATGGGATCGCAAATCCCGGTGGCTGATGCACGTAGACTTCCTCCTTCAAGTCGCCGTTGAGGAATGCCGACTTGACGTCCATGTGGTGGACACGCCAGCCCTCCTGGGCAGCCAGCACAAGGATAAGTCGCGCGGACTCCATCCGTGCCACGGGAGCGAAAGCATCGTCGAAGTCGACTCCTTCCTGCTGCAAGAAGCCTTGGGCCACCAAGCGAGCCTTGTGCTTGATGATGGCGCCGGCTCCATCCTTCTTCAGCTTGAACACCCACTTAAGGGTGATTGCACGGTGACCTCGAGGGAGATCAGCGAGCTCCCAGGTGCGGTTTTGCTCGACCGCATCCATCTCCAACTGCATCGCGACGCGCCATGCCGCGTCTCTCTCGGCCTCTGCAAAGGACCGTGGTTCGCCGTCTTCACACGCGAGCTGTAGCTGCGCCTCCAAGTCACGTGGCACCAGTCCCGGCACCGGCTGGTCACCGAGCAGATCATCCATCATACAGTATCGCAGCGGTTCGCCGTCATGCCACGCGTTGATACGCTCCTCGTCGTGAGTGAGCGGGGAAGCGAACTTCATCGGGTTGTGCTCTGCGTGAGCTGGTGCTGATGAAGACGAGCCCGGAGTGGTGACCGCCGGGGCTGGAATACGCGGCGTCGCCGGTTGTGGTGTCGTCGGCCTAGCAGGCGCCGGAGTCGATGTAGTTTTGGGGGCCGGGGTAGACATGCCCGGCGAAGAGGAGCTACTCGCTCCCCCAGCTTCCTTGAAGTGGGCGTACTCGCAATGAAGTCGTCATACATCGGCGTCGAGCCGTCGTCCACCGCCTTGTTCCATTACCACCCTCGCCCTTCATTGAACACGACGTCTCGCGCTGTGCGCACACGTTGTGTCTTTGGGTCGAGGATGCGGTAGGCCTTTGAGCCCTCCGCGTAGCCGATGAAGACTCCGAGAGTGCTCCTATCATCGAGCTTCCCAATGTGGCCAAGCTCCTTGGCGAATGCAAGGCAACCAAAGACCCGCAAATGAGAGACCGCCGGCTTCCGCCCATGCCAGGCCTCGTATAGAGTCCTGCCGCCGAGTGCCTTAGTAGGTGAGCGGTTGAGGATGTAGACGATCGTTAGCACCGCCTCTCCCTAGAAGACAGCCGGCATCCCTCTCTGCTTGAGGAGAGCCCGAGCCATCCCCACAACCGTCTGGTTGCGCCGCTCGACGACGCCGTTTTGCTGTGGGCTGTACGACGCGGAGTAGTAGCGCTGGATGCCCTCATCGGCGCAGTACGACGCGAATTCGGCCGCCGTGAACTCGCCGCCGTTGTCAGTGCGCAACACGCGCAATTTACGGCCGCTCTCCGCCTCCACACCAACCTGCGCGCGCCTGATGGCGTCCGCCGCTTCTCCCTTACCGCCGAGGATCATCACCCACATGTAGCGGGAGAGATCGTCGACGAGCAGCAGGAAGTAGCGTCGACCTCCTAGTGTGGCTGGCGTCACTGGGCCGCACAGGTCTCCGTGCACGAGCTCCAGCTTCTCCTTGGCCCGAAAACTCGCCTGTTGGGGAAAGGGGAGTCGTCTCTGCTTCGTTAGCACGCAGATGTCGCAGAACAGCTCCACATGGTCGAGGCATGGCAGGCCTCGCACCATCTCCTTGGCACTTAGACGCTTCAGGGCCTCAAAATGAAGGTGCCCAAAGTGCTCATGCCACTGCCACGCCTCGTCGTCTCGACGGACAGCGAGACAGACCGGTTGTGCCACCTGCACAACAAGGGCGTAGAGTCAATTTTCACCTCTGGGTACTTTGGCGAGAAGGCGACGCTGGTGATCCCATATGCGTAGGACCCCATGCTCAATCAGCACGCGTGAGCCGTTCTCGTCCAGCTGTCCCAAGCTGATGATGGAGTTCCTTAGCACGGGGATGTAATAGACACCGGTGAGCAGCTGGTGCTCTCCCGTCTTGGTGGTGAAAATGACGGAGCCGACGCCCTTTATCTCCACAGCGGAGGCATCCCCGAACTTGACGGAGCCTCGCGCATCGGAGTCGAGCTCGGCGAAGAATTCCCTTCGACCGGTCATGTGGTGGGTAGCGCCGGTGTTGAGGCACCACCCCGTAGTCTTGTCCTTCCCGGAGCCATCGCCGAGAAGAGCGTGTGCTTTTGGCTCATCGAGGTGGATGAAAGCCTTTGCGACTGGAGTCGCTGAAGGTAGCTCAATGCTTGCATGCACCATGAACAAAGTCATCTCCTCCTCCTTCGCGTGTGCGAGGTGAGCCTGGCCTTGTCGTGGTTGCCGACACTCATTGGCCCAATGGCCAAACCGGCCACAGTTGTGGCAACTGTTGTCTTGTGCCGGCTTGGGCTTGCCAGCGGCGCCGTCCTTGGTGCCTCCGCGGGCGTCACCCTCGGCACGTCCTTGTGCCCTGCCCGGGGGGCCTCTTCGCGCCTTACGCTGCTTGCCATGCTTGCGGCCGCCCGTCGTGGAAGAAGGCTCCCCCTTCTTCCTGTCACCAAGGCTGGCATCCCACGGCTCCCGAGTTAGGAGCAGCTTCCCGCCGGTGATGGGTCCCGAGGAAGGCTGTGGCTCGTCGGTGTCGACGACCTTGAGGCGACCTATCGCCTCCTCGATCGTCATCGTGGAGAGGTCCATCAAAGACTCGATCGACTGAGCCATCTGCTTGTACTTCTCGGGGATGCACCAAAAAAGCTTCTCGACAGCTCTCTCCTCGGTGTAGGTGGCATCGCCAAACTGCACCAACTTCTGCAGCAGAGTGTTAAGGCGGAGAGCAAAGTCATCAACATCCTCACCTGGCTTGAAACCCAGGCTCTCCCACTCCTTACGGAGTGCCTGCAGGATGGACTTGCGAGCACGATCGCTGCCGATGCGTGCCGCGGTGATGGCGTCCCAAGCCTCCTTGGCAGTCCGCTTGTTGGAAAGCGAGAACTGCATCTTAGGCGGGACTGCGGCGATGAGGGCGTCCAGCGCCCGTCGATCCTCTAGGTGGTCGACGTTGCTGTCCTGGACTGCCTCCCATAGGCGCCGCACTTGGAGCCTGATCTTCATGATCCCAGCCCACTCGATGTAGTCGGTTTTAGTGAGGGTAGGCCACCCAACATTGGGACCAACATCCCTGACCACAGTCCGGACCTCGTAGAGGCCGCAGTCCTGGTCATTGCAGCCGCCGTCGCGGTGCACACCTGCACCTGGAGCGTGGGCGTGCTCGGCTGCCCACTGCGCCGTCCGCTCTTGCGCCACTTTGGCGCGATCTGCGTCGGTGTCGTCATCCGCAGCCGCGGAGCTGTTGGAGCTGCCGGAGCCGCCGCAGAGTGCCTTGGCATCCGCCGTAGCCTCGCGTGCTGCGTCTGCTGCCGCTGCTGCTTCTACCTCCGCCCTGGTTGCTTCTACCTCCGCTCTGGCTGCTGCCAGCTCCGCTGCAGCCAGCCTCGACACCCTTGCTGCCGCAGCAGCTGCTGCCACAGCTGCTGCCGCAGCAGCTGCTGCCACAGCTGCTCGCTCACGCTCCTCTGCCGCGGCGCGCTCGGCCTCCTGCCGGTGCCGCATGCTCGAGGTAGCCGTGTGCTGAGAGCGACCTACAGACATGACTCGTTGCAGGGGGGTTGTTGCGTGAAGAGGAGGCTGTTGAAGACGAACTGCTGCTCGACAGTCCGGAGGGAGGGAGGTAACCAGAGGCAGACGGAGCAGCTGCTGCTGCCGACTTAGGCTTCCCACAGGAAATGCCCAGGGTGCAAGATAACGAGGCTCTGATACCACTTGTTAGACCTTTTAACCTGAGCATTGATAGTTGTGGATGACACTAGGAGAGTTGGGACAATTTTTGTTGGTTTATTTCTCACACAATGCCATGCCAACCTGAGGGGTTGGGGATACATATTTATAGGCTGCTAGCCAGCCAAGCATATGCTAAGCTGCTGCTAAGATGCCAGTCTAAGATGCTAGTCTAAGATGCTAGTCTAAGATGCTAACTGACAGTCCTTGATGGTCAAGAACAGAACTCTATCTTAACAGCCAGTCCTTGATGGTCAGGAACTCTATCCTAACTGCCACAAGGACCATGTGCTGCAGCCCCACAAAGACCCTAGTACAGAGACTTGTCCATCACATAGTACTTGTTATAAACCTTGTTACTCATGTCATAAACATAAGCCTCGATGGCATTCTTCTCCTCCTTGGTTTCTAACATATCTTTGTCCATGTCAAACTCTTTCTCAACATTTTTCTCCTGCAGCACCTTGATCTTTTGTTTCTTTTCCAATTTCGTGCTCTCATCAGGATACTTCCCAGCGTGCAGAATGGCTAGAAGTGTTACTGTTCTAGTCCGGACTGTGCGGCATGCCATAACCTCTGAATACAGGTTAGGTTAACTCCATCTTGTTTTGCATAGTCAAGCATCAGTTCAGCCTCCTTTGTCATACCCAACAAGGCGGCACAAACCGCGGCACACCCATGCCTCTTGTCGACCATAAGATCAAGGGCACAGTTTCTGACACTGTTGCCTAAGTTGTCCCGAATCATCCCAGACATCATCTTGGCCTCCGCCGCGATACACATAAAGCCAGCAGCCGCAAGACATGATTCCTGTTCACTCATACAATCTTTTCGCTCCTTGATCTCTTTGATTCGGTACTTGATCCTACCACTCAAGGCCATCTCTTCATCGCTGAGAGCAGATACGCGACTCTCGACAAACTCGTTCTCCGACTTGAGACACTATTCAACAACATTGTTTTTTGCAAAGATGCAATGAAGTTAATTAGCAGTGAAACAAAGCAAATAACCATGTATAGATATCAGAGAAAGTAACAGAACTACCTAATCGATTGCAAGGTCCAGTGTAAGAAGAGCACCAAGATTCAACCTGAAGAACTTCTCGAGGTACTCCTGATAAGTTTCCCACTGAATGAAATCCAGGACTCCAGGGCACCAGTCTATCCTGATACCACGCTCTCTCGATGAAGTCTGGGGCGAGGATGATCTCCAATGGCGGCACTATCTTGAGACCGTGTAAGTCGCCTTCCTCCATGCGGAAAATCCATGCTCGCATCCTACTTTTCGCGGCCTCGAACAGCCATTTTCCCTCGAGGTCTTTCACGTCGCCGCTGTGATCGGGCCGGCGGGTGATCTCTTCCGATCTAGGGGAGGCCAGCGAACTGGCCGGGCCGGCGGGTGATCTCTTCCGATCTAGAGTAGGCGCGTTCATTTTCTTTCTTGGATCTAGGGTTTCGAAGATGGATGTGGGGGAATATGGTATGGGGGTGCAGCGAGCGATCTGCTAAATTTCGAACTTCTGGTGGCGCCCTACAAGGTTTTCAGTCTTTTTTTTACTAGACACGTTCCGATAAACTAACTTTTTATATGAAGGCCCTTCGGTTCATAAGATTCGGGCCATGAAAAATTCATCCTCTATATATAACACTAAGCTCCCTAGTTTTAAAGAGCCCACGTTCAATTGAGGTCTCTAACTAGAATTGAGTTACTCGATTTTGACCCAGCCAACAATTTCACCGGGAGCTCTCTCATTCAAATTTTTAATACACTATGTTGTCTCATTCAATTGAGGTATACAATTTCAGTGCCTTGATTTTGACTCGGTCAATCCTTGGTCGTGTCAATAAAATCCCTAACATCATTAAGCTCTCTAATTCTAATGTCTTCTTGTTCAACTGAGTTCTCCAATTTAGACTAGATACACGATTGATTAGGTTGTTGACCTGGGCTTCGTGGTGAGATCTCTCGATGAATGAGTCCCTGGATAAGTGCCTGGATGGTGTGGGCCTTTGTTGACAAAAAGGAAGTGCCCCCTATGACACGTTTTGCACCAACATAACACATGCGGCCAACAACACATGTACTTTTCTCATGTATTTGTATTAATTAAAAGATGCTCTCCAATCACACGGTCAGAAAGACCCACCCAAACACCACATTGAAAAATAAAAATGATACACTCACGGATGATTCGTTATAGATTGTTCATACCAAACACTCTCCCACCTATCACTTCTCTGATTTTCACCGTTGGATCACTCTTCCCTCAATCTCTAACAATAAATTGACACATCGATCCGTAACAAAGGTTCCATAAAGTCTGTCCATAGGTGTAGCATCTTTGATAGAAAGAACACACTCCATTACTTCCCCCACATGCCAAACCGATTAGCACATAATAATTTTGACAAGTTAAATGATATTACCATGTAAAATAAAACATGTACCACCCCAAGAATGTAAGCGGTGCAGCAAAGCGCGCATCGCCCTTCTAGTACGGACTATTTTCCAACACCTCATTTCCTGGATGATTAAGCAAGAGATTGGACCTCACAATTGCTTTATTTATTTATTCGGTTTTGCGAAACATCAAGTACCTAAAAATTTCATTGGGTCACTCACTTATCTGCTTCGCCTGAGCACGAAACGGGGAGGCCGTGGGCTCCATGTCGAGTGCGAGTAGTGAACGAACTGGAGCTAGCGATGTGAGTGAGTCCAAAACTTGATTGTTGCAGGGTCGTCGCCGTAGCTGTAAATCGGAGGGGGGTGGGGTGGGGTGGGAGGAGGATAGTACGACAGTTGAGAGGAGGGCGGTGTGGTGAGGCGTGCACCAAGAACTGCCGGACGCAGGTGATGGTGGCTGGCGGCTAGGCCGGAGTAAGTTGGGGCGCGTGGATGTAGAAGATGAACATATCCCTCATATCCTTTCCCATATATGGTCTGAGCTTGAGGGGTGCTAGACAACTCAGGTACTTGGGGAGGAAATGGGGGTGGAGGTGGGTCTGGTTGGGTCGTTTTTTTGGACCAGGTCCGCCCGAACGTTTACGGAGAGAATAGGAGTTCTGGCTATAGATGCTTTTATTTGTTGTGTTCTACGTACATGTAATCCCTCCATTTAAATATACAAGGTATAATATGTTTCGGATACTATAGGGGCTGAGTATTTCTTTTAACATAGGTTAGAACAATAGTATATGATGCATATATCACACAAAAAGGTATACCGTTAAAGTTTTTAATAATATTATTTTATATCAGATATTATTAATTTATCAATGGTTAAGAGCAACATCGTAATTCGCAGAAACAAAGCAACATCGTAAGATGTATTAGGGCCTATATATTTGAATGGAGTGAGTACCTTCTTTATCCTTCAGACCTTAGGAAATTCTTGTAGTTCTATGTGCTTTGGGCTTCCACAAATTGATCATGGGTGGCTCGTCGAATGCTCTATCTGAATACCAGTGTCCACAAATTCCCGTGTTATGATTTTTAACAAACTGTATGTGATTTTAGAATCCGCTTAAGGGCTATCATGGGAGATGTAAAAAAGAAGTCAGTTTCAGAAAACGTATTAAGAGAGGCTTTAGTTTTGCAGGGAAATGTGAAGCCACGGTGTACAAAGTGTGGACGAGAGCACGAAGGCATGACATATGGTGCCTGAATCATGCGCTCCGATCGGGATTAATTAATTAGCTGTTGCGACCACGACGTTGACACTTGTCCTCATCACCGGCCGGAGAGGAGCTCCATCGTTTTCATGCCGCTTTCCTCTGAAGAATGTGCCGCTTTTCCATGCCGTTTCGTGACCGCAAGGAACGAACGGCGCCAAGAAGATTGGTTTTTCTTTTTGAGGTGAGCCAAGAAGATTAGTTTGTTTGTTCGAGCGCGCCGGGCCGATTATAGAACACAAAAGTACGAATGCTGAAAAGAGAAACAGCGTGAAGCACGCACACCGGCCGCACTGGTGACCTTCTAGATTCGGTCGATTTATCGGTCACAAAACCATCTAGATTTTCAACTCTCAACTCTATTTTTCTTTTCTTGTTCATATCTGTCACAAAACCGTCCAGGTTTGGTCGGTTTCATACAGGTGGCAGCCCATTCAGCACATTTTGTTTTGACGAAATAAATAGGAAAACAAAACACATAAAGATGTATGTAGAATTACTAATACATACTGTGTTTTTGGAGCTTTAAAAAGTATGGTCTCTTATATTTTTTTTCTCACTCATAATAAATTCCGAAATATCCATAACTATTTTGGGCTGTGGTCTAAATATTCCCATTTTTTGTTTTCATTTTTTCGAAATGATTTTTCAGCTCTTCTTTTAATAATATTCTATTTTTTTTCCAAGTTTTGATGTTTGGTTAAAGTCAAGAAACAAAACTTGGCCTTTGACAATTGTTAGTGCCTTAGTGGACCAACAATATACAATGAAAATGTATCAAAATTAACAATTTGTTCTAGCAGACCAAGTTATTGCTTGGGTGATTATTGTCGTTGTTACAGTATTGTATAGACCTTACAACTCGAGGGTGTATCTTCCTTGAGCAGTATTGTCCTTGAATAAGGTTCAAAATAGTGGATATCAGGCTTGCATGCGATTTCATTGTAATATCATGAGTGGTACCGCAGTCAACAACTCAACATGACCCCAATATTGGCCGACACTCCGTTGTGTCATATGCAAACAAAATTTAGAACCATCACTTAATTCTACACCATCCTTTTGTCATCGTATCACCAGTCTGCTGTCTTTACACCGACTAAGTAATAGAATTTCGGGCACGGAGACTGCCTAGGGTGAACATTTGCAAAGTGGAGAAAAAAATGGACACATTCCACGTGTTTCTTCCTTCGAGCAAAAACGGAAATTGAAATCTAACTAGGGTTCTTCTACTATGTGTTTCATCGCAAATTCTCAAAAGGCATTTCTCATTACACGGACATACAATAAGCATGTATAGCTTTTCTTAGCTTTTGACTGTAGTTTTTTTTTCACAACTATCCGATGAACACCAAAAGAACATATTATGTGAATGAATGTCAAGCTCACATGCAAGATCACACTTCTAGAATGACACCCCTATCCTATATGAGAAAAATCCACTTTAGAACCGTGAACTTTTCACTCGGTTAATAATCAACCATAAACTACAAAACCGGTTGAAATACACCTCGAACTATCAACCAGGTTCAGGAATCAACCCTTGACTTGGTTTTGACCAGCTGAAGCGGTTCTGACCGCGTTGATCGGTGACTAGAAAATATAACATCATCCATTTATATTTTATGTCTTTTCAGCACACAAATAGTTGAACTTGAATGATACAAGGATATATAACATGCATCCGCCCTTTATTT
Organism: Triticum aestivum; assembly: GCF_018294505.1. Lineage (NCBI taxonomy): Eukaryota > Viridiplantae > Streptophyta > Magnoliopsida > Poales > Poaceae > Triticum > Triticum aestivum. The sequence continues at coordinate 772,937,504 of NC_057798.1, read as the reverse complement.
ACCTCTAGGTTTCCTACCGTCATATCGAGAAAATGTGGTGTGGTATTATTTCCATTTTATGCTTGATAATTTTATTTCATAAACCTTTGTAGCAACACGTGGAGTGTTATCTTGTTTTCCTAAGGTTATCTATATTGGCAACACTTTTGGGGTCATATATCAAGCTTGTACTAACTTGGCCTAAAGTGATCAACATGGTCATAATATCATTGATGATGTTGCGGGGTGATACGGCCACGGTATTGGGGTTAATACTTAGTATTTACAACTTGAGTATGTCATACAAATAATATTTAGCACCATCACTTGTACTAACGACCTCTTTTGTTGTTCTATCATCATCATGTTCTTCTGAAAACCGCCGAAGCATTAGAATTTTGAGCCTGGTAAAACTCTCTATGTTGAACTTTTGTGAAGTAGATAAAACCGGGGAAATCAATTTATTCGGCTTGTTTCTTTGTTAGATAAATTAAAGGAAATTAGATTCATTCTACATGTTTGTTTGTTAAATAAGTTAAAGAAATTGAGATCTAATTAGGCTTCTAGAACAATGTGTTCTATCACATGTTTTTCATATGCACTACTCACTACAAACACAACTAACAACGGGCACGTATAACATTTCTTAACTTTTGACTGCTGTTTGCCTTCATAATTTTTAGATGGCCACCAAAAGAACATAAAATGTGGATATGCCAAACTCACATAGTCACATGCGAGCTCACACTTCTGGAATGTCACCCCTGTCCACCTGTGTTATATATATATGTATGCTTTAAGGAGCCCGCCTGCCTGCAAATTGAGAGTGAGAATTCTCGTCAATGTGTCATGCCGGGCTTACATTTCATTCCTTATCCATTCAGTATACTTGCGAGGTTTGAGATATTGGACGAAAACAAATAAATGGGAGGCATTTTAATTGTTTTATTAATCGGTAGCTCCATCAGCCAAGCAAATCGTTGTACTACACCTCCGTTGCCTCTGTATTAGACCTTGATGATTAACTTATCTTCGTAAACCGACGCCCTCATTTGTCATTGTATATCTCATTCCACTACCGTCAAAACCGAGTAAACAGTAGAGTTGATGACAAGGAATCGTCCGCAGCAATAGTCTTTCTTTTTTGTGGGTTCCTCGGTGAAGACTTTGTAGAATAGAGACAATGAAATTTGAGACGCATGTTTCTTCACTAGTCGGGGACAAGGTAAAATAGTACATTAATGAAAACCAAAACTTTCAGAAAAAAATGCATGGTGTCCCTCCAATAGTACTGTACGACGAAATTTCTACGTTCACCACGTCACCAGTGGACTCTGGCACGGTCGCTCCAGGCTCGCAACTCGCAAGTCAAGGGAGCACGTGGATCTTATACTAGTGTAGAGTATCGGGAGCAAACGGTCGAAACGTGCCACATAGAGCTATGGGCGATATTATGCATGACATCGTGCCTGGATCATGCGCTCGGAATAGGTCGGCAATCGCGACGGAAGACGGTGACACTTGTCCTCACCGGCCGGAGAGGAGCCCGTTTTCATGCCGCTTCTCTCTGAAGATGAAGATTCCGTGCCAGTTTTTTTTTTTGACAATATGTTTGTTCGGGCGCGCCGGCCGAGTCGACAGAACAGGAACATATACCAATTGGCAACAGACAACCAAAATGCAAAATAAACTGTATCAAAAATTAACAATTTGTTCTCTGAGCCCCAGTTATTGCTCGGATGATTATTGTATAGAAATTAAAACTCTCGCTTGTCTTCCTTGAGAGGTGCTGTACTCAAATATGGCTGAAAATAGTGGACATCGGGCTTGCATACAGATATCATTGTCATGACATGGTTTCTTATTGCGGTCGACATGGCCAGGATATTAGGCTGACGCTCTGTGACATATGGATTGCGTCATATACAAACAACATTTAGGGCCATCACTTAAACAGACACCCTCTTTTGTCGTCTCACCATTCTATACTCCTTACACCGCCAAAGCAAATAGAATTTCTGCCGAGGAAACTATCTACGATGAACATTTGTGAAGCAAATAAAATAAATTAGAGATATTCCATGTGTTCTGCCATAGAGAAAATAAGGAAATTGAAATCTAATTAAGGGAGTGCAGAAAAGAAGTCAATTTCAGAAAACGAATAAGAGAGACTTTTTTGTAGGGAAATTTAAGATGGACTTGACTGGCCAGGTGAACAGGGCCAGCCCAAGGCCATGGCAAAAGTGCACACTATATCTGCATACTTAAATAAATTGTTCTCAAAATAAATAAATAAATAAATAAATAATACAAAATAAATTTGATTTTATGAACATATAACATGAACAGGGGCACATGCCCCCCTCAGCGCATTTCATCATGTTATATTTATTCATTAGTTATTTATAGTTGAATACATATATTTTATACTTATTATTTGAATTATATAATCACATATACATGATGTACTAAGACTTTATTTGCTAACTATTTTTTATGTTTATGCCTTTATATTTTTTTTGATATACAATATATATGGTTGAAAGTATATATGTTACTCAGCTAAAGTTCATTATGCCTCAACTGCACTCGAGCATCCATATTGCTAGGGCCGGCCCAAGTGAGGATGTTTAGTGCATGATCCTCTGCTCGCACTCATCGTGCAGGTACCGGATCCCCAATGGCGATGTTGTGCAGTGTCCGCCACTCGAGCCTCTCCCTCCTCTCCTCACCACCATCGCCTTCCCTGTCACGGTAGAGGTACTTCTTGAGCGATCCACTATCCAAGTACTTGTAGACCAGCTCCTTGGTGTGCGGGTCAAAGCAGAAGCCGTAGAGCCTGACGAGGTGCACATGGTAGGTTTCGGCGATGGTGTCGATCTCCGCCATGGACCCTTCCTGCACCTTCTTCTTCATGGACACCTTGAACACCTTCACCGCCACGGGCAGCACGCTGGGGAGCTCCCCCATGTATACCACATGACCACCCGAAGCAGTAGGAGCCGTGCTCGATGGAATAGTTCCTAGTGCACGACGCCAGCTTCTCCGCATTGAACCGCATCAGCTTCTCGTTGAGGATCTCATGCAGAAACGTCTCGAGGGGGTCGACCTCAATCACCATATCGTCCATGGAAGTACCATACTCCGGGGCTGCTCGCCGGTCCCAGTTCCTTCCGCTGGTCCCCTCCATGATCTTGGTCACTATCTTCTTGCATTGAGCATTTTTTTCCTCAGACGGCGACATCGCCTGATCACGACCAACGCTATTACTACTGCGACGGCCGCACACACTGCCAATACCGGAAGAATTGAGACAAGAACACGAGTTAGTTGGTGGAAAATTAAGTAAGGACCAGACAATCAAAATCTACTCATACTGTTAAGTGCAGGCCTATATATCTTACCAACTGCAGTGACAACTGCCGACATTCCTGACATGCCCAAGCTCAGCGCGCTCTTGCTTTCCTGCATTATGAGTTTATGCCATTAATCAAACAAGGGTAAGAATCATTCTCAATTAACAAGCTCAATGGAAAGATAGCGATAATGTTCGCCCTGATTGATTCAGGGCCAGCCCTAGGCCAGGGCAAAAGGTGTGGCGGCCTAGAGCCCAATAATTTTACATACTTAAATAAATTACAATAAAATATATTTGCAGAACATAAACTCTACATGGACAGGGGGCACATGCCCCCCTCGGTGCACTTTCCCATGTTGTATCTATTCATTATTTGTTTACTAGCAAAAGGACACGTGCGTTGAAATGGAAGAAAAAAAATATCATAATCTCCAATGGCCATGATGACATTTTGCTGCATCACTGAGATACACTATCACTCTCAATTGCATGAAATCATGAACATTTTTTTCTAAAACTCATGAACATATTTGAAATTGTGAACATTTTTCAAATTCATGAACACTTTTACAAAATTTCAAACATTTCCTGAATTAAGAATATTTTGAATTCATGAATATTTTATACTATTTGCAAATATTTTTTTAAATGGTGAACAGTTTTTTTTAACAATTTTCTTACATCGGAGAACATTTCTAGAGTGCTAGAACATTGTTTCAGAAATTGGTGTACAATTTTGAAATTCATGAATTTTTTTTGATTGAACAAACATTTCTTGATTTAACGAACATTTTTCTTATTTTTAGGATATTTTTCCATTCATGAACTTTTTATTGAATTTGTGATATTTTGTTCGACTTCATTAACATTTTTAATACATGATTTTTTTTTAAAATTGTGAACATTTTTTTGATTCCCTGAAGTTTGGTTTTCAAAATGTCAATTTTTTTAAGAAGCTAACATTTTTTTTTACAAAATCGTGAACATTTTTTGAATTGACATACATTTAATGATTTATTATACATTTTATTTCGATTTTTTTTTAATTTTTGGAACATTTTTGAAGTGCCAAAATATTTATAGTAGAAAAAAACGAAATGGGGAAGAAACAAAATTTAGAAAACAGGCCGCCCGGACATAGCCGACCCATGCTGCGTCTTCTACCAGCACGCACCATATAGCCATCCCATATAGGATGTCCCTACTACATGGGCCAGCCCAGACGGGGATTCCCCTGTGTGATTTTTTTTAATCATTTATAGGTGCCATTGAGGGGTAATATTTTACAACTTTGGGAACAATTTTTGTGATGTACCGCAAGAAGGAATAGCCCCTTTATTATTAGGTATGGATAGTTGAGTGCATGTATCATATAGTATTTTTTTGCATCATATATTCACATATAGATGGTGTAATGAGACATTAATTATTTCCTAACTATTTTTTATGTTTATACTTTTACATTTTTTATAATATATGATATATATTATTGAAGTATATATACTATTCTGTTAAGGACTGTGCTAACGACCATTCGACTGATCGTTAGCGACCGATCCACACGACTAGTTCGTACGTGATCGTTATCATCCCGCGCTCGCTTCCACTGATTTTTTTTCCTTCTCTCAAAAACCCTAGTAAACTGCTAGTGGCTTTTTCTGGTTTTTTGCTGCATAATATGAAAAGAAAATAAAAGTGCTTGAAAGAGGATTCGAACCCAGGTCTATGTAATACCTATCGAGCCTAATAACCAACTAAGCCACCTTTTGTTGTTGTCTATTGTAGAATGACAATGTTATTTGAACCTTTCTTATTTCTGCCATATCAGAAGAAAAAATAAAGTTTGGCTTGGTAACTTTAGCAATGACCAGCGTGATAACTATGGTCTGAGCAACATGATAACTATACCATGATAAGGCTGGTAACTACAGTACGAGAAGGTTAAAAGCATGAGGAAGTATGGTAATTTAACATAGAAATTACCGGTGAAATGTTTCAAAAACTTTTTCCCCTTGGATGAAAGACACCATGGTATTTAAACGTAAGATATTAGTTATCAAGTCTGCGATGATACATCATCATGTTATTTACACAGAAATTATCGAGTGTATGTTTTTCAACAAAAAAGTTTCAGGTCAAAAGTTACAGTGGCGTTTGTATGGGAGTTATCAATTTTGTATGTTTCTATTACCATGCTATTTACACAAAAATTAGCGGGGCATCACCCCCCCTCGCCACAGTCGCCATATTTACCAGGATCAGGTACATAAGTTATCAAGTCTGTGATGTGTGAGTTATCATGTTATTTGCATAAGAGTTATCGTGGTATGGTTCAACAATCCTCCCACCCCTACCCCCACCGACAAAGTTACCAGGACTGGGTACATAATTTATCATGTATACGATGTGTGATTTATCATGTTATTTGCATAGAAGTTATCGTGGTATGTTTCAACGACTCCCCCCATCCCTACCCCCGCCGACAAAGTTACCAGGACTGGGTACACAATTTATCATGTCTACGATGTATGAGTTATCATGTTATTTGCATAGAAATTACAAGGACAGTGATGCGTAAATTATCATCATATTTACACATAAGTTATCGAGGGTATATTTCATCAAACCCCCTCCCTTCAGCGGAGGGAAAAATTATCATGTTTGCGGTGCGTAAATTATCAAGATATTCACACATAAATTACCGGGTCAAAAGTTATCATGTTTTCAATAACTTTTTTTCTCCGGTCAAAAGTTATCATAGTATTTGTGTGTAAGTTATCGGGTCTGTTGTGTTATATTATTACGTTATTTACACATAATTTACCGGGTATGTTTTCAACCAAAAATATCCCAAGACAAAACTTATCATGGTGTTTTTATATAGGTTATCAGGTATGCAGTGTTTATATTACCATGCTATTAGAAAAAAATAAGCTACCGGGTATATTTATGTTGGCCCATACTAGATTGTATGTATATTCGTTGTGCTCCACCATGTCGAATCACTAGGAACGAGTGCAGCTCAGCAGCAAAATCAAGGTCAACAAGAGTCCAGCACAAGAATTCTTGATTGGAATGGTAGATGTTGTAGAGAAGAAATAGTTTAGTGTGGTATAGAAAAGATAACTACGCATAACTTGACACCAATACTAGTCTAGGTCAGCTGGTTCCCTCACTTGCTTGTGTAACCTAGGGGCCTGAGTTCGAGTCCCCCTTTGATTGTATATTTTTGCCTAAAAGAGGAGGAGCGCGACCAGAAAAGATCCCGCGAGGAGAAAATTCCCGCCCGAGAGAAGCGGATCGTGGAGAACGATCGTGGGAGAAAAAAAATCTGCCCAGCAGAAGCGGATCGCGAGCCGCTCAGTGCGAGACAAACTGTAACCACACGATTCATATTCAACGGCATCCGAGTCGTCCAGATCTGTTGTAAACGACCAGTCGGCATGAGATTAGCTTTTGCCTTCTGTTAAAGTTTCTTGTGCATTAATAGCAGTAGGGTCTGCTAAGGCCGGCCTTGCGGATGAAGCCACCATGTACAAAATGTGGACGAGAGCACGGGGCCTGAATCATGCATGTGCTCCGATCGGGATCAATTAATTAGCTGTCGCGAACACAAACGTTGACACTTGTCCTCATCACCGTTCGGAGAGGAGCTCGATCGTTTTCATGCCGCTTGTTCGCACATGTACATGTAACCGTGTAACTCGCCGAGAGTGATGCACCGCAGCTCACGTCGAAGGAGCCTTGCCAGAAGCGCGATTCGCAGGACAACCGACGAGAGGATTTGAGGACCCAAAAACCCACTCGCCCAGGAGGGACCCTGTCTGGACATTCGTCCCTAGGTTGGTTGACACGTCCCTAGAGTTTCAAGGATCGCTGCACTTCAACACGAAGAACGAAGAAAAAAGAATAAGGGGGAGATGTAAAAATAGGTAAAAAGTAGATGGGTTTTGCGATTGTGTGTTGTTGTTGTTGTTCAATCGGACGTCACCCCTCATGTTTATAAGAGGCGGCTAGACTTCCGTCCACGGAAGGGACTTGGATTCACGTCCAAAACCCTAGTTTGGTTCCAAATCGGATGATTTGGTTTGAACTTTTCAAAACTGTTCGGTTTATTACCTTGCGGGTCGCTTTTGTGGCAGTAAATGACCTTGGATCGAAATCTCGCAAAAAGCATAGTTGTTTGTCTCAATAAATAGAAAAACTTTCATATTATGCGTCTTTTCATTTTGAGTCCATCTTGAGGCCTTAATCGTCCCCGTACCGATCAGATTCACAAAAACACACAATTTCGATCTGGACTGGACTGTCCGGAAGCCCACACCGGACTGTCATGTGAGAACAGAAGATTTGAATGATTCAGCGACCTGGACCAGACAGTCTGATCCTAATTTCCGGACAGTCCGGCCATAACAGAAGGTTTATTGCCCAGACAGTCGTGCCGTATCTACAACTAGAGTATGTCATACAGACAATATTTCGAACCATCACTTGTACTAATGACCTCTTTTGTTGTCCTGTCATCATCATGTTCTTTTTGAAACCCGCCGAAGCATTGAATTTCGAGCTAGGTAAAACTATCTATGTTGAACATTTATGAAGTAGATAAAACCGGGAAAATCAATTTATTCGGCAAATAGAATTTCGGGCGAGGAAATTATGTACGGTGAACATTTGTGCAAATAAAATAAAATAGATATATTCCACATGTTTCTTCCATAGAGAAAATAAGGAAATTGAAATTAGGGTTCTTCTACTATGTGTTTCATCACAAATTTTTAAAATGCATTTCTTGCTACACGAACTAACAATAAGCATGTATACCATTTCTTAGCTTTTGACTGTAGTTTGTATTCACAGCTCTCCGATGAACACTAAACGAACATACTATGTGAATGAACGCGAAACTCACATGTTTCTAGCAAAAAAAATAAAAAATCACATGCAAGCTCACACTTATAGAATGAGACCCCTATCCTATATAATACGTATAATTTTATTTTTTATTTTTTGCGTGGTTCCTTGGTTAGGATTTGCGAAGTAGAGAAAATAAGGAGATTCCACTTGGTTAGCAGGAGCGAGAGAAGATGCATTAAATTGAACAATATTTTCGTAAAATGTATGGGTTCCCCCAAATACTGGTAGGAAAAATTATATGTACACCGAAGAACCGATGGACCCAAAAGTTATGGCACGGTTGCTTAGGTTGTTTGGTTGGATTCCTGCCAGCTTCGGCTTGCTGGAGCAAACGGCCGGGACGAATCATATACGTCCACCAAATTCAAGCGTGGCTCCCTCAAAAAAAATAAAAATTCAAGCGTGGCTGTAATGGGAGAGAGCACGCAGGCATGACATGGCGCATGCTGAATCATGCGCTCTGATACGGACTAGCTGTCGCTGGCGAAGACGTTGACACCTCTCCTCACCGGCCCGGAGCTCGATATCATGCCGCTTCCTCTCAACAAAATGGCACCTTTGGCGCCGTGCGCATGCTTCCATGCCGATATATTTGCTGGAGCGCGCGTGGGGCCGGCGAAGAAATGGTACGTGGTGGGGAACCCCGACCGAAAGGAACAGCGCCCCGCACCGGTTCGGTTAGCCGCTCGGTCAGGTCCCACCTTGTCAGCTCACATATCTCGTGGAAATGTGCAAAGCCACGATATTTACGGAAGCACTTTGGATGGACAGAGTGCACCCGAACTGTACGAGGAAGCCAAGGCCTAGGCTTCGATCTACCATCAACTCAGTAAATTACAACCCTAAAAAACTCAGTAAATTACACTACGTACTCCACACCTAGAAAATCAAATTAACCCTGATGGGAAACAAAAATTAAGAAGAAACATTTAGAAAAGTTTGACGCCCATAAAAAATTGTTATTTTTCACTTTTTTTGTTTTAACGATTGTTTGTTGTCGTCTTTTTTTTCGAGGATAAAGGGAGTTTTATTCATTAGGTAATAGGATTAAAATCAGCTGGCATGAGCTCCTTGTTACAGGAATGACCTTTTCGAAGCCAAACAACAGTACATGACTCAGTACGGCTGTAATTAGCCACAATATGCTATTCTATTCTAAGACCTAGTAAACAATTGCTTGCTGTCACAACTCTTGCCAAAAATTGGGCGGACAAGAGGCTAAGAGCATATCTAGCAGACCCCTTATAGTGCATTTACAGTTCGCGTTTGCCCTCTCATAAGGGGCAAATTTGGCTGCGGCCGAGGTGAAACCTTATATGAAACTGTAGAATTTTGAAAAGATGTTTCGCGCAAGGAATGAACAAGAAACAGTAGAGATGATCATTCCTACATATATATAATAGAGATGATCATTCATGCATACATATAGTTCATCGATTACATATTGGCGTCGGCCTACCCTAATCCTAAAACTGGCCAAAATTGGGCTCACCGGAGCCCTGCGGGTGTGGCGGCGATGCTGCGGTGGCGGAGGAGCTCAGTCGTCGTCGGAGGAGACGAGGTTGATGTAGATGTCGTCCTGCGCCTTGGCTTCCCGGCGCCATGCCTCGAGGTTGTCGACAAAGTCTTGCTCCTTCGTGAGCCCCTGCTCGAGGAGGACTACGCCGATGCCAGCTTCCCATCGACGATGCTGCTCCAACTCCTCGTCCTCTCATGAACGGTGCACGACGATGGTGGCCTCGAAGACGCCCGCCTCCATGGGGGAGGAAATCCTCTGACCCGATGACGCCACCTCCCCGCCGCTCTTGCTCCGACTCCTTCACCTCTCGGAGTGCCGGGAGCTCCCCCGACTCCCTTTTCACTGGGATGAGTGGCGTCCGCGAGCTTGAGGCACCGGCGAAGGAGCTGCTCGCGGCGGAGGAGCTGCCGATTACTAATGAGTCGGAGGACAATTCACAGCGGAGGAGCGCCTGCCTGCGGTCGTACTCCTCTGTCTCGCAGTAGAGGAGCGACGACGGCGGTGAGAGACCTTTGTTAGTGTACCGTCTCGCTCCCCTTTTCCTCGCGCCGTCGGCGGCAACGCACCGCCTCCAATCAGGGTCGTCACCACCGCTGGTACCACCGGCCCGCTGACCACACTCCGTGCCACATCAAGAGGGGGAGAGGGAGAATTGAAGTTGCCGGCGACGAGAAATCGAGAAGGGGATCAGGAAATGTGGTGGCGCGCAGATAGGGTTTCAACCCTTATTCCACCCACAAATGTGTACATATATTGTATGGAAAGGGGGCTGTTTCTGGGACTTCAAGCGTTGCCATCCCACCCCCGCCACTACCCAACTCGAAGTGTTGTCATCCCAGCCCAGGAGTCGTGTACGTCGATCTCCGAGCGCCACCAAACTTGACTCCATCTCCCACGGCTATCGTCATCAACTCAAAGAGCCAGCACCTTCATACCAACTTCGCGATCCCCTCCAGATCCCACCGAAATCTTGATTCATTGTATCAATGTGTACAATGTTTTGCGTATGTGGTAGTATGTGGATGCCACATACACTGCTAAGAATTAATTGGGTTGTGACTAATCCCACATAAGAAGTGTTGGCGGGTTTGAACAAGTCTCAGGATGACCAAACACCTGTCCACTTACATCCTGGCCCGTACCGGCTCCTTATCAGCTCGTCGCCGATCTCGTGGACTTGATAAAGCCATGATAATTTGCAACCCACTGAAACAAGAACGCAGACAAAATCTCAATCACTTCAAATGGACACTGTGCACCAGAACTGACTGTACGAGGAAGCCAAAGCCTAGGATTTGATCTACCATCAACTTAGTGAATTATACATATTTTAGTTCCATTAGTGAATTATACATATTTTGGTTTCAAGCTTTATGTTCGGTACATGCCATCTTATGTCCTACCAGTTTTTGGCAACCATTAACCATACAAAGATATTGGTTGGAGATTTCTTAGCCTCCTTTTAGCCAAATTTTCGGCAAGAGTTGTGGCGATCATGTGAGATATGTGAGCGACTTTAATAGGTTATGGGACTTTGTCTATCTCAAGATCTGTCGGCTCAGACTCTCAGAGGTGCTCAAAGGGATACGATTTGTGTGCGTGTATTCATATAAGTGAGTGTGCATGCATGTTGTGAGCGTCCTCATCTGTACTATGTTTCTCGTAAAAAAATTGTCAACGACCATGCATGGTCTAGAATACCATAGGGTGCCAAATTTTGGCGAGACACATGTGGCCACCAACCAGGCATATCCTTGGTCTCTTCATCCACTGAAGGTGATTTGGATGGTAACATGTTGATTTGGTAGATGTTGAAGTTCTTCAAGGCAACTAGCACAATACACCTAGCTATTGGAAGCTTTTAGTTTCCATGTCTCGGTTATAAAGTGAATTTCATTTCATATGTTCAGTGAGATTTATTGATTTGGTAGATGTGGGAGTTCTTCAAGGCAGCTAGCACAATACACCTAGCTATTGGATGCTTTTAGTTTCCATGTCTCGGTTATGAAGTGAATTTCATTTCATACGCTCAGTGAGATTTAACTATGGCATGAGACCAGCCAAAATTCCCATCATATGGCAGTATCCCCTCCCCCCCTCCTCCTCCTCCTCCTCTGAATTTGTCAACATTTCTTAAGAAAGTTGCTAATCATTTTTCCTCAAATTTTAGATAGAATAATCGGCACTGCACGAGTACTGATAGAATTAGTAAAGGTTTGATTGACGTGTTATTCAAGTTTTATGACTGCATGTGCTCCATCACGCATTTTCACACGCATTTCTTGCTATATCACAACTAACACCAAACACATATAACATTTGTTAGTTTTCAACTGTAGTTTATATTCGCGTTTTTTCAGTGACCACCAAAGAACATACTACATGAATGAATGCTAAACTCACACTTCTAGAATGACACCCCCTTCCTATATATATGTACATTTTGAGGAACTTGCATTACATGTAGATCGAGAGAGATAGTCCTTGCCATTGTGCAATGCCGCGCTCACATATATTTCCCTCTTTTGTTCAATGTACTGGTGAGCTTTGAGATATTAGAGGAAAACAAAGAAAAAGAAGGAGTTGCCTTCTTTTCATCTTCGTTAGCCGTGACAACCAACTCGTTACTTGTCCTACATCGCTGAAGCCATTCTATGGGATTGCGGCGATTGTCTCTCCATTGGAAAATGAGAATAGCATACTAGAGAACCCTACGACTTACAACATTTTGCATTGCCTAGCTACCAAGCAATCCACCAGGTCCTCATTGCCGCTATTGTTATTGCGTATCTCGTGAAGATTCACCCAATTTCTCCGATTTTGTTGTTCTTAACCCAACACCCTCCAATCAGCGTCATTGTGCATCTCTCAAAATTAATGGAGCAATGGAATGCATGCCCTCGAAAGCTCTTAATGGAACAATGAGATTTATTGATTTGGTAGATGTGGGAGTTCTTCAAAGCATCTAGCACAATACACCTAGCTATTGGATGCTTGTAGTTTCCATGGCTCGGTTATGAAGTGACTTTCATTTCATACGCTCAGTGAGATTTATCTATGGCATGAGACCAACCAAAATTCCCATCATATGGCAGTATCCCCTCCCCCTCGTCCTCCTCCTCTGAATTTGTCAACATTTCTTAAGAAAGTTGCTAATCATTTTTTCTCAAATTTTAAATAGAATAATCGGCACTGCATGAGTACTGATAGACTTAGTAAAGGTTTGATTGAAGTGTGATTCAAGTTTTATGACTGCATGTGTTCCATCACGCATTTTCACACACATTTCTTGCTATATCACAACTAACACCAAACACATATAACATTTGTTAGTTTTCAACTGTAGTTTATATTCGCGTTTTTTCAGTGACCACCAAAGAACATACTACATGAATGGATGCTAAACTCACACTTCTAGAATGATACCCCCTTCCTATATATATGTACGTTTTGAGGAACTTGCATTACATGTAGATCGAGAGAGATAGTCCTTGCCATTGTGCAATGCCGCGCTTACATATATTTCCCTCTTTTGTTCAATTGGTGAGCTTTGAGATATTAGAGGAAAACAAAGAAAAAGAAGGAGTCGCCTTCTTTTCATCTTTCGTTAGCCGTGACAACCAACTCATTACTTGTCCTACATCGCCGAAGCCATTCTATGAGATTGCGGTGATTGTCTCTCCATTGGAAGATGAGAATAGCATACTAGAGAACCCTACGAAGTACAATGTTTTGCATTGCCTAGCTACCAAGCAATCCGCCAGGTCCTCATTGCCGCTATTGTTATTGCGTATCTCGTGAAGATTCACCCAATTTCTCCGATTCTGTTGTTCTTAACCCAACACCCTCCAATCAGCGTCATTGTGCATCTCTCAAAATTAATGGAGCAATGGAATGCATGCCCTGGGAAGCTCTTAATGGAGCAATGAGATTTATTGATTTGGGAGATGTAGGAGTTCTTCAAGGCAGCTAGCACAATACACCTAGCTATTGGATGCTTTTAGTTTCCATGGCTCGGTTATGAAGTGACTTTCATTTCATATGCTCAGTGAGATTTATCTATGGCATGAGACCAGCCAAAATTCCCATCATATGGCAGTATCCCCCCCTTCTCCTCCTCCTCTGAATTTGTCAACGTTTCTTAAGAAAGTTGCTAATCATTTTTTCTCAAATTTTAAATAGAATAATCGGCACTGCACGAGTACTGATATACTTAGTAAAGGTTTGATTGAAGTGTGATTCAAGTTTTATGACTGCATGTGTTCCATCACACATTTTCACACGCATTTCTTGCTATATCACAACTAACACCAAACACATATAACATTTGTTAGTTTTCAACTGTAGTTTATATTCGCGTTTTTCAGTGACCACCAAAGAACATACTACATGAATGAATGCTAAACTCACACTTCTAGAATGACACCCCGTTCCTATATAGATGTACGTTTTGAGGAACTTGCATTACATGTAGATCGAGAGAGATAGTCCTTGCCATTGTGCAATGCCGCGCTTACATATATTTCCCTCTTTTGTTCAATGTACTGGTCAGCTATGAGATATTAGAGGAAAACAAAGAAAAAGAGGGAGTTGCCTTCTTTTCATCTTTCGTTAGCCGTGACAACCAACTCGTTACTTGTCCTACATTGCTGAAGGCATTCTATGAGATTGCGGCGATTGTCTCTCCATTGGAAGATGAGAATAGCATACTAGAGAACCCTACGAAGTACAACGTTTTGCATTGCCTAGCTACCAAGCAATCCGCCAGGTCCTCATTGCCGCTATTGTTATTGCGTATCTCGTGAAGATTCACCCAATTTCTCCGATTCTGTTGTTCTTAACCCAACACCCTCCAATCAGCGTCATTGTGCATCTCTCAAAATTAATGGAGCAATGGAATGCATGCCCTCGAAAGCTCTTAATGGAACAATGAGATTTATTGATTTGGTAGATGTGGGAGTTCTTCAAGGCAGCTAGCACAATACACCTAGCTATTGGATGCTTTTAGTTTCCATGGCTCGGTTATGAAGTGACTTTCATTTCATACGCTCAGTGAGATTTATCTATGCCATGAGACCAGCCAAAATTCCCATCATATGGCAGTATCCCCCCTCCTCCTCCTCCTCTGAATTTGTCAACATTTCTTAAGAAAGTTGCTAATCATTTCTTCTCAAATTTTAAATAGAATAATCGGCACTGCACAAGTACTGGTAGACTTAGTAAAGGTTTGATTGATGTGTGATTCAAGTTTTATGACTGCATGTGTTCCATCATGCATTTTCACACGCATTTCTTGCTATATCACAACTAACACCAAACACATAACATTTGTTAGTTTTCAACTGTAGTTTATATTCGTGTTTTTTCAGTGACCACCAAAGAACATACTACATGAATGAATGCTAAACTCACACTTCTAGAATGACACCCCCTTCCTATATATAGGTACGTTTTGAGGAACTTGCATTACATGTAGATCGAGAGAGATAGTCCTTGCCATTGTGCAATGATGCGCTTACATATATTTCTCTCTTTTGTTCAATGTACTGGTGAGCTTTGAGATATTAGAGGAAAACAAAGAAAAAGAGGGAGTTGCCTTCTTTTCATCTTTTGTTAGCTGTGACAACCAACTCGTTACGTGTCCTACATCGCCAAAGCCTTTCTATGAGATTGCGGCGATTGTCTCTCGGTTGGAAGATGAGAATAGCATACTAGAGAACCCTACGAAGTACAACGTTTTGCATTGCCTAGCTACCAAGTAATCCGCCAGGTCCTCATTGCCGCTATTGTTATTGTGTATCTCGTGAAGATTCACCCAATTTCTCTGATTCTGTTGTTCTTAACCCAACACCCTCCAATTAGCATCATTGTGCATCTCTCAAAATTAATGGAACAATGGAATTCATGCCCTCGGAAGCTATTAATGGAACAAGTAGATTTATTGATTTGGTAGATGTGGGAGTTCTTCAAGGCAGCTAGCACAATACACCTAGCTATTGGATGCTTTTAGTTTGCATGTCTCGGTTATGAAGTGAATTTCATTTCATACGCTCAGTGAGATTTATCTATGGCATGAGACCAGCCAAAATTCCCATCATATGGAAGTATCCCCTTCTCCTCCTACCCATTCTCTGAATTTGTCAACATTTCTTAAGAAAGTTGCTAATCAGTTTTTTTCAAACTTTAAATATAATAATCCGCACTGCACCAGTACTGGTAGACTTAGTAAAGGTTTGATTGAAGTGTGATTCAAGTTTTATTATTGCATGTGGTCCATCACGCATTTTCACATGCATTTCTTGCTATATCACAACTAACACCAAACACATATAACATTTGTTAGTTTTCAACTGTAGTTTATATTCGCGTTTTTTCAGTGACCACCAAAGAATATACTACATGAATGAATGCTAAACTCACACTTCTAGAATGACACCCCCTTCCTATATATATGTACGTTTTGAGGAACTTGCATTACATGTAGATCGAGAGAGATAGTCCTTGCCATTGTGCAATGCCGCGCTTACATATATTTCCCTCTTTTGTTCAATGTACTGGTGAGCTTTGAGATATTGGAGGAAAACAAAGAAAAAGAAGGATTTGCCTTCTTTTCATCTTTCATTAGCCGTGACAGCCAACTCGTTACTTGTGCTACATCGCCGAAGCCTTTCTATGAGATTGCGGCGATTGTCTCTCCGTTGGAAGATGAGAATAGCATACTAGAGAACCCTACGAAGGACAACGTTTTGCATTACCTAGTTACCAAGCAATCTTCCGGGTCCTCATTGCCGCTATTGTTATTGCGTATCTCGTGAAGATTCACCCAATTTCTCCGATTCTGTTGTTCTTAACCCAACACCCTCCAATCAGCATTATTCCGCATCTCTCAAAATTAATGGAACAATGGAATTCATGCCCTCAGAAGCTCTTCATTTTCTTTCTTGCGTGGCATAAGATTTATAAATTAGTGAAAAAAGGAAATTGAGACGCTCATGTTCTATCCCTTGGAGCGGAGCAAACAGAAGTACATTTGGACTAAAACTTTCAGAAGAAAATGTATTGGGTTGCTTTACCCCAAATAAAATTCTACTAGTACTACTAGAGACAGTTCATATGTTGTTCATCAGAAAAATGTATGGCCCAGAGTCACGGTGCGGTTGCTCTCAGAGCTCTCCTAGTCAACGGGAATCCTGATCCCAATCCAACGCAAGTGGTCACTATTGCCAGATACCCATCCAGGTACAGTAAACACACTATTAATACAGAGTGGCAACGTCTTCGCTATCGCACGCACACACCCTCCATGACACCGTAAACCCCAGCGTCCCCGGCGACTCCTCAGTCCCTCAGTCCAATTCTACATTGATGTTTGCAGGTGGTGTTCGTGATATTTGACCTGATGGACAAAAATAAGCGATGCATGTTTTATTTTATGGATCTTGTCCTTTTGATTAAGTTCAGCTCGTTCTGGCAGGGCATCACTTTGAGATTACTTTTGAAGATTATGAGTAATGTGCTAGTTTCCTTTTTTATTCAAGATATTTAATTTAATACTCAAATATAAAATTGAATACCTCAATTGAATGAAAGAGTTTCAAAATTCAGGAACATGATGAATTAAAATAATCAAATGGGGGAGCTCCTTGAGAAATTGTTGACCCAGTCAAAATCGAGTTACCGAATTCTAATTGAAGACCTCGGTTAATTGTGAGGCCTTGAAAATTTGGAAACATAGTGTATAGTACTCCCTCAGTCCCAAAATTCTTGTCTTAGATTTGTCTAGATACGGATGTATCTAATACTAAAACGTGACTTGATACATCTGAACTTAGACAAATCTAAGACAAGAATTTTAGGACGGATGGAGTATAAAAGAGAGAGTTTAGAGAAATCATTGAGCTGGTCAAAATAGGGTGACCAAATTCTAAATTAAACACCCGAACAAATTGTGAGGTCCTAAAAACTAGGAAGCATAGTTTATTGTTTAAAAATATTGAATGAGAGGGCTTTGCGAAATTGTTGACCCGGTTAAAATCGGGTGCCTCAACTCCAATTCGAGACCTCAATTGAATATAGGTTATTTAAAAGTAGGAAGCACACTTTATAGTTTAAAAATATTGAATGAGAGGGCTTTGCAAAATTGTTGACCCGGTTAAAACCGGGTGACTCAACTCCAATTGAAGGCCTCAATTGAATATACGTTCTTTAAAACTAGGAAGCATAGTGTTATAGAAGATTTCTTAAGACACGGGAGTTCTTTTTCTGAATTGGTTAACATCCCTTCATGTTTGTTAAGATAGTTGCCAGTCTTTTTCCCTCAAATTTTAAATAAAACAATTGACATTCTGATAACCCACAAGTATAGGGGATCGCAACAGTTTTCGAGGGTAAGTATTTAACCCAAATTTATAGATTCGACACAAGGGAAGCCAAAGAATATTTGAAGGTATTAGCAGCTGAGTTGTCAATTCAACCACACCTGGAGATTAATTATCTCCAGCAAAGTGATCAATAGCAAAATAGTTTGATAGTTTTGATAGTAGTGACAGCAGCAACGGTAACGGTAACAGTGATAACAACAATTTGTAGCAAGTGTAAAGGCGATGATAGCATCTGTAACCCAGCAGAAACAATATAAGGTAAATTCGTAGGCATTTGATCGGTGACTTGTTGGATGATATTCATCATGTGACAGTTATAACCTAGGGCGATACGGCACTAGCTCCAGTTATATCTGGCCATGGACTGGGCCTGGCCGGGCTTGGGCCGGCCTGAAAAAGCCCATGGCAGAAAACTGAGGCCCAGGCCCTTCCAGGCCCTACCATCGGGCCTACTTTTCAAGCCCAAGCCCGACCCATCTGGTCAAAAGCCCTCAAAAGCCCTCAAAAGCCCTTAAGGCTTAGGGCCATGGGCCAGGCCTCTTCCTTCAAATGCCAATATGCCAAGCCCAAGCCCGTCCAGGCCCTGTTGGTGGGCTCAAAACTTAGGACCAAGCCCGGCCCACGAGCAAGCCCATTGGGCCTAGGCCCTGGATTTTAGGGCCGGACCTGGGTGGGCCGACAGGGCCGAGCCTGAGATGGCCAGGATTAGCTCCAGTTCATGGATATAATGTAGACATGTATTCCGTAAGTAGTCATACATGCTTTATTAAAAGAACTTGCATGCCATCTTTTGTCCTACCCTCCCATGGCAGCGGGGTCCATATTGGAAACTAAGGGATATTAAGGCCTCCTTTTAATAGAGAACCGGAACAAAGCATTAACACATAGTGAATACATGAACTCCTCAAACTACGGTCATCACCAAGAGTGGGCCCGGTTGTTGTCACTCCGGGGTTGTTGTATCATAACCGTAGTAGGTGACTATAACTTGCAAAATCGGATCTAAAACATGGATATAATGATGAATTTATAAACAGTTCAGATCTGAGTTCGTGGCACCCGGGCCCAAAGTGACAAGCATTAAGCATAGCAAAGTCATAGCAACATTAATCTAAGAACATAGTGGATACTAGGGATCATGCCCTAACAAAACTAACTCGATTACATGATGAATCTCATCCAACTCCTCACCGATCAGCGAGCCTACAAAGGAATTACTCACTCTCGGTGGGGAGCATCATGGAATTGACGATGGAGATGGGTTGGTGATGACGAAGAACGAAGATCCCCCTCTCTAGAGCCCCAAACGGACTCCAGATCTGCCCTCCCGAGGAAGAACAGGGCTTGATGGTGGCTCCGTCTCGTGGATCATGATAATTCATTCTCTGATTTTTTTTCTAAAAATATGTGATTTTATAGTATCAGGTGGGTCGTCTGCGGGGCCAACAGGTGGTTACAACTCACCTGGGCGCGCCAGGAGAGGGGGGCGCGCCCTGGTGGGTTGTGCCCATCCAAGTGCCCCTCTCCTGCAGGTCTTGGCTCCAGAAATTCTTATTATTGATATCAAAAATCCTCGCGAAGTTTCGTTCCATTCCGAGAACTTTTATTTCTGCATAAAAATAACACCGTGGTAGTTCTGCTGAAAACATCGTCAGTCCGGGGTTAGTTTCGTTCAAATTATGCAAATTAGAGTCCAAAACAAGAGGAAAAGCGTGAGAAAAAGGAGATACGTTAGAGGCGTATCAACTCGCCCAAGTTTAAACCTTTGCTTGTCCTCAAGCAATTTAGTTGATAAACTAAAAATGAGAAAGAAAAACTTTTACGAACTCTTTTGCTCTTGTTTGCATAAATAAGCTTAAGCAACACCCAGGTTTTCAGCCAACATTATAACTAACCATGTCAATAATAACTTTTAAAGATTATAATGACTCATATCAATGACACAATCAGCTAGCGAGCAATATAAAATATCTCAAACAGCAAGACGTCAAAACAACCATGATATAATATGACAATAGTGGTATCTCGCTAGCCCTTTCTAGGACCGCAAAACAAAAATGTAGAGCACCTCCAAAGTTCAAGCAGCGACTAAACATTGTAATTCATGGTAGAAAAGATCCAGTCATGATGCACCCAACATTAGCTACACATAATACATAAATCATGACAGCTGTGCTCTACTCAGTTTCTAGCGCTTGTTTTAGAAGGTGGTGACACAACATAAAAGTAAATAGATAGTCCCTTCGCAGAGGGAAGCAGTGATTTGGAGAGGTGCCAGAGCTCAATTTTTAAAATAGAGATAAATGATATGCACCCTTCTTATTCACTTCACGACCATCAGTTATCAATATCTTCCATGCTAAGCACACTAGTGGCGGTTCCCAAGCGATAAAAGTAAAGGTTTTGACTCCATTGGGAGTTTTTGTTTGATTATTTCAGAGATGAACTCCTTTTCATGTTTGCAGTTTGGGACTGGGCATCCCTATTACCGCCCTTTTGTCGTGCGAATAAACACTCGACCTAAGAATAACCCGCTTAGCATGGAAGATACCGACCACCTCCTGTCGTTCTATGAACGATCCAGGCACACAAAAAGGATACTTTTTAGAAGTTTTTAGAGGTGGCACATGCAAATTTACTTAGGACGGCAGGGTAATACCGCATATAGGTAGGTATGGTGGACTCATCTGGAATAACTTTGGGTTCAAGGTTTTTGATGTACATGCAGAATTCCCACTTAGTACAGGCGAAGGCTAGCAATTTAGATTGAGAAGCGGCCAGCTAGAGAGCAACAAAGATGATAACCATGCATTATGCGTAAGTAACATTGGACACTAGCATGAGTAGGATATGGACACCATGAACATAAATGTCAAAGAGGCTATGTTGGTTTTTGATTCAACTACATGCATGCACATGTGCCAAGTCAAGCCACTCGAACATTCAGAGGAGGATACCATATCATCATATTACATCACAATCATTTTAACACTATGTTGATATCCAAGTTAAATCATTATCAACTCCCAGCTACTTATGCATGGCATGAGAAACTATAATCTCTAATTGTCATTGCAATCATGTTTAATCATAATGGGTTGAATCATGGATACTAGGTTAAACATATCTACACAAACAGAACAAGTCGAATTCATACCAGTTTCTCCCTGCCACGGCCAGTTCATCGGATGTCTTCATTATTGCCTTTCAGTTGCACGACCAAATGATAAAATAATAATAGTGCAAGAATGTTGTGGACTAAGCTGGAATCTGCAGACATTTTATTCAATAGGAGAAGACAAGGTAAAATGTGCTCTTATTAGTTCAACAATTATTCATATGAGAGCCACTCAACATTTTCATCATGGTCTTTGCTACGTCTTGAGCTTGCATTGGTTTTCCTTGAAGAGGAAAGGGTGATGCAGCAATAGTAGCGTAAGTATTTCCCTCAGTTTTTGAGAACCAAGGTATCAATCCAGTAGGAGGCTCCTCAGAAGTCCCACGCACCTACACAAACAAACAAAGAACTCGCAACCAACGCAATAAAGGGGTTGTCAATCCCTTCACGGCCACTTGCAAAAGTGAGATCTGATAGAGACAGTATGATAAGATAAATATATTTTTGGTATTTTATAATATAGATGCAAAAAGTAAAGATGCAAATAAAAGTAGATTGAAAGCTTATATGATAAAAGATAGACCCGGGGGCCATAGGTTTCACTAGTGGATTCTCTCAAGATAGCATAAGTATTACGGTGGGTGAACAAATTACTGTCGAGCAATTGATAGAAAAGCGAATAATTATGAGATTATCTAGGCATGATCATGTATATAGGCATCACGTCCGTTACAAGTAGACCGACTCCTGCCTGCATCTACTACTATTACTCCACACATCGACCGCTATCCAGCATGCATCTAGAGTATTAAGTTCATAAGAACATAGTAACGCATTAAGAAAGATGACATGATGTAGAGGGATAAACTCAAGCAATATGATATAAACCCCATCTTTTTATCCTCGATGGAAATAATACAATACATGCCTTGCAACCCCTGCTGTCACTGGGTAAGGACACCCCAAGATTGAACCCAAAGCTAAGCACTTCTCCCATGGCAAGAAAGATCAATCTAGTAGGCCAAACCAAACTGATAATTCGAAGAGACTTGCAAAGATAACTCAATCATACAAAAAATAATTCAGAGGAGATTCAAATATTTCTCATAGATAAACTTGATCATAAACCCACAATTCATCGGATCTCGACAAACACACCGCAAAAAGAGTTACATCAATTAGATCTCCACAAGAGAGGGGGAGAACATGGTATTGAGATCCAAAAAGAGAGAAGAAGCCATCTAGCTAATAACTATGAACCCGAAGGTCTATGGTAAACTACTCACAACTCATCGGAGGGGCTATGGTGTTGATGTAGAAGCCCTCCATGGTTGATTCCCCCTCCAGCGGAGCGCCGGTGAAGGCTCCAAGATGGGATCTCCTGGATACAGAAGGTTACAGCGGTGGAAATGGTTTTTCATTGGCTCCCTGGATGTTTTCGGGGTATGTGGGGTATATATAGGAGGAAGAAGTACGTCGGTGGCCGCCCGAGGGGTCCACGAGACAGGGGGCGCGCCTAGAGGTGGTGGGCGCGCCCTCCTCTCTCCTGGCCGCCTCGATCACTTCTTGACTTGCACTCCAAGTCCTGTGGATCACGTTCGTTCCAAAAATCACACTCCCGAAGGTTTCATTCCGTTTGGACTCCGTTTGATATTCCTTTTCTTCAAAATACTGAAATAGGCAAAAAAACAGCAATACGGGCTGGGCCTCCAGTTAGTAGGTTAGTCCCAAAAATGATATAAATGTGTAAAATAAAGCCCATATACATCCAAAAGGGGTAATATAATAGCATGGAACAATCAAAAATTATAGATATGTTGGAGACGCATCAAGCATCCCCAAGCTTAATTCCTGCTCGTCCTCGAGTAGGTAAATGATAAAAACAAATTTTTTGATGTGGAATGCTACCTAGCATAATTCTCAATGTAATTTTCTTTATTGTGGCATGAATGTTCAGATCCAAATGATTCAAAATAAAAGTCTATATTGATAAAAGAAATAGTAATGTTTCAAGCATACTAATAAAAGCAATCATGTCTTCTCAAAATAACATGGCTAAAGAAAGTTCATCCCTACAAAATCATATAGTTAGGCTATGCTTCATTTTCGTCACACAAAAATGTCCCCAAATTCTACACCCCCGATGACAAGCCAAGCAATTGTTTCGTACTTAAATAATCTCAAACTCTTTCAACTTTCACGCAATATCTGAGGATGAGCCATGGATATAGCACTATGGGTGGAATAGAATATGATGATGGGGATTGTGTGGAGAAGACAAAAAAGGAGAAAGTCTCACATTGACGAGGATAATCAACGGGCTATGGATATGCCCATCAATTGATGTCAACCTGAGGAGTAGGGATTGCCATGCAACGGATGCACTAGAGCTATAAATGAATGAAAGCTCAACAAAAAAAACTAGTGGGTGTGCATCCAACTTGCTTGCTCACGAAGACCTAGGGCATTTGAGGAAGCCCATCGTAGGAATATACAAGCCAAGTTCTATAATGAAAAATTCCCACTAGTATATGAAAGTGACAACATATGAGACTCTCTGTATGAAAAACATGGTGCTACTTTGAAGCACAATATATAAGACTCACTATATGAAGGACATGGTGCTACTTTGAAGCACAAGTGTGAAAAAAGAGATAATAACATTGCCCCTTTTTATTTATTTTCTTCTTTTTTCTTTTTTTCTTTGGCCTTTCTTTTTTTTTTCTTTTTTCTTCTTTTTTTCTTTTTCTTTTTGGGGACAATGCTCTAATGATGATGATCATCACACTTTTATTGATTACACATATGAATTACAACTCGAAACTAGAACAAGATATGACTATATATGAATGCCTCCAACGGTGTACCGGGATGGTCCAATGAATCAAGAGTGACATGTATGAAAAATTATGCATGGTGGCTTTGCCACAAATACGATGTCAACTACATGATCATGCAATGGCAATATGACAAAAGTAATGTATGTCATGATGATAAACGGAACGGTGGAAAGTTGCATGGCAATATATCTCGGAATGACTATGGAAATGCCATAATAGGTAGGTATGGTGTCTGTTTTGAGGAAGATATAAGGAGGTTTATGTGTGATAGAGCGTATCGTATCACGGGGTTTGGGTGCACCGGCGAAGTTTGTACCAACTCTCAAGGTGAGAAAGGGCAATGCACGGTACCGAAGAGGCTAGCAATGGTGGAAAGGTAAAAGTGCGTATAATCCATGGACTCAACATTAGTCAAAAGAACTCATATACTTATTGCAAAAATTTAGAAGTCATCAAAAACCAAGAACTACGCGCATGCTCCTAGAGGGATAGATTGGTAGGAAAAGACCATCGCTCGTCCCCGACCGCCACTCATAAGGATGAACAATCCAAGTACACTTCATGTTTCAAATTTGTTACACAACTTTAACCATACGTGCATGCTACGGGACTTGCTAACTTCAACACAAGCATTCTTTAAATTCATAATCACCCAACTAGCATAACTTTAATATCACTACCTCCATATCTCAAAACAATTATCAAGTATCAAATTGATTATAGCATCCAATTCACTTCCTATGATAGTTTTTATTATACCCAACTTGGATGCCTACCATTCTAGGACCAATTTTATAACCATAGCAAATACCATTCTGTTCTAAAAGACTCTCAAAATAATATAAGTGAAGCATGAGAGACTAGCAATTTCTACAAAATTAAGCCACCGCCGTGCTCTAAAAGATATAAGTGAAGCACTAGAGCGAAAACTATCTAGCTCAAAAGATATAAGTGAAGCACATAGAGTATTCTAATAAATTTTAATCAAGTAGGCTTCTCCCAAAAGGTGTGTACAGAAAGGATGATTGTGGAAAACTAAAAAGCAAATACTAATATCATACACGGCGCTCCAAGCAAAACACATATCATTTGGCGAATAAAAATATAGCTCCAAGTAAAATTACCAATGAACGAAGACGACAGAGGGGATGCCTTCCCGGGGCATCCCCAAGCTTAGGATTTTGGCTATTCTTGAATATCTTGGGGTGCCATGGGCATCCCCAAGCTTAGGATTTTGCCACTCCTTATTCCATAGTCCATCAAATCTTTACCCAAAACTTGAAAACTTCACAACACAAAACTCAACAGGAAATCTTATAAGCTCCGTTACTGAAAGAAAACAAAAGCACCACATAAGGTACTGTAATGAACTTATTCTTTATTTATTTTGGTGTTAAACCTACTATATTGCAAGTTCTCTATGGTTTATACCACTTAATACTAGCCATAGATGCATCAAAATAAGCAAACAACACACGAAAGGCAGAATCTGTCAAAAACAGAACAGTCTGTAGCAATCTGTAACTAATGCAAACTTCTGGAACTCTAAAAATCCTACAAAAATAGGAAGTCCTGGAAAATTTGTATATTGATCAGCAGCAAAATCACGTTTCTGTGATTTAACAAAACTAATTTCGTGCGTGAAAAGTTTCTGTTTTTCAGCAGAATCAAATTAACTATCAGCATAGGTTATCCTATAGGTTCTACTTGGCACAAACACTAATTTAAACATAAAAACACATCTAAACAGAAGGTAGATGCAAAATTTATTACTAAACAGAAACAAAAACAAAAAACACAAATAAAATTGGGTTGCCTCCCAACTAGTGCTATCGTTTAACGCCCCTAGCTAGGCATAAAAGCGAAGATAGATCTAAGTAGTGCCATCTTTGGCACTTAATTCATAAGTAGCTCGCATGATAGATTCATAAGAAAGACTGCAATCTATATCAAGAATGATAAAATCTACGGGCACCAAATTTCTTTTTGCAACAATGAGAACATCATTGATCCTTCCCATTGGCTTTTTAATGGTGGAATCCACAAGGTGCAAATTTAAAGAGCAATCATCAAGATCATGGAAACCTAGAATATCACATAAAGTTTTTGGAATCGTGGAAACACTAGCACCCAAATCACACAAAGCATAACACTCATGATCTTTAATTTTAATCTTTATAGTAGGTTCCCACTCATCATTAAGTTTTCTAGGTATAGAAAGTTCCAAATTAAGTTTTTCATCATAAGATTGCATGATGACCCACAAGTGTAGGGGATCAATCGTAGTCCTTTCGATAAGTAATAGTGTCGAACCCAACGAGGAGCAGAAGGAAATGATAAGCGGTTTTCGGTAAGGTTTTCTCTGCAAGCACTGAAATTGTAGGCGATAGATAGTTTTGTGATAAGATAAATGGTAACGAGTAACAAGTAAATAAAGTAAATAAAGTGCAGCAAGGTGTCCCAATCCTTTATGTAGCAAAGGATAAGCCTGGACAATTTCTAATAATGAGAAAGGAGCTCTCGGGGACACATGAGAATTATCGTCAAGCTAGTTTTCATCACGTTCATATGATTCACGTTTGGTACTTTGATAATTTGATATGTGGGTGGACCAGTACTTGGGTACTGCCCTTGCTTGGACAAGCATCCCACTTATGATTAACCCCTATTGCAAGCGTCCGCAACTATAAAAGAAGTATTAGGGTAAACCTAACCACAATATTAAACATATGGATCCATATCAGCCCCTAACGAAGCAACACATAACTAGGGTTTAAGCTTCTGTCACTCTAGCAACCCATCATCTACTTATTACTTCCCCATGCCTTCCTCTAGGCCCAAACAATGGTGAAGTGTCATGTAGTCGACGTTCACATAACACCACTAGAGGAAAAGACAACATACATCTCATCAAAATATCAAACGAATACCAAATTCACATGACTACTATAGCAAGACTTCACCCATGTCCTCAGGAACAAACGTAACTACTCACAAAGCATATTCATGTTCATAATCAGAGGAGTAATAATATGCATAAAGGATCTGAACATATGATCTTCCACCAAGTAAACCAATTAGCATCAACTACAAGGAGTAATCAACACTACTAGCAACCCACAGGTACCAATTTGTGGTTTTGATACAAGATTGGATACAAGAGATGAACTAGGGTTTTGAGAGGAGATGGTGCTGGTGAAGATGTTGATGGAGATTGACCCCCTCCCGATGAGAGGATCATTGGTGATGACGTTGGTGATGATTTCCCCCTTCCGGAGGGAAGTGTCCCCGGCAGAACAGCTCCGCTAGAGCCCTAGATTGGTTCCGCCAATGTTTCGCCTTGTGGCGGCGGAGTTTCGTCCCGTAAGCTTGCCCATGATTTTTTCCAGGGTAAAAGCTCTGATATAGCAGAAGATGGACACCGGGGGCCCACCAGGGGACCCAGGAGATAGGGGGGCGCGCCCTATATAGGGTTGGGGGGGCGCCATCCTGTCTCCTGGACAGGGTGTGGGCCCCCTGGTGTATTTTTTCGCTCAATAATTCTTATTAATTCCAAAAAGATGTTTCGTGGAGTTTCAGGAATTTTGGAGCTGTGCAGAATAGGTTTCCAATGTTTGCTCCTTTTCCAGCCAGAATTCCAGCTGCCGACATTCCCCCTCTTCATGGTAAACCTTGTAAAATATGAGAGAATAGCCATAAGTATTGAGATATAATGTGTAATAACAGCCCATAATGCAATAAATATTGATATAAAAGCATGATGCAAAATGGACGTATCAACTCCCCCAAGCTTAGATCTCGCTTGTCCTCAAGCGGAAGCCAAAATCGAAAAATATGTCCACATGTTTAGAGATAGAGGTGTCGATAAAAATAAAATACGGACATGAGGGCATCATGATCATTCTTAAAACAACAACATATATAGATTTTATCATATGATTTCTTATGCTCAAGTAACAATCAATTCACAATGTCAAGTATGGTTCAAAAACTTCATTGAGAACTAACAAAATAATACCATGCTGTTCTAAAATACTCTCAAAATGATATAAGTGAAGCATGAGAGACTAGCAATTTCTTCAAAATTAAGACACCACCGTGCTCTAAAAGATATAAGTGAAACACTAGAGCAAAAACTATCAAGCTCAAAAGATATAAGTGAAGCACATAGAGTATTCTAGCAAATTATAATCAAATAGGCTTCTTCCAAAAGGTGTGTACAGCAAGGATGATTGTGGTAAACTAAAAATCAAAGAATAATATAATACACGATGCTCCAAGCAAAACACATATCATGTGGCGAATAAAAATATAGCTCCAAGTAAAGTTACCAATGAACGAAGACGAAAGAGGGGATGCCTTCCCGGGGCATCCCCAAGCTTAGGCTTTTGGATATTCTTGAATATCTTGGGGTTCCATAAGCATCCCCAAGCTTAGGCTCTTGCCACTCCTTATTCCATAGTCCATAAAAGCTTTACCCAAAACTTGAAAACTTCACAACACAAAACTCAACAGGAAATCTTATAAGCTCTGTTAGTGAAAGAAAACAAAACCACCACATAAGTTACTGCCATGAACTCATTCTTTATTTATATTGGTGTTAAACATACTGTATTCCAACTTCTTTATGGTTTATAAACTAATTTACTAGCCATATATGCATTGAAATAAGCAAACAACACATGAAAAACAGAATCTGTCAAAAACAGAACAGTCTGTAGAAATATGTAACTAAGGCAAACTTCTGGAGCTCTAAAAATCCTACAAAAGTAGGAAGTCCTGGAAAATTTATTTATTGAACAGCAGCAAAAAGAATAAACGCAAAAACACGTTCCTGTGATTTAATAAAATTATATTCGTGCGTGCAAAGTTTCTGTTTTTCAGCAGAATCAAATCAACTATCATCGTAGGTTATCCTATAGGTTCTACTATGGCACAAACACTAACTAAAAGATAAAAACACATCTATCCAGAGGGTATATGCAAGATTTATTACTAAACAGGAGCAAAAACAAAAAACATAAAGAACAATTGGATTGCCTCCCAACTAGCGCTATTGTTTAACGCCCCTAGCTAGGCATGAAAAACAAAGATAGATCTAACGAGTGTCATCTTTGGCACTAAATTCATAAGTAGCACACATGATAGATTCATAAGGTAATTTAACTTTCTTTCTTGTAAAGTGCTCCATGCCTTTCTGTAATGGAAATTGGAATCCAATATTCCCTTCCTTCATATCAATAATCGCACCAATCGTTCTAAGGAAAGGTCTACCAAGAATAATAGGGCAAGAAAGATTGCAATCTATATCAAGAACGATAAAATCTACGGGCACCAAATTTCTATTTGCAACAATGAGAACATCATTGGTTCTTCCCATAGGCTTTTTAATGGTGGAATCCGCAAGGTGCAGATTTAAAGAGCAATCATCAAGATCATGGAAACCTAGAATATCACATAAAGTTTTCGGAATCGTGGAAACACTAGCACCCAAATCACACAAAGCAAAACACTCATAATATTTAATTTTAATCCTTATAGTAGGTTCCCACTCATCATTAAGTTTTCTAGGTATAGAAACTTCCAAATTAAGTTTTTCATCATAAGATTGCATCAAAGCATCAACAATATGTTTGGTAAAATCTTTGTTTTGACTATAAGCATGAGGAGAATTAACAACGGATTGCAACAAGGTAATACAACCTTTTAAAGAGCAATTATCATAATCAAATTCCTTGAAATCCGAGATAGTAAGTTCAATATTATTATAAGTTGAGGATTCTCCAATCTCACTTTCACCAATTTTAGCATCAAGATCTAAAGACTCCGAATTTTTGGGACGCCTTCTAGGCAAAGTTGATTCATCATCACTCCCATAATCATGAAAATTCATATTGCAAAACATAGATCTAATCGGAGACGCATCAATAACTTTAAGATCCTCATCATCATTTTCATGAAGACTAGAAGAACACGCTTTTATAAAGCTTTCTTTTTTAGCACGCAATCTAGCGGTTCTTTCCTTGCACTCGTCAATGGAAATTCTCATTACTTTGAGAGACTCATCGATATCATGCTTAGGAGAAGAAGATCCAAGTTTAAGAGAATTAACATCAAGCAAAAGTCTATCAACGTTCCTAGCCAAATCATCAACTTTAAGCAATTTTTCTTCAAGCACGGCATTAAAATTCTTTTGCGAAATCATAAATTCTTTCACACTATTCTCAAAATCAGAGGGCATATTATTAAAATTACCATAAGAATTATTGTAGGAATTTCCATAATTATTATAGGGATTACTAGGGAACGGTCTAGCATTAGAATTTCCTCTATAAGCATTGTTTCCAAAGCTATTCCTACCAACAAAATTTACATCCATAGATTCATTATTATTCTCAATCAAGGAAGACGAAGGCATATCATTGGGATCAAGAGGAGTATTTTTAGTAGCAAACATCTTCATAAGTTCATCCATCTTTCCACTCAAAACATTGATTTCTTCTATAGCATGCACTTTTTTACTAGAAGATCTTTCGGTGTGCCATTGAGAATAATTAGCCATAATATTATCAAACAATTTTGTAGCATCTTGATACGTCTCCAACGTAGCTATAATTTTTGATTGCTCCATGCTACTTTATCTACTGTTTTGGACTGTATTGGGCTTTATTTTCCAATTTTATATTATTTTTGGGACTAACCTATTAACCGGAGGCCCAACCCAGAATTGTTGTTTTTTTGCCTATTTCAGTGTTTCGAAGAAACGGAATATCAAACGGAGTCCAAGCGGAATGAAACCTTCGGGAACGTGATTTTCTCACCGAACGTGATCCAGGAGACTTGGACCCTGCTCCAAGGAAAAAAGAGGCGGTCACGAGGGTGGGGGGCACCCCCCCTAGGGCGTGCCCCCCTGCCTCGTGGGCCCCATGTTGCTCCACCGACATACTCCTTCCTCCTATATATACCTACGTATCCCCAAATGATCAGATGAGGAGCCAAAAACCTAATTCCACCGCCGCAACCTTTTGTATCCACGAGATCCCATCTTGGGGCCTGTTCCGGAGCTCCGCCGGAGGGGGCATCCACCACGGAGGGCTTCTACATCAACACCATAGCCCCTCCGATGAAGTGTGAGTAGTTTACTTTAGACCTTCGGGTCCATAGCTAGTAGCTAGATGGCTTATTCTCTCTTTTTGGATCTCAATACAATGTTCTCCCCCTCTCTCGTGGAGATCTATTCGATGTAATCTTCTTTTTGCGGTGTGTTTGTTGAGACCGATGAATTGTGGGTTTATGATCCAGCTTATCTATGAATAATATTTGAATCTTCTCTGAATTCTTTTATGTGTGATTGAGTTATTTTGCAAGTCTCTTCGAATTATCTGTTTGGTTTGGCCAACTAGATTGATAGTTCTTGCAATGGGAGAAGTGCTTAGCTTTGGGTTCAATCTTGCGGTGTCCTTTCCCAGTGACAAAAGGGGCAGCAAGGCACGTATTGTATTGTTGCCATCAAGGATAACAAGTGGTTTTTTTTATCATATTGCATGAATTTATCCCTCTACATCATGTCATCTTGCTTAAGGTGTACTCTGTTTTTAACTTAATACTCTAGATGCATGCTGGATAGCGGTCGATGAGTGGAGTAATAGTAGTAGATGCATAATCGTTTCGATCTACT
The DNA here is from genome assembly GCF_018294505.1 of Triticum aestivum. NCBI lineage: Eukaryota > Viridiplantae > Streptophyta > Magnoliopsida > Poales > Poaceae > Triticum > Triticum aestivum. Next base: position 772,905,714 of record NC_057798.1, on the reverse strand, counting down.
TGTCTAGGACGTGATGCCTATATACATGATCATACCTAGATATACTCATAATTATGCTCAATTCTGTCAATTGCTCAACAGTAATTTGTTCACCCACCGTAGAATATCTATGCTCTTGAGAGAAGCCACTAGTGAAACCTATGGCCCCCGGGTCTATTCTCATCATATCAATCTCCATTACTTTATTACTTGCTTTGTTTTTACTTTTCCTTTTACTTTTCACTTTGCATCTATATACCAAAAATACCAAAAATATTATTTATCATCTCTATCAGATCTCACTCTTGTAAGTGACCGTGACGGGATTGACAACCCCTAATCGCGTTGGTTGCGAGGAGCTATCGTTTTTTGTAGGTACGAGGGACTTGTGCATGGTCTTCTACTGGATTGATACCTTGGTTCTCAAAAACTGAGGGAAATACTTACGCTACTTTGCTGCATCATCCTCTCCTCTTTGGGGAAATCCAACGCAGTGCTCAAGAGGTAGCAAGAAGAATTTCTGGCGCCGTTGCCGGGGAGGCTCACGCAAGAGCAAGTCAACCATACCAAGTACCCATCACAATCCCTATCTCTCGCATTACATTATTTGCCATTTGCCTCTCATTTTCCTCTCCCCCACTTCACCCTTGCCGTTTTATTCGCCCTCTATTTCCCAATCTCCTCCTCTTTTTCCTGTTTGCCTTTTCTCGTTGCCTTTCTGTTTGCTTGTGTGTTGGATTACTTGTTGCCATGGCGCAAGATAATACCAAATTGTGTGACTTCTCGAATACCAATAATAATGATTTCCTTAGTACTCCGATTGCTCCTCTTAATAATGATGAGTCTTGTGAAATCAATACCGCTTTGCTGAATCTTGTTATGAAAGATCAATTCGCCGGCCTTCCAAGTGAAGATGCTTCTACTAATCTAAACAATTTTGTTGATTTGTGTGATATGCAAAAGAAGAAAGATACGGATAACAATATTGTCAAATTGAAGTTATTTCTGTTTTCACTTAGAGATCGTGCTAAAGTTTGGTTCTCGTCTTTGCCTAAAAATAGTATTGATTCTTGGAACAAGTGCAAAGATGCTTTTATCTCTAAGTATTTTCCTCCCGCTAAGATCATCACTCTTAGGAACGATATTATGAATTTTAAAAAACTTGATCATGAGCATGTTGCCCAATCTTGGGAAAGAATGAAATTGATGCTTCGCAATTGCCCCACTCATGGTTTGAATTTATGGATGATCATACAAAATATTTATGCCGTATTGAATTTTGCTTCTAGAAATCTTTTAGATTCGGCCGCAGGAGGCACGTTTATGGAAATTATGTTAGGAGATGCTACAAAATTGCTTGATAATATTATGGCTAATTATTCTTAATGGCACACTGAAAGATCTTCTAGTAAAAAAGTGCATGCTATAGAAAAAATCAATGTTTTGAGTGAAAAGATGGATGAACTTATGAAGATGTTTGCTACTAAAAATACTTCTCTTGATCCCAATGATATGCCTTTGTCTACTTTGATTGAGAATAATAATGAATCTATGGATGTGAATTTTGTTGGTAGGAATAGTTTTGGAAACAACACGTATAGAGGGAATTTTAATCCTAGGCCTTATCCTAGTAATCCTTCTAATAATTATGGAAATTCCTACAACAACTCTTATGGAAATTTTAATAAGATGCCCTCTGAATTTGAGAGTAGTGTTAAAGATTTTATGAATTCAGAAAAGAGTTTTAATGCTCTGCTTGATGAGAAATTGCTTAATGTTGATGATTTGGCTAGGAACGTTGATAGAATTTCTCTTGAAATTGATTCTTTAAAGATTAGATCTGTAATCATGATATCAATGCGTCTCTCAAAGCCATGAGAATTTCCATTGATGAGTGCAAGGAAAGAACCGCTAGGATGCGTGCTTCCAAAGATGCCTTTATTAAAGCGTGTTCTTCCAATTCCTATGAAAATCAAGATGAAGATCTAAAAGTTATTGATGTGTCACCCATTAAATCTTTGTTTTGCAATATGAATCTTGATGAAACTGAATATGATCTTCCTTTACCTAGAAGGCGTTCTAAGAATTCGGAGTTTCTAGATCTTGATGATGAAATTGATAAATGTGGGATTGAAAGAAATAAAAACCTAGATGTTGCTAAACCCACTATTTTGGATCTCAAGAAATTTAATTATGAAAATTGCTCTTTAATTGGTTGTATTTCCTTGTTGCAATCCGTGCTAGATTCTCCTCATGCTTATAGTCAAATTAAGGCCTTTACCGAACACATTGTTGATGCCTTGATGCAATCTTATGAAGAAAAACTTGAGTTGAAAGTTTCTATCCCTAGAAAACTCTATGATGAGTGGGAACCTATTATTAAAATTAAAAGTAAAGATTATGAGTTTCATGCTTTACGTGATTTGGGTGCTAGTGTCGCTACTATTCCCAAAACTTTGTGTGATTTGCTAGATTTCCGTGACTTTGATGATTACTCTCTAAACTTGCATCTTGCGGATTCCACTATTAAAAAGCCTATGGAAAAAATTAATGATGTTCTTATTGTTGCAAATAGGAATTATGTGCCCATAGATTTTATCGTTCTTGATATAGATTGCAATCCTTCATGTCCTATTATTCTTGGTAGACCTTTCCTTAAAGAAGGGCATGTAACACTTCCCTAGAAAGAAAATAAAATTACCATATGAATCTATCATGAGAACCACGTATGGATTGCCTACCAAAGATGGCAATACCTAGATCTATCCTCGCTTTTATGCCTAGCTAGGGGCGTTAAACGATAGCGCTTGTTGGGAGGCAACCCAATTTTTTTTGTTTTTTGTTTTTTCTTCTGCTTAGGAATAAATAATCCATCTAGCCTCTGTTTGGATGTGGTTTTATGTTTTAATTAGTGTTTGTGCCAAGTAGAACCTATAGGATAACCTACGACGATAGTTGATTTGATTCTGCTGAAAAACAGAAACTTTGCACGCACGAATATAATTTTGTTAAATCACAGAAACGTGATTTTGCATTGGTTCTTTCTGATGCTGTTCAATAAACAAAGTTTCCGGGACTTCCTATTTTTTGTAGGATTTTTAGAGTTCCAGAAGTTTGCGTTAATTACAGATTACTACAGACTATTCTGTTTTTGATAGATTCTGTTTTGCGTGTGTTGTTTGCTTATTTTGATGAATCTATGGCTAGTAAAATAATTTATAATCCATAGAGAAGCTGGAATACAGTAGGTTTAACACCAATATAAATAAATAATGAGTTCATTACAGTACCTTGAAGTAGCCTTTCGTTTTCTTTCTCTAACGGAGCTCACGAGATTTCTATTGAGTTTTGTGTTGTGAAGTTTTCAAGTTTTGGGTGAATTCTTTTGATGGATTATGGAACAAGGAATGGCAAGAGCCTAAGCTTGGGGATGCCCATGGCACCCCCAAGATAATCCAAGGACACCAAAAAGTCAAAGCTTGGGGATGCCCCGGAAGGCATCCCCTCTTTCGTCTACTTCCATCGGTAATTTACTTGGAGCTATATTTTTATTCACCACATGATATGTGTTTTGCTTGGAGCGTCTTTTATTATTTGCGTCTTTGCTTGTTAGTTTACCACAATCATCCTTGCTGTACACACCTTTTGAGAGAGCCATACATGAATTGGAATTTTCTAGAATACTCTATTTGCTTCACTTATATCTTTTGAGCTTGATAGTTTTGCTCATAGTGCTTCACTTATATATTTTGAGCGTGATAATTTTTGCTTTAGTGCTTCACTTAGATCTTTTAGAGCACGGTGGTGGATTTGTTTTAAAGAAACTATTGATCTCTCATGCTTCACTTAGATTATTTTGAGAGTCGTTAATAGCATGGTAATTTGCTTAATATTAATATACTTGGTATTCAAGATATGTGAAACTTTCTTTTGAGTGCGTTGAATACTAAGATAAGTTTGATGCTTGATAATTGTTTTGAGATATGGAGGTGATAATATCAAAGTCGTGCTAGTTGAGTAATTGTGAATTTGAGAAATTCTTGTGTTGAAGTTTGCAAGTCCCGTAGCATGCATGTATGGTTAAAGTTGTGTAACAAATTTGAAACATGAAGTGTACCTGGCTTGTGCATCCTTATGACTGGCAGTCGGGGATGAGCGATGGTCTTTTCCTACAAATCTATCCCCCTAGGAGCATGCGCGTAGTACTTGATTTTTGATGACTTCTAAATCTTTGAAATAAGTATATGAGTTCTTTTGACTAATGTTGAGTCCAAGGATTATACGCACTCTCACCTTTCCGCCTTTGCTAGCCTCTTCGGTACCGTGCATTGCCCTTTCTCACCTTGAGTGTTGGTGCAAACTTCGCCGGTGCATCCAAATCCCGTGATACGATACGCTCTATCACACATAAACCTCCTTATATCTTCCTCAAAACAACCACCATACCTACCTATCATGGCATTTCCATAGCCATTCCGAGATATATTGCCATGCAACTTTCATCATCATATTCATGACATACATTACTTTTGTCATATTGCCATTGCATGATCATGTAGTTGACATCGTATTAGTGGAAAAGCCACCATGCATTAGTTTTCATACATGTCACTCTTGATTCATTGCACCATCCCGGTACACCGCCGGATACATTCATATAGAGTCATATCTTGTTCTAGTTTCGAGTTGTAATCCTTATGTTGTAATCAATAGAAGTGTGATGATCATCATTATTAGAGCATTGCCCAAAAAGAAAAAAAAGAAAAAAAAAAGAAAGCCAAAAAAAGGAAAGGCCCAAAAAAAAGAAAATAAAAAGAAAATAAAAAGGGCAATGCTACTATCTCTTTTTCCACACTTGTGCTTCAAAGTAGCACCTTGTTCTTCATGTAGTGAGTCTCATATATTGTGTTTCCAAGTAGCACCTTGTTCTTCATGTAGTGAGTCTCATAATTGTCTTTTTATACTAGTGGGAATTTTTCATTATAGAACTTGGCTTGTATATTCCTACGATGGGCTTCCTCAAATGCCCTAGGTCTTCATGAGCAAGCGAGTTAGATGCACACCCACTAGTTTTCTTTTGTTGAGCATTCATAGCTCTAGTGCATCCGTTGCATGGCAATCCCTACTCCTCATGTTGACATCAATTGATGGGCATCTCCATATCCCGTTGATTATCCTCGTCAATGTGAGACTTTCTCCTTTTTTGTCTTCTCCACACAATCCCCATCATCATATTCTATTCCACCCATAGTGCTATATCCATGGCTCATGCTCATGTATTGCGTGAAGGTTGAAAAAGTTTGAGATTATTTAAGTATGAAACAATTGCTTGGCTTATCATCGAGGGTATAGAAGTTGGGAACATCTTTGTGTGACGAAAATGAAGCATAACCTAACTATATGATTTTGTAGGGATGAACTTTCTTTTGCCATGTTATTTTGAGAAGACATGATTGCTTTGATTAGTATGCTTGAAGTATTATTATTTTTGTGTCAATATGAACTTTTGTCTTGAATCTTTCGGATCTGAATATTCATATCACAATTAAGAAGATTTACATTGAAATTATGCCAAAGTATCACTCCGCATAAAAAAAATCTTTTTTATCATTTACCTACTCGAGGACGAGCAGGAATTAAGCTTGGGGATGCTTGATACGTCTCCAACGTATCTATAATTTTTTATTGCTCCATGCTACTTTATCTACTGTTTTAGGCAATATTGGGCTTTATTATCCACTTTTATATTATTTTTTGGACTAACCTATTAACCAGAGGTCCGGCCCAGATTTGTTGTTTTATGCCTATTTCAGTGTTTAAGGAAAAGGAATATCAGACGGAGTCAAAACGGAACGAAATCAACTGGAGAAGTTAATTTTGGAAGGAAACCAACCTGATGGGCTTGGAGTGCACGCCAGGGGAGTCCCGGGATGTCCACGAGGGTGGAGGGCGCCCCCCTGGGCGTGCCCCCTACCTCGTGAACAGCCCGGAGGTCCACCGACGTACCCCCTGCACCCATATATACCTACGTACACTAAAACTTCCAGAACAGAAGATAGATCAAGAGTTCCGCCGCCGCAAGCCTCTGTAGCCACCAAAAACAAATCGGGACCCTGTTCCAGCACCCTGCCGGAGGGGGATCCCATCACCGGAGGCCATCTTCATCATCCCGGCGCTATCCCTGACGAGGAGGGAGTAGCTCACCCTCGGGGCTGAGGGTATGTATCAGTAGCTATGTGTTTGATCTCTCTCTCTCGTGTTCTCTCTCGTTTTCTTCTTTGGCACGATCTTGATGTATCCCGAGCTTTGCTATTGTAGTTGGATATTATGATGTTTCTCCCCCTCTATTCTCTTGTGATGAATTGAGTTTCCCCTTTTGAAGTTATCTTATCGGATTGAGTCTTTTATGAGAACACTTGATGTATGTCTTGCGTGGGATAATCGTGGTGACAATGGGTTATTCTATTGATCCACTTGATGTATGTTTTGGTGATCAACTTGCGGGTCTCGTGACATTGGGAACCTATGCATAGGGGTTGGCACACGTTCTTGACTCTCCGGTAGTAGCTTTGGGACACTCTTTGAAGTACTTTTATGTTGGTTGGATGAATCTGAGATTGTGTGATGCATATCGTATAATCATGCCCACAGATACTTGAGGTGACAATGGAGTATCTAGGTGACATTAGGGTTTTGGTTGATTTGTGTCTTAAGGTGTTATTCTAGTACGAACTCTTTTATAGATCAATCCGAAAGAATAACTTTGTGGTGGTTTCGTACCCGTCCATAATCTCTACGTTTGTTCTCCGCTATTAGTGGCTTTGGAGTGACTCTTTGTTGCATGTTGAGGGCTTGTCATATGTTCTATCTATGTTATTATTGTTGAGAGAACTTGCACTAGTGAAAGTATGAACCCTAGGCCTTGTTTCCTATCATTGCAACACCGTTTACGCTCACTTTTACCGCTCGCTACCTTGCTGTTTTTATTATTTCAGATTACAAAAACCTTTATCTCCCATCTATTTTGCACTTGTATCACCATCTCTTCGCCGAACTAGTGCACCTATACAATTTACTATTGTATTGGGTGTGTTGGGGACACAAGAGACTCTTTGTTATTTGGTTGCAGGGTTGTTTGAGAGACACCATCTTCATCCTACGCCTCCTACGGATTGATAAACCTTAGGTCATCCACTTGAGGGAAATTTCCTACTGTCCTACAAACCTATGCACTTGCAGGCCCAACAACGTCTACAAGAAGAAGGTTGTGTAGTAGACATCAAGATGTAGCTGGTGGGTCCCAGCAGTCAGGGGGGCGAATCGTTTTGGTTTCTTTTTTTTGCCCGGACGCACTTCCTTGCGTGCGAAGATGTAGCTGGTGGGTACCAGCAGTCCGGGGGGCGAATCTTTTTTTTTGCCCGGACACACTTCCTTGCGTGCGAAGGTGTCGCTGGTGGGTCCCAGTGGTCAGGGGGGCGATTCATTTTTTTTGCCCGGACGCACTTCCTTGCGTGCGAAGATGTAGCTGGTGGGTCCCAGCAGTCAGGGGGGAAACATTTTATTCGCGAAATATGGTGGCCCGTCCGGTGGGTCCCCGCTGTCAGGTGGAGGAATAATTATTTTGCGTGTAATAAGGAGGCACTTCCTTGCTGTGGCCGTGGACCCAGCTGTCAGCCTCTCCACGTACAGTCCACATCCGTTGGAAGCAGTTCCTTGACCACGTTGACCACACCGCGCCGAGAGCACCAGGGCGGTGGACGATGACGACGCCTAGGAAGGGGACAACGGGGAGCCGGGGAAGATGCGGCAGTGGAAGCCCGCGCCGAGAGGAGTACGAGGGTTCACTGGTTCGGCTGCAGTGTGAGGCTGCCGTCGCCGCAGGGCCAGGCTAGCGGTGGGAATAGTAGGGGGCGGTGAGGCCTCCGCGGCAGCACATCCGGCCACGGGAGGCAGGAGCATGCGGCACGACCAACGCTGCTTTGGGCGGCTGGAGCAAGAAGACCAGAGGTTGAAGAAGCACTACGGCCGTTGGATGGACATCGTACGGTCACTGAAGCTAGAATCGTTTATATTGACTAAGTTGACAAAGCCCTCCGTCCCCGTCAACTTAGTAGGCCCACAAGTCAGCCTCCCACCAAGGTGGGTCCCAGCTAGCTGGGGGGTATTCATTTTTTTTGTGCGTAATAAGGAGGCACTTCCGGTGGGTCCGAGCTGACAGCAGGGGGAACGTTTTTTTCGTGAAATACGGTGGCCCGTCGGGTAGGTCCCAGCAGTCAGGGGAAAACGTTTTTTTCGCAAAATACTGGTGGCCCGTCCGGTGGGTCCCTGCTGTCAGGTGGAGGAATAATTATTTTCCCCGTAATAAGGAGGCACTTCCTTGCGGCTGCCGTGGACATAGCTGTCAGCCTCTCCACGTACAGTATTCTTCCGATGGAATTCGGTCGTTGACCACATTGACCACGCCGCGCCGAGAGCACCATGGCGGTGGACAACAGCGAGGCCTAGGAAGGGAACAACGCGGAGCCGGGGAAGATGCGGCAGTGGATGCCCACGCGGAGAGGAGTACGAGGGTTCACTGGTTCGGCTGCGCTGCCGTCGCCGCAGAATAACAGGGGGTGTGGGTGAGTGGAGTGGAGGGATGGCCTGGCCAGCAGTGGGAGTAGTATGGGGAAGGTGAGGCCTCCGCGGCAGCACAGCCGGCCACGGGAGGCAGGAGCAGGCGGCACGACCGGCGCTGCTTTGGGCGGCTGGAGCAAGAAGACCAGAGGTTGAAGAAGCACTACAGCCGTTGGATGGACATCGTACGGCCAGTCGAGCTAGAATCGTGCATATTGACTAAGTTGACAAAGCCCTTTGTCCCCGTCAACTTAGTAGGCCCACTATACTGGGTCCCAGCTAGCAGGGGGAGTATTATTATTTTTGGGCGTAATAAGGAGGCACTTCCTTGCGTGCGAAGATATAGCTGGTGGGTCCGAGCTGTCAGTGGCGGTAACATTTTTTTCGTGAAATACAGAGGCCCTTTCAGTGGGTCCCAGATGTCAGGTGGAGGAATCATTATTTTGCGCGTAATAAGGAGGCATTTCCTTGCGTGCGGCCGTGGACCGAGCTGTCAGCCTCTCCACGTACAGTCCACTTCCGATGGATGTCGTTCATTGACCACATTGACCAGGCCGCGCCAAGAGCACCAGGGCAGTGGACGACGGCGAGGCCTAGGAAGGGAACGACACGGAGCCAGGGAATACTCGGCAGTTATTTCCCACGCAGAGGAGTACGAGGGTTTACTGGTTCGTCTGCCGTCGCCGGAGAATAACAACATGTGTGGGACTGAGGGTGAGTAGAGGGATAGCTAGGCCAGCGATGGGAGTACGGTGGGCCGATGAGGCCCGCGCGGCAGCACAGCCGGCCGCGGGGAGGAGGGAGCAGGCAGTCCCGCCGGCGCTTGTTTGAGCGGCTGGAGCAGGAAGAGCAGAGATTGAAGAAGCACGACGGCCGTTGGATGGACATCCAACAGTATACAGGCCATTTGTGGAAAGCCTCAAATCTGTGGAAAACAGCATACAACCCATCTGCCATTATTTCAAATAGTTTACAGTCCATTTGCTAATTCTTACGGTTTTTTTGGAGCCCATATTCTTTTTGTTAGCATCACAGCCCATATTGTGGCCACGGTTAAAAAATTATACGAAATTTTGCATGTGTCGGTGCGGTCTGAACTGTTTTTAATCCCGAAATTTCGAGTCACATTCAGACTAATTTTAAAAATAAATGTATATCAATATAAAATCTAATACATTGTCCACGCGTAAAAATTAATGCAATTTAAAATCTCGAAATAAAAAAAAGACATTTGAAACTAATTGCCGGTTTGATGTGTTTTAAAAATGTACATCCCATTTCTCATTACTGATAGGCCATTTTCTTGGCCAGCCGAATGAAGCTCTCCTCGTCTAGCCCAACAGGCCTGATAAAGTGACTTACTTGACAAATCACAAAAAAACTGGGCTAGCCATTTTCAAAAAGAAAAAAAACTACTGGGCTGGTCTGTGGTAAACATAAAAGAAAGGCTATCTAGACAGGCCAGAGTGTCCCGCACAGCCTAGTTGACACCCTGCTTCCGTCTCAAAAACATATTAGATAAATGCCACTCCAATTATGGCGATTCATAAAAATGCCACTGCAATTTCCAAACTTTGAAAAATGCCACTGCAATTTTTGCAAACTTTGAAAAACGCCACTGCAGTTTGCAAACTTTGAAAAATGCCACTCCAGACTTCAAAAAATGCCACTAGAAATGGCATGAAATGGCATTTTTCAAAGTTTGGAAATTGCAGTGCCATTCTCTCGAAGGCATTTATCAAATTAACCCAAAACAAAAATAACTGGGCGAGCTGCCAGGTCCCTGGTGTCAGCCACTCATTGTGCAATTCTCTCGTTTACTGACTACGTTGACAATGGCATGGGACCCAGATGTCAGAAATCCACTAGGAGGAGCCATTTTTTTATTGGCTTGAAATAAGGAGGCACTTGCTTGCGTAGTGCCATGATCTTGGCGGGTCCCTGCTATCATCCTCTCCATGTACAATCATCTCCTGATTGTGTACGCGTCAACTTGCTAGGCCCACAAGTCAGCCTCTAAACCCGTGGAGGACAAATACAACCCATTTAAAAAAATAACAGCCCATTCCATACGTTCAAACGGAAAGTTCAACATTCAGAGCAAAGTAACAGGTCTGATCCACATATAGAGTACTGAACTTCCACGTTGACAACCATCATAGCCAAGTTAACTATCTACTCCCAGTAGACAAGTAATAACTTACTCTTAGCTAACTAGACGATGCCGGCGGTACACGCTAAACGCCGGCACCGGCGTCCTGCGCCTCGCCTCGGACTTGCCAGAGGTGCAATAGGGCGCATTGCTCACGCGCGTTGGCATTTTCCATGCCGGCGTGGTCCACCGAAGCTTCGGCTTCCAAGCGGGAAACCCACTTGACGAGCTGGTAGTAAAAATCAGCATCGCGGATGCGTGCGTGCCCGACAGCCTCCAGGGCTATTTGCTGGGCGCCGGCCTCCACGTAGTCGGCCCAGTTGCGGGCGCTCTGCTCGCGACTCAGAGCATCGGTGTGCTGCTGCTCCATGTCCTGCTGGCGGCACAAATCGGCGTTACGCTGCTCCTCCACCAGGCGGTCGCGCTCCAATAAGTCCTGCTCCTCCGCCATGCGGTCGCACTCCAACAACTCCTCGATCTGCGCATTGCCATCTAAAGATAGATATAATGCCTCCTCCCTCCGTCTGCCTTCCGGTGCAAAATCGAACACTAGTTCCGGCGGTGACCGCCTCCGGCGTCGCCTACCGCGGACAGGCGGGGGCATGGCGGACGTGGCGAGCGACGTCGGGCTGGTGGGGGCTTATGAGGATATGGCGAGTTGGGTCACGGTGGCACTGGAGAATGCCGGGAAACAGTACTTATAGGGGGAAGGTAGCGCGACGGTCATCGGGATTCAATGCATAATGGCTTAGCGCACCAGCTTGCCGTGGAAAACTAGGGAAACTGAAATTATGACTGTGCCGTCCCGTCCCGTCTGGGTCGCACGCCGGCATGGCGGTCAAACGAGTGCACTCGAATCATCTCCCTCCTTGTCAATAATGATTTCACGGATTTAAAAAGCCCGCAACAATTAAAGCGTATCTTTTTTTGCATCAGTTAGCTGCCTTAATTACGGATGGCTGCATGCAGGCACTCAGAATCGCTCGCAGGCAGTACGCGAAGCAGCATGCAACGAGTCGCAGCCGAGGGCACGCATGTAGCCACTTAAATCGCTGGAATTAATTAGGCTTAAACTTCTGCATGCCATTAATTATTGCCATGCCTTGGTCTTGCTGCTTTGCTCACGGGACTAATAAACCCGGATGGAGGGAGTACCTTGGTTGGTGAGAGGTTTGAATTAAGCCCTGCAAACCGGAAAGGAGGTACTAGTACGTGCGTGATCTGCTATTTATTCGTGTAGGATCGAGTAGGTCATTTCTTGAATTGAGCCCTGCAAACCGGAAAGGAGGTAGTACGTGCGTGATACGCTATTTATCCGTGTAGGATTGATAGTGTAGCTTGTCAGTTTCTTCAGAGGTAGGCATTTTTATCCGTGTAGGATCGATAGTGTAGCTTGTCAGTTTCTTCAGAGGTAGGCATTTTTATTCAAAAAACTGCCACTTCACATCTAGCGTCACAAATAAAACTGCCAGGTGTGCATTTTTAGGCTAGCTAGTGATTGATCAGTAACTTGTAAACACTGAGAGAACAGAAATAAGTAACTGTTAATGCATCTCAATGATTCACAGATCATATACAAATATGTAGCTCCAAAAGCAAAGATCAGCCACTTCGGATCTTGCGTCGCAACTAAAACTAAGTAGTACGATTCCCATACATAAGATCAACATGTTAATGCATCTCAATGATTCACAGATCATATACAAATATGTAGCTCCAAAAGCAAAGATCTAGAAAAAACATCTGTTCTTCCTACTAACATGGATGCTTCTCTTGGCCAACATTCAGTACAGACTGAAAGACAAATTTGTTTGTGAAGTCTACAATTCCTCTTGCAAACGTAAGTGGTTTCACCAACAGCTGGAACCATGAGAATGAACCACACATGATGGAGGAACATCCACTGCAATATGATTTGGTCTTCTCTCGATCACACCGCGAGACTTTTCGGAATACAAACTTTAACTTAGGGAAAATGATGCCCATTGTATAATCAGACCAAAGCAATGAGGCACCAAGTGTTGGCCAGTAAATAGTACAGTACTACTTTTCTGTAGTCCATGAAGTGACTATCCAATCTTTGTGTCTATTTTCAAATGGCACTCCATGCAGTGACTATACTATTCTCTTGTGCAGTTCAACCAAAATTGAGGACACTTTGTTTGTTTGCCAAATAGCAACGGGCAGACATCTCTATTTGCACAAATATCAAGCAGATAGTAAACATATACCACACCATGTTCGCAGTGATGGAAGAGGTGAAATCGATACAACCGAAATTGAGCATCCAATCATTGAATCCTATCTTGCAACTCCAATGTAGGTCCACCCTGCCAATAAATTCACATGCAAACCACTAGTATTACTACCAAATGACAGTACAAAAAGAGTAGCAAGATAGTAGCAAACCATGTACCTTCGTAATGAACAACTCATAGTGCCACCAATTGGATATAAAGGTTTGGAAAAAACATGCTCCTAATGTTGAACCAGTTGGACTTTTTGTGCAGCTCCACTAAAATCGAGCATCCCCGTTTGCATAGATATTGAAAGTGTGATTACTATAAAAGTGGCACTAGTTGAAGCATAGTCTCACAAATATAAGCATTCCAATTTCTTAATGGGAAAAGGTAGCACGACTGTTTCTATCCACCTGTTTGAAGGAATAAATAAAGCAACAACGGCTGATGTCAGGAAGGCATACATAGTTTTTTTCTGAAAAACTTAGCCATTCCTGACCTTTCCTCTTCTTTTAAGCAAATTTTGTGCAGTTCTACTAAAATAAAATGCCATCACCGCCTTGACAATTTAGTTACATTGTACGAAAGGAAATGACTTAACATTACATCATGATGTCGGGTATGTAGTAGACATGCATTAGAGACAAACATACAGACCTCCTCCGATAACATAATGAACATTAATTTTAACAAAGGTGTGACTAGCCTTACCGGGATAATTTGAGTGAACTCTACACCCTCTGTTCCTTAATATAAGATGTTTTCGCAGTTCAATTTAAAGTACCCAAACGTCTAGTATTTAGAAAAATAGGCAGTAGTTTTCTTGAGCACATATCTGGGAAAGCTTGCCACACTTTATTTATGTCCATACGCTAATGCAACACCATTCGAATATACACTAATCCAGTGGCTAGTGCAACAGTAGAGTAGTTAGTTTATTACAAGGTACAGTACAATGGTTTTACTGAACAAATTTCAATAAACTCTAGCACTGGAAGGTTTCTATAAGAATTAACAATACAAAATGTAAAGGTAACAAGTTTCAGCATTGGTATACTAGCTGTGCATGAGCATTAAACCAAATACAAAAGTCTGAAGGTAACTAGCATTATTAACTAATGACAGTACAAAAAAATTGCAAACCATGTACCTCCAAGGTAAATATCATTTCGAACTCGGGGGGACCTTAAAAATTGCTATCCCAATCTTGATAATCGATCAAACATAGAAACTTGATCTTTCCTCTTGATAATCAAGAGAACAGCCGGAGGAGGAGGTGCCCACTCTTGACCTTTCCTCTTGTCTTCAGAATTGTCTGTGCAATTTAACCAAAATAAAATGACATCAGCGCCTTGGCATTTTGGTGACACTGTACAAAAAAATTAACTTATCTCATGAAAGTGAGGTATGTAATCTATAAGCATTAACAATGCAAAAATCTGAAGGTAGTAACAAGTTTCATCGTTGGTATACTGGCTGTGCAACAACATTAGAATGCCTTAGCTGAAAAATCTTTAATACATCCACAATCAACAGCTAACCCTGAAATGATCCAGTGACATTAAATGGCACTCCTTAAATTTATCTATGGCATTAGACTGAGAGCGGCATTAGTTAAATGTGGCATCACTTTAGTAGTAGCATTGCTTGAGTTGACTGCTGGCGTTATACTAACAGCAAAAAAAGTGGCAATAAGAGCATGGGAGGCCCATTCGGACAGTGGGCGCACCAGTACGATGTACCTCCACGGACGCAGAGTGGTGAGGGAGGTATGGTTGCCCAGAGCAACAAATATCCAGGCAGCATATGTGGATTACGTCCCATTTTTGTTCTCTTTAGCCACCCTTTTCCTATGTGAGGACAACAAACAGATCGACCTGGTCATTATCTATCGTGTTGTCATGCCTTTCTACCCTTCTTCAACCAAGAGACACGAGACTCGTTCCTTAGCTACTGATTTTCCCCTTTTCAACCTAGATGCGGGTTCGATGCCTACTCTCTTGGACACTATAGTCTCCCTTCCTTTCCTTATTCAACCCAGACATGCATTAGTCTGCATGAAGTAGGGTTTCCTTTAATAGTGCAAATTATGGTTTTCGTCTGCGTGGCCAGCAGAGCAGAGGATAGCAAATTGGGAAGATGGTGGAGTGGAAAAAGATCCACATGCAACGACGTGCCAGATGGGGCAATAGAACAAGGGTATGGTTCAAAAAGAGGTAGCATACCTGAGGGTCGGCAGGAAGTGGCTTCGCTCGGTCGTCGTCCTCCGCACACACTACGGCAGCGATCCCGCGCGGGCGCTAGGTCTGAGAGGACGGCCTTGTCATCAGTGCGTGACCTCGCTCGCCGACGACGAGTGCGTCAACGCTGCACGTCCTTTTCTTCCTTGGCAGATCTGTGACCACCGGTGAGGAGGGAGAGAGGGGCCGTCTTTTTTAGATTTGGAGAGAGGGTGGTAGTGTGAGAAGCAAGTGGGTAGCCCTTGGCAAGAAAGCGCTGAAGCTCCAGCCTATATATCTTCTTTATACTACTAGTACTGGAGGTGGAGTAGTGGTAGAGTAGTTTATATTTTCTCTACATACAGTACCAGTTAGTCGTGCTTCAAAACTGAACAGCGCAACATTAAAAAATAAAGGCCGATAACTAATGCGGCACCTCGGGCCAACGCGGCCAGATCACATTTTGCACGAGAAATTACACACCATGTCTTGTTGACATGTGGTTCCGTTTCGCATATCAGTGAGACAACGGCGAGTAGTAGGAGTATTTCCGAACCGACGTGTAGGCCGGGGCGCCCCTTCGTGAACTATGGCAAACTGGCAATCGTCCACCAACTCTTCGCCTTTCCCTCTCAATTTGGAACTGTTGTTGCACGCTCTTCCTCTCCCTCCTCCATTTTCCTTCAGCCCTTCCGCTTTCTTCTGCCATTGTTGATCGTCTTCTCCATGGAGGGAACAGGACAGAAACGACCCCGTTATTCTTGCCCCGATCTGAAAGATGACGTGGTGGAGGAACTCATTGATCGGTGCGACGTTATCACCTCGGCTAGCATGGCAGGTTCGTTCAAGCCCATTCTCAACTCAACTAATAACATCATTACAAGGAACCCAAGAGTCAAGGAGCGGTTTGATCTCCCCTATCTTCTTTGTAGTGACCCTGATTGCTGGCGCCGTCACGACGGAGGCCTCGCCCTGTGCAAGTTAATGCCGCTTGATAATGATACGTATGATGTTAAGATGCCATCGCTTGAGGGCAAGGCTTGGGCAGGCACAAATGGAGATTGGGTTGTTTACATTGGGTCCAACTACGAGTGGGAACTTGTGAATGTGTACACTCGTGACTGGGTTCCACTTCCAAAAATCTCAGCAGACTGCCCAGAGGTTGAGCACACCGGTATTGTACGCACGTTCAAATACAATCATGGTGATTGTCTTCTACGGAAGATAGCAATTTCTTGAGTCCCCAACCGCTCTTGGAATTACAACAACTATGAAGTTGTTGCTATCTTCGACAAGCTTATTGCCGTCGTCAGTGGTTTAACTGGATGGATATTGCTCAAAAATCAGTTTCTGTACATGGATGAGTACTGTGATGCAATTGAATACGAGGGCCTTGTGTTTGCTGCCACCACTCGTGGCACTGTTTTTGCATGGCATCCTCGTTGTTTCGGTACATTTGTCTTACACCGTAATTATAATTGTTTCATCCACATGCATGCGGGTTAGCAAGGCTGGTCATAGTGGGGAGTAACTTAGACTAGTAACATGCATATGTTACTAGTTTATGTTACTACCTCTATAGTGCATAGTATCTTAGATTAGTATCATAGGTGGTCTCATTTATTGCCATGCATGACACATAATAGCATCACATTTATTATGTTACTGTATCTACCTATGTTACTATAACCATCTCTCTCTTCCTTAATTGCCTGCCACATAAGCATGTTTGCGAGTCCCAAGTGCATGATACTACTTATGTTACCCCCACTATGGCCAGCCTTACTAATTAACCTTCTTCTTGTGTTTCCAAGGTCCTGTGAACATTCCACCACCTATACTTGAAGATTTTTATAACCAAGGGGGAGATGATGATGGTGATGATCACGAGCATGAGGACGAGCAGCGCCCATATACTATTTGGCGCCTGGCAACTAGTTCCGATGGATCACCTCTTCTCGTGTGTATACAGCCCACTGATGATGTTACTGCTAAGGAAGCAGGTGTAGTCTCCCATGGTCGCACTCTCCGGACCTATTCCAACACCCATTGCATGGTATTCGGGATGGATACTAGTGTGCTAGCGCCAACTCCTTCTCCCTGGTACAGAATTGATAGTCTTGGAGAAAATTCGCTCTTCCTTGGACAAAACTATCCAATGATGGTGAAAGGCGATCCAACTGATGTTGACACAACGTTACTACCATTTATGAGAAGCAACTGTGTCTATACCTCGGACATTTGGGTGGTTCCCTACCCTGGTACTGATATAGTAGGCCGCTTCAGCCTGGTTGATCCATCCTGCGTTGGTCTCCAGATCGACAATGGATGGCCCGTCCCAGAGAATCACTTGTGGTTCAAAGCAAGCATTTCCAACGCCGAGGAATGGTTGAGTTGAAGTTCATTCATTGCTTTTTATTTGTTATGTGGTGAAAACTTTAGTATTTATAATGTATCCTCGTTGTCGATGTGGGTTGATGACCTGTTGTATGTAATAAAATGATATGCCTGTGATAAACTTACTAAATTTATGTATGGCTTTCGAGTTGCTTCTATGAGTGAGTGGTGCGACGAGGCACAAAAATATTTTCCGAATACATAATTGTACGTGCATTGCAATAGGTTATCGGATGAGGCCAATCATCAACAATAGTAGTACACTATTTGTACTAGCTTCACATGCTTCGCATGTCGTGCGGGTGTTTTTACTGTAGGCATACGTAACCAGCACCTCGAATCCTCGATACTAGTAGTACTATATAGTAAGTAGTAGGAGTAGTAGGGTGGCATGGGAAGCATTCACGTCCAGGAGTACGACACACGCCACCAGCACGACTTCCATCTGACACCAAATTTCTTGGAGTCCGTGCTAGAGCAATCTCTTCAACCTCATCGTTTCTCTAACTCAGCCATCGCGCGGCGGGCGAGGTGGGGGTTTGCCTATAGTCGGTTTCCTCAACTGCGGTCCCACTTGTAAGGTCAACTCCAATGCTCTATCAATATATGGATGTACTCTTCTTCCCAATACAAAAACATGCATCCATTCTACTCCCTCCGTTGCACAATACATGGCTTCTACACATGTATCTAGACATGTTTGTCAAAATATATGTGTATCTAGACATGTTTTAGTATATAGGCACATCCATTTTTGGACAAATGGAAGTCAAGTATTTTGGAACGGAGGGAGTGCACAATAAAATTTTTAAGTTAGCGCAACTAGTCTAATCCGAGAGCACAACCAAAGATTTGGTCGGGTTCTTCCTCCTTTTGCCGACACGTGGGACATCCAGCATCCAGGTCGTGTCATGAAAGAAAATAGAGTGGTAGTTGATAAGTTGAAGCCACGAGATGTGCATCTTGGGTTAAACTGTAAATAGAATCTTACTACTCTTGAGTAACTCCAAAAGCGGCCACCGAAGATCTTTCTTGGATTTGTTTTTCATCACCAGCACGTCGAGGTGAAAGATGTGCAGGTTCAGTGGGTCCGCTTGCATTTTCACTGACATGTGGGACAACATGTGAGCAAACAGACGATGGGCTCTGCGCGTCTGTTGGCTGGCTGAGAAGAAAGATAGAGGAGTGCTGAGCACGGACTGCAGGAAATTTGTTCTATGTATTGTACCTCGATATAGGCTCGATATAGTGGGGTGGCATGGGCCATAACTAGCATTCACGCCTAGCACTACGACACACGCCACCCACACGAGTCCCATCCGACACCAATTTTCTTGGAGTCCATGCTACAACCATCTCTTCTCCCTCCTATTTTCTTAGCCATCGCGTGGTGGGCGGGGTGGGGGTTTGCCGATAGTCGGTTTGCTCAACTACGGTCCCACTTGTAAGTGAAAATGCAACACCGCACGCATTCCCGCTTGAGCGGCGTGCCGGACCAACCGTGTGGGGGTGCGACGCGAACACGGCAGGCTTTTCCTTTTGTACTCGTAACTTGTAAAATTTGGTTCTGCTCCATGGCGCGATCGATAGATAGAAAATAACAATTTTTCCTAGAGTAATGAGAAGTTTGGTTCTAGCGCCGTTCTTGCATGGAGTACGTACGAAAATTATGAAGTTGATGCGAAAGGTAAGATAATTACTGTAGTATCATATACTACTACATGGATTTGACGGAAAGATAAAAATACGTACGAATCCATCAACGACATCCTCACGCCCTAGTGCGCCGGGTCACCAACCGACGTGTGAGGAGCAGCGGCGTTGGCGGCGAGCTCAACGTGCTTCTGAACAGTGAGTCCAAGGTTGCCCTGCGGTCCAAGAAGGCCAGTGTCCTATCGTCCTCCTCTTGCATGCGCATAGACGTGGGTGATTATGTCCATGGTGTCTTGCTGCGCCAGGCACTGCGCGGCGAGCGCGACCTCAAGGTGGACATTCTCCGGCGCGACGGCGTGCAGTCACAGGGCCACCAGTGTGTCGAAGAGGTTGTCACCATAGTGCCCGTTGAGGGTGGCGGGCATCGCAGAGCCTGGGCGTGTCGGCTGAAGGCTTACGTCAAAGTCGTCCGCGAGCTTCTTGACGATGGTGAACTTGTCGAGGAAACCGACGAGGAGCTCGTTGAACAAGGAGACGAAGCTGTCGTCCAAGCGGCCCCTCGCCCTGCCGGCCTCAAGCATTACTACCTGGAGACGTTCCTCGTTGCCGGGCCGTAGGCCGGCGTCATGGACCATCTGGCACAGCCGGCTGATGCTTGCTCTCATCACCTCCATGGATCTAGCTTAGCTTCTACTAGTCAACTGATCTTGCAATTCGAGTGATCACTCTTGCCCTTGGTTAGCGTGCGTAGGTGCGTAGGATTTCGTACTACTCCTCGACCCTCTACTGCACCTGCCTTTGGCTGTATGATAGGTGGGCCAGCCACCCCCTGGGCCCACGTGTCATTCACCCAAAGGCAGTTGCCGTAAGTCAATGAAGCTGCACCCCCTCCGTGCCGGTGCAGTATAGTCATCTCACCAGACCTCTAGTTTGGGCCAAACGAGAGAAGTTTGATGTTTACTGGTTTGTTGGTCCCCTTGGCATTTTGCGCCAAGTTTCGACCTTTGATTTAACTAATAAAATGTTAATGCATGTAAACAAAAATGTTGTGTAAGTCACATTATGAAAACCAAATAATCCCAAAACACTTAGGCACGGTGCATTAACTCCCTCCTTGTTTCTTATTTCGTGACATATCAACCAATGAGAGATGTGTGCCATGCATGCTTTCAGTGACTTGGGACTACCAAACATCACATGCAGTGTTTAGTTCATTGCATGTCATCCTATTAAGACTCTAGTTAGCAAGAAAACATTAAGTTCTCTCGCCGGTAGGAATAAAACACCATGTATTTATTTACAGAGGGAGTAGTACATTTTTTGTGACATGCATTACTAGATATTGCTAGTCAAATACTGAAATCCATATGGACGCGGTAGGACTCCTAAATCCAGACGGTGGTGCTACTAGTACTAGTAGTAGTACTACCAATGTAGTACTCCTAGGAGTACTAGCACTGTACTACCTGTTGGTCAAATTATTACGTGCTGCTCCTCATAGTGAAGTGACAAGACCCTGCGTCGGAGATGACACCTGAGTATAGGCGCCGTGTTCGGCATACCATAGTCAGCCTCACCTTCTGTAGTCACTATCATCATGGCTGTAGAGCTAGCCTGCTTACAACTAGCCATGTTCGACATAATTTCCCGTGCGTAGATGCCTATGCATTGCACGGGACACCAAGATTGGGGGTGGACTGCTCCGGCAGCGGCCATCGCGCCAGATTTTTCCACGACCTTCTAGATGTGGTGGGGAGGAGATAAAGCTGATTGTGAGAGACAAGGATTTGTTTGTAAATAGGGAACAAGTGCGGGCATCTTTTTGCAAAAATGGAGAAGCTTGGTTTGTATGCGTCAGATCTAGATCCGACGGCTACTGGTGAAAGATGGGAGGCACAACATCATCACCAACTTAGGACCTGTTTGATTCGCAGGATTTTGAAAACGCAGGAATAGGGCACGGCAATATTACAAGTTTCAAACTGATATTACAAATGTTAGGAGTAATGCTGCACCTAGGAAGAGGGAATTACTAGGAAGTTCACGTAAGAACTTTCGTAACTTTAGGTGGATGCAGCGTTATCGTACAAACTAAAATCCACTGCCCTGACAAGTCACTAATGGGCAAATAAGTTTTCGAGTCTCTGGCCACTTGATGTTTCAAAAACAAATTCAGCTTCTGCGGAGACTTTGTCATTTAGGCTTAGACGCTTGCGGTGATCAGCACACCATTCATTGTTGCGCCAGAGAATGCCAAACCTCATTACCTTGAGCACACTTGCCTCCAGAACAAAGAACCTGACCAATTTAATCTTAGATGTGCTGCCTCGGTAGTCGATCAAATCAATTTCTGTAAGATGGAGATCAAGGCATTCGATGAGATTTTTATACTGCAGCACATTTTTCTCACTTTCGGGTCTTTTTTTATCTGCAAAAGAAGAGAACATATTAGAGCAGCTGGCTGCATAAGATTGCCGTGTCATCAAGAGGTACCAATATCATTCGCTCATACGATAGGATTGGCTGGCTAGTGATATTTTTTCACTCTCTCTCTCTCCCTCTCTCTCTCTCTCTGTTTCTGCTTCCTCTCATTTAACTAGGAGCACATGAAGAGCTTGGTCATTTGTTTCCTTCCACTATGTGGCCGATGCCATATTTCGCAAAAGTATGCCACATAATACGCATCGATGTCAAATCAAAAGATTTTGGCACCGCTCTCACGATGTGAGAGAGCTGGCACCGCTGTGCACACAGAAAACAAATCAATCAAACCAACTACACCAGCCTCTCACTCTCCCAAACAAGTCTTTTTTTATTGCCTCCGTCCTCTCTCTCTCCCACGTAGTGTTTTTTCATTGCGTGAGTTAATTTGGCACCGGAGCAAAGTAGGTGCTCCAGATTCGGGCACCAGGTGAGCAATGGAGGGGCATCGATGCCAAATGCATCACAAGTGAATTTGGCACATGTTTTGGCCTACATAGCCCACTTTTGTACTCCCTCCGTCCCAAAATTCTTGTCTTAAATTTGTCTAAATACGAATGTATCTAGTTACATTTTAGTGTTAGATACATCCGTATCTAAACAAATGTAAGACAAGAATTTTGGGACGGAGGGAATACTACCTCGTATTTAGTATAAAATTTTGACCATAGATTTACCTAAGAAAATGCCAATGCATGTCACTAAAAATTACACCATTTGAAATTATGTTCAAATACGAATCCAACGATATAGTTCTTAGTGACATGCATTAACATTTTGTCAGTTAAATCTATGGTCAAATTTTGATACTACAAAATTGGAAGAGTAAACCAGGACGAAGGTAGTAGTAGTACTTGCCCTTAGGGTAACCATAGAGTTACTGGAGTAGTCTAAGTTACTTTCCACTATGACTAGCCTAGGCTACTATAGTAGTATAGCATAAAAATGATGCAGGTGATCACGTGAGAAAAAAAATACTAAAAACATTTCTTTCCGTGCAGTGCGTAGATGTAGTTTTGAACAATACACTTGTCATCGTAATTTGGGAAAATTACGAAAAAATTGAGCTACGTTGTGATTACCGTTTACTAATAGGAAAGAAGTTTCACCTCGATGAGTAGCTTCTCAGTGCATGGAAAGCATGTAAGGAATCCAACAACTTGATCCAGATTGGGGCCGATAGATTTTAGTGCTAAGATTTTCACTGTGCGCATGGACTGGGTCAAGCTTGTGGGAATCATTTTCTGGAAGACGGTCGTAAATACATCAAGAAGAAATTTAAAAATGTGAATTTCAAGAAGACGGAGAAGAAGATGAGTGTTGTACCTGAACGATTACGGATCCAATAAAGAGTTTGGAGAATTTGGCAGACGAGTACACCAACACTGTCAATTTCGGCGTGTCAATGACCCTGATTTTTGTTGGACCTTCTAGATCCGATACAAGCAATCTCTCAAGGAAAGGCGCATTCTCAATGACCATAACATGGAACAGCTGGAGTGATTTCTTCCCAATTTATGTCTTGTTACGGGGCCAGCAAGACACATAAATCCATCGGAGATTTGTCGAGGCGATGTGGAGGCTAATGAACCCGTGGATCTGCTCAAGACGAAGGTACTCGAGCGCAGTACAGCTGCGGAGCAGGTGCTCGATAGCCTTCTTCGAGATGACAACGTCGAAGAGGTCGAGCTGCTTGAGTTGAGGGAGAAGAAGGGCGGGCGCGGCATCAATCTGGGGAAGATAGCAGGAGCTGAAGCTGGCGTGGTGCAGCGTTGGCGTGAGGCGGAGCGTGGATGGTGGCAGAGATTGACATCGTCCAGCTTCAAAGCTGAGCTCCTCGAGCTGATCTAGGGCGGGGGATAAGAACCACTCGTCGAACTTGGGTTGGACCTTGTAGTTGGTACTGAACATGCGGATGTCAAGGCGTCTGGTTGGCCCAGGGTGCGATGAAAGGATCTTGGAGACTGCGGCCATGCGTTTGCAATCCCCGTCGCAGAGGCAGCTGTAGACGGTGAGGTTGAGGGGGACGCAGCGCCAGACGGGGCGCCACCGCCGGGAGAGCAGGGCGGGCCGCACGGCAGATTTGGTGGGGAGGTGGCCAATGATGACGAGCAGCATGTCGTCGGGGAGGCTGCTGATGAAGTCCAGGCTCGCCGGATGCGGTTTTGGCTCGAGCGGCCTCCGCTTGTTGGCTGCCTTGCCGTCCATCTCAACCAGCGGCGACGCCGGTGTACACGTGTGCTGGTGTGTGTTGTGTGCTGGGTGTGCGCGAGTGCATCCTTCTGTGCATGCCGCCGTGCAGTGGTGAATTGTGCGCGAGTGCGTCCTTCGCGCGCAAGAAGTTTGTCCTCAATGCGCCCTCAATTTACTAGCGTGCGGGGTGCTACCCCGAGTGGTTTCAACTTTGTTTCCTTCATCGCGTGTCAGATGGGCCTCTAGTTTACTTATTTTCACCCACTGCCACATGGGCCAGCACACCAAGATACAAAACACGAGCTGACAACGCAGCATGTGGATTGGTTGACTGGTCAACTAAACAATATACAGAGCTATACGTTGACACAGTGAGCGTATAATCCGTCGGTATAGAGAGTTCAAGTGAGAGGGGAGGCCTGTGAGAGATAGCAGAGAGAGAGAGAAAGAGCTACTCCCTCCGTTCGATAATGTAGTTACAACATTTTCTAAAAGTCAAACTTTTGAAACTTTGACCAAGTTTATAAAGAAATTACTTATATCGGCAATACCAAAGATAAGTGATAGTATGAAGTAAGTACATGTTGTGATGAATCTAATGATCGTTTCAGATGTAAATGTTTTTCTCCACATATACCTAGTCAAACTTTTCTGAGGTTTGACTTTTCAAAACATCCATATGCTTATGGACATGACAGAGTCCCTGACGAGAGAGAGAGAGAGAGAGAGAGAGAGAGAGTGAAAAAAGTGTGTGTGTGTGTGTGTGTGTGTGTGTGTGTAAGAGACATGGACAACACACGATAAAAGTGGAGAAAAGCGTGTGTGTCTTATGCAAACATATCACACATGCATCTTCGATAACGGAGGCAAGGTGAGTAGATAGTGTGTGGTTGTTTGGAACCGAGAGAGGAAGACCCCTAGCACGTGGCCAAGAGGGGTTTGACAAACAAGCGAGATAGGTCAAGAGAGACGTACGGAGAAAATGCAGACATGGGGAGGAGAGAGTGTATGTTTGTCATAGAGAGATCCCCTGGAGATCGTTATGGGACTACATGGGTGGGATATCGAGTGACAAGGTGTGTGAGCGATAGAAGATGCCCCGAGAGATATCGAGATAGACATATGGATGGAAGGAGATAATACATGTGTTCCTGATGGCTAGTAAGAGATAATCATACTTAGGAGGGGGGGAGTGCTTGCGCCTATGGCCCTGTTTGGAAACTCTAACTCAGTTAGAGGTTAGAGTTAGATTCTAACCCTGAACTAACTCTAAGTAAAGAGGTGTTTGGATGGCAGGGTTAGATGGAGCGCGGATACGGCGAGGCACCTTCACGGGCGGTGCGAGAGGGAGGGAGGGAGAGGACGAGAAGCTTCGAGGATGTTGGGAGGGATCTGCTGCGGGGAGAGCGAGAGAAAAAAGTGTTTATTAGTGGTCCCGAGAAGAACTAACCCAAATAAGCACCTCTTGGATGGGTTAGTTTTTTTGGAGGGATCTTTTTGGGTTAGTTGACTCCAAACTAACCCAAACTAACTCTAACCCATGGATCCAAACAGAGCCTATGATGGAGTGAGCGATTATGGTACTTAGGGGGGTGCGTGTCACATGGAGAGAGAACAAGGGTGGAGAGTGTTGGATGGGTCTATATGTATAGCGCGAGCGAGACATGTGTATGTGTGAACCAGGGAGATATAAGGCCCGTTTGGCTTGCGTCGTGAGCATCTTTTGCGTGGCCTGGGGTTGTGGATGGATTTCATGCACGCTTGTTTGGTTGCTACCCTGCGAAAAAGAAAGCCCGCCTGGGCTGGGTTCCCTTGCACTTTAGTTAGCCTGGCTGAACTCCACACACTGCAAGTATCCTGGCCCAAGCGACCGATTTTGAACGCCTGGCCGTGCCTGGTCGTGCGTCCACGAGGCTAACAGCAACATGGATGGATATTAGCATTAAATAATTGATGCATGGATTGATTGATGGGACGTTGATGCTTTGCCTGGCCCAGGCATGAACCAAACGCTTCAGCACCACACAAGCCTGGCCAGGCAGAAATATTTTACATCTCACATCCACACCAGGCAGTACCGACCATCAAGGCATGAGGGTCAGGTCACGAACCAAACTGACCAATAAAGTTTGAGAGAGATTGAGGAGCCTCGATAAGGCTGAGTGGTGCGTCAGATAGTTGAGAGGGGGAAAGAGATATTCCATCCGCTCGATAATGCAGTGCATGTAAATTTTTTAGAAGTCAAACTTTGGAAACTTTGATCAGGTTTACGCAAATGTTATTTATATCTACAATACCAAAGATACATCATACAAAACTACATCTCATGGTGAATCTAATGGTATATGTTTGCCGCACTAGATGTAATTCTTTTTCTCCACATACATGGTCAAACTTTGTGATGTTTGACTTTTCAATAAATCTATGTGCTATGGACGGAGGTGAGTGCCTCAGTCGAGACAGATCAAGTGCGTGTGAAGGAGAATGAGTAAGTGTGCAAAAAGAGTATGTGTGTGAAAGAGAAAGTGACAACAAACGATAAATTAGAGAGAGAGAGTGTGTTTTTTCGTTTCTTATGCGATCATATCACGCATGCATCTCCGAGATGGAAAAGCGAGGCGAGGAGATACACGAAGATAGCTAGTGTGTGATTGTTTGCAACGGAGAGAGACACCCCTGTAGCACATGTCCAATAGAGGTCTGGCCAACAAGGAAAAAAGGTCGAGAGGGACACATGGATGGCATGGACGCAAGGGGAGGGAGAGAGGGTGTGTTTGTGATAGAGAGATCCCCTCGAGATCGTGAGGGGACTATATGGGTGGGAGATCTAGGGAGTGCGTGCGCGATAGAAAGATGCCCTGAGAGAAATCGAGATAGACCATGCACATGTTTGTGATGGAGACTAAGATTAGCTAGTCATATACATATAGGGGGGACTACGTGCTCCTACAATTGAGTAAGAGACCATCATACTTGGCTAGTTGGGCATGAGATTGTGTGTGTGTGTGTGTGTGAGATGGAGAGAGAACGATGGAGGCAGATAGAGTTTTAGATGGGCCTATCGAGTGCGAGTGAGATATGCATGTGTATGTGTGACCCAGGTGGATGGATAGTTTGAGAGAGGGGGGGAAGAGCTCCGAGACGACATAATGGTGCGTGAGAGAGTTACGGGTAAAGAGCCAAGGAATTTGTGTGCGTACCATGAGTGCACCTAAGATATCTAGCTTGGACTAGCTAGAGTATCAGACATAGTGTGCGAGAGAGACCTATAGATGGTGTATATATGAGTGCGGACTAGAAAGACCCCCCCCCACACACACACAGAGAGAAAGGGAGAGGGACCAACAAGGTTTTTGTGTCGGATGCGTGCGACAGAATTGAAGATTGTCGGCGAGTGAGTGAGAGAGAGAGAGAGCGAACAGGAGTCCGGGAGAGAGGGAGGTCGCGTTTTATGCATCAAAGACTGATATAAACTTGCATTCAAATATTTAAATTGGAGACCATGTTGTCTGCAATCCACACATGAATGGATATATGCGTATATCAAACAAGTTCATTAATTGGACTTTCAACATGTTCATGGAGTACTATAATACTGTACAACATGCTACTCGATTGAGGTGTTCAATTTTGGATTTAGTTCACTATTTTGACCTACTGAACGAGCTAGTTCATTGAATCTAGATATTTCATTTTGGGTTTGATTCACGTTTTTGAGTGGGCAACTATTTGTCATATAGTAAATCGCTAGCAATGAGCATGTAAAAACACATTACTCCCGAGCATCATCTCTCCATCTAAAAAGAAGTGGCAAGCTAATATTTCAAAATTTGATTCGAATCGACTAGGTAAGGTAGACGTGGATGCTCGTTCTTCCAAAATTTGAACGAACCGTTAAACATCCTCTCTGCTCGGTGGAATTCGCCCGAGCAAATAAATGGGAGACGCGAAATTACCGTCCTATGTGGGACACGCATCAATTGGCCCGTTATACATCGAGGGTAGGTTCGTAACTTCATCGAAGTGCACCTTCTCCTCGGCCGAAATGACATGTGCCAAATAATTCATAAACCATGGTCGGCAAAACATGCTCTCCTCGCCCGAAATAGCTCGCGCCCACTATTTCAAAACACGCTCTCCTTGCCCGAATTCGCTCGCGCTCACTATAGTTCAAAACACGCCCTCCTCGCCCGAAATCGCTCCCGCCCACTATTTGGGGAGAAGCAAAGTTACTCTACTATCCCCGACCCTCAGTACACAGACCCAAGCAGAGAAGCCTATAGGCAAGGGTAGAACTGTAACTCCCCCACACATTTCAGACA